>NW_020837975.1:17171820-17322222 GCF_003676395.1 Aethalodelphis obliquidens
CACGAACCTGTGTCCCCTGCATCGGCAGGCGGACTCTCAACCACTGCGCCACCAGGGAAGCCCTAAAAATATGTATATTTTTAAATGCTATAGTTTCCTCCCTCTAGGTCCTGTCCTCAACCTGTCCTCAGTGTCTTTATGTAAGAGAAATACCAGTTAAATAAACAGGAAGGACAGATGGAAAGTGGAAAGGAAGACTTAAAAACAGCTTAAGGTATTTGTGGTGGATACAGACTGGGAAAAGCAGAGAATAAGTCTAGAGACTGTCCATGGACAGTGAATACGGGTATTAGGACTTTAGGGACTGTAGCTGGAGCCTGGCAGGTCGCAGCTCCTTCAATTCTCCCTCTCTAGTCACCAGCTTCTTCCAAACACCTCAGTCATTTCTGAACTTCCAGCTCTGGTTCTTCGGACTTTTCCAGGGGTGGATATGACTTTTTGGCATCTTAAGGATTTAGGATGAATTTTGATGATCAGACATATATTCCTATTGTTGGGAAAAGCGGGTCTCATGCTCAGTCTTTCAGTCCCAACTCAGCTGCGGAAGGGTGGGCCTTGGGCCTGGAACACTTCCTCACCAAGAGACAAAGGGCCCACACAGCCTCTACACAGCCTGTGCCAGGTGCATCACCTTATGTGGGAATATCTTTCCTGTTTCAGGGGCAGAGAGTACTCTTCTGTCTCTACTTAAAGTATGTGCAGAATACAGCACCTGTCCAACCCCACTGTTACATCTGCCCTCCGAGGAAAAGGGACAGGGTTCCTTCCACTGCGGTGTGAGAGGGGTGTGCAGTGGCCAATTTCCCTGCATCGCCCACAGGGAGAGAGAAATCCTGGTGATGGGGGACTGACACCCACTCCTGAAGCTGATCTTACTCTCTTTCTTCTCTATGTGAGTTTAGCATTGTTGCATCCAGTGCCTGACAGCGTTGTGTTTTCCTTGGCAACTCTGATACCAAGATGCAGTGAGCAGAAGTGTTTAGAGTCCTCCCCTGGGATCGATAACCAGTGCACGGCACTCTGCTTGACACCTATTGAAAATTATAAGCAATAACCTTTTGGAGGTACACTTTGATTAGCAGCTTCAGTCTGATGTTCATAACTACAGACCAAGAATAAAAGAGGCAGCTATAACAATGAATTGAGAAAGATACCAAGGACAACAATAGTGCTCAGAACAGGTTATTAAGATGGACGGAAGACAGAGTCAAGAATCAACAGAATGACCTTCCCCACCCTTCCTTCCATCTGTCAACACACATATAAAAATATACCAAATCCCATTCAATCATTTAGAGAAAAGATTAATGCCACTATACCAACACAACCAAATAAGATTCTCCTCTAAAAAAACAGTACCCTATGTTACTGGCAGAAATATTTCTTTCATATATTAAAAAGAGATTATCAGTTCCTCTCCTATTAGAATATAAAATGAAGCCTGCTTCATAATTATGATGTTTTTTTCCAAGGAATAAAGGACATAGTCCAATTTATAATAAATAAAAGGTAGAGATATTGATGCAAAAAGACAACAATGGGTAACCAGTAACAGGTAAAATCAATTTAGATCTAGAAATACCCTTTCTTTATAAACTCTGCCTAATAATTCTAAATTTTTGGATTGCGTTCTCTGGAGAGATGTCGCCCTTGCTTGAATACCTTTATCTCATTATTTTCTAAAGAGGGCAAAAGAGTATCTAAATGCCTGAATAATTCTCCAACAGAACACTCAGAGAAAAGAACTGTGTCTGAATGAAAAATGTAGAGAATGAGCAAAGCAGATTAACTGTGCTACACTGGGGTGAGATAGTGAAAGACTTAATAAAATGAGAACTTCCAGAGCAGGACCGATCTCTAAGCTTGTAAATAATCTACACCTATCAGAGGTATCTCCTTCCACCTGCTGAAGCTAGGTGATAAACGAAGACAGAATGACTTCACACAAAATCTCCTGGGTTGCGGTGTCACAAGACACATCTCAGGTATTATATAGGCAGAAAATAATGGAAGGAATGTAGCCTCCTGGGAAACCTCTCGGGGCCAGATATCAACCACCCAAGTTTCACCCTTGTCTTTGTGCCTGGATTAGCGGATTGGAAAGTAACCAGTTGTGAGCTCCAAGATGACACCATCTTGGTCATTAAGGCCAAGGGGAAAAGAAGACAAGAAAATTATATACTTGGAGTGGGTTTCCAATGAAATCTCCTGCATTTATAAACACTTTCTTAGGTAATCTACATAGATTCTGCAAGGTCAATGGATGAGAAGTAGTTTGTGAAAAGCTCTGGCATCATTTAATGTCTTCTGAGTTTATTCCAGGATTTTTAAAATCTGGGCTAGCAGAGGAAAATGAGGCTATGTAAGAAATTTCCTGTATCGTATGCCAAAGCCTCCAAAATCTCCAGATTAGGTTCATGTTGTCCGGCTAGCAATGGGAACGGAGAGAATTTTTTTAAATAAAATAACTTTTCTCCATTCATAACTCCATTGTAGTGGCCTTGGCTCTGCTGCTGATCTCTTTCTTCAATATTTTGGTCGATATGTGGCATAAGGGCCAAGGCTCCATCACAGACACAACTTTGGCTAATCAGTCATCAAGCCCTGGCAGGCTGCAGAGGGGTAGCAAGAGTGAGCTTCTCAGTGAGCTGGAGGGACTCAGGTCTTTCATACGCCATGATGGAATCCTCCAAGGACGTTGCTATGGGTTTTCTAGATGGTACTGGGACACATCCAAGCGGATAAAAGTTGAATACGTTATAACATGGGTAAGAGATGACTGCAGAGAAGATTTCAAGAATAAATGAAAATGTTTAAATGCAACGAAGTAAAACTGATGAACTAATTAAAATCATGCAAACAACATGGAATGTGCCTAGAACATCATCACAGGATCTGAGCCTCATTTATCACTCTGCTAGTTTTTATGCTTGTTTATAATTATGAGCAGAGATGAAATCTTTCCTCACCAGTGCATGGTGAGTGTAGCCATTAAGTTAGTTTCACCAGGTAATAGCATCTGGTCACTTGACAGTGTTGGTCTGTCCCCAGGCAGGATTGCTGCTAAATCAGAACACAGTGGTGTCAAGAAACGTTATTGGTTGGCTCTGAGTAAATTTTCTCTTTTATCCCAAATCACACAATTAGTGAGTGACAGGATTGAAAGTCATGAATCAAATTTCTGACTTTTATCCAGGGAAAATTTTGTAGTGTGTCTTTTATGATCCACAAATCATGATTTTATGTAAGATAGGAATTGTTTCTATGCAGGTGCATTTCTGTTAACTAACCTGATTCCTTGTAAATTAACAGAAAAAAATTTACTAATTTTTCCCTTAAATAAATGTGCAATAAAACTGAATGGCCACTAAAAACCAAAAACAATACACACATGCAAAAAAAAAAAAAACAACACAAAAACAAACAAGTGTGCTGTATATGCTACCCTAAATTAACACAAGAAGGTGAAAAGGGCCAAATGCAACCAGTTGAAAAATTTAAATGCATTTTTATTTGTTTTTGTTTGTTTTTAAGTTCGAATGACCTTCTGCTGGTGGGCAGATACTCACAGTGGGAATCCTAAATTAGAAAAGAAAATTGCTTGAAAACACAGTCCAAATAGGACCCAAATGTTAATGCCTGTGAGAATTCTGTGAGAACACTGTGAGGCCACACCTGCAGTCTCTAACTCAAACCAGCTCTTCCTCTAGATATGTGTTTTCTAACGCCTAACCATCTTCAAGTCCTTGCTCAACATCACCTTTCCAGGAAGGCCAACTCTGATCCAACTATTTAAACCTACCACTTTCCCCCCATTTCTGGCACCCTTGATCCTCCCTAATCTGCTCTGTTTTCTTTTTCACATAGCATTTATCAACATCAAATATTTTTGGAATTTACTTATGTAAACAAACAAACAAGCAAGAACAACAAACAGCAATAATAAGAAACCCTGAGCAGAGAGGAGAATCTGATTTCCAGAACTACCACATTATATTATTTTAAGTGTCCAGCTTTAAATTGGACAAAATTTAAAAATTGTAAGACACATGACAAAAAATATGAAATATGACATGCAACAAGAACATATAGTCCACACAGGGAAAAAGCATTCAATAGAAACTATCCCTGAAGAAACTCAGACATTGGATTTACTAAAGAAACACTTATAAATCAGATATTTTAAATATATTCAAATAATTAATCATGTCTAAAGAACTAAATAGAGAATATCGATAAGGAGATAGAAATTATAAATAATAAAGATTGGAACAGAAATAAATGAAATACAGAACAGAAAATCAATAGAAAAAATAAGATCAAACAAATCAATAAAATCAACTGTTAGTTCTTTGAAAACAAAATTGATAACCCGTTAGCTACACTGACCAAGAGAAAAAGAAAGAGGACATAAATGACTAAAATTAAGAATGAGGGAGATGTTTTCCTAGTGCGCTTACAGAAATAAAGAAGATTATGGGGAAAACTAGGAACAGTTGTATGCCAACAAGTTAAATAACCTACATGAAATGGATAAACTCCTAAAAAGACACAAACTCCAAAACTGACTCAAGAAGAAATACATAGTTCTCACTTCAGCAGATTGCAAAGATACAGGGAAGATTACCATGGCCCCTGTGCAAGGATGACACTAAAATTTGTGAAGCATTCCATATTTTTCTGGTGATGTGATGTACAGCATCGTCACTATAGTTAATAATACTGTATTATATATTTGAAAGTTGGTAAGAGAGCAGATCTTCAAAGTTCTCATCACAAGAAAAATGCTGTAACTATGTGTGGTGATGGATGTTAACTAAATTTATTGTGGTAACCATTTCACAATATATACATATATCAAATCATTATGTTGTACATCAAAAACTAATAGGATATTGTATGTCAATTATATCTCAATTTTTAAAAAGAAGAAATAGATAATCTGGACAGACCTGTAACAAGTGGAGAGATTGAATTAATCAAAAACGTCTCAAAAAAGAAAATTTCTGGACCAGATCACTTCACTGGTGAATTCTACCATATGGTTACAGAAGAATTAACATCAATTCTTCACAAACGCTTCCAAAAAATAAAAGAGGAGGGAAATACTTCTGAAGTCATTCTATAAAGTCAAAATTATTCTGATACCAAAACCAGACAAAGATATCACAAGAAAGAAAACTATAAATCAATATATCTTATTAATATAGATGCAAAATTCCTCAACAAACTGAATCCAGCAACGTATATAAAGTCATATGTTTTATATGAATTACACACCATAACTAAAAATTTATCTCAGGAATGCAAGGGGGTTCAACATCTGAAAATCAACTAACTTAAAACATCAACATACAAAATATAATATTATACTAAGTGAAAGAAGCCAGACACAAAAGACCAAGTATTCAACAGCAGCTTTTACCCTCAGACTTATTTTATAAGGAAGTTGGGCCAAGTGTCCGGGATGGGCTCTAGCGGTGAGTATTGAGGCTAGAGAGATGCTGAGTTAGAAGTTCACTAAAAGCGTCTTCAAAGAAGGAAAAGGTAATCTTGTAATAGAAAAGGGCATTATAGGGACTTCCCTGGTGGTCCAGTTGTTAAGACTCCGTGCTCCCAATGCAGAGGGCCCAGGTTCAATCCCTGGTCAGGGAACTAGATCCTGCATGCTGGAACTAAGACCCGGCGCAGCCAAATAAATTAACTTTAAAAAAAAAAAAAAAGAAAAGAAAAGAGCAAAAGAATGGGAGAAATGCCATACTCAGTCTGATTCTTATTTCATGCACTTTAATGTCCTTCCTTTGACAGGATCCTTTGTATGGGCACATGGATATCTCCCTTGATATCAACCTCCAAAGATCTGTGGCCTTCACTCACAATATGTAAATTCTTGAGCTGCTACATCTTATGCTTCAATTGATCTGAACTGCTTCTGTACAAGCAGGGAAAAAACGTTTGATCTTTTATAAACTGAAAGCACTGATATACTATAGCTAGTACACCGGTACTACTACTTGAAGGAGAATTTTTCTGTCAGAGGAGAACAATAGGTTCTAAAAGTAAACAAGAATATAGAAAAAGGGGAAAAGTTTTGTCTTCCTCCACTAGAACTGTGTTCAAGAGTCCAACATCCAAGCACAGCAGAAATTTCAATTAATGTAAGGCTTCTGCTGTGGCCTTTGGGTCAGAGAGGCTCCCCATATTACCCCAACCATCCCCATCACTACCTTTTTATTTCTTAAAGACCAGGAATTTGGAGAACCCTATGTCAGGAGCAGACTCTGCTAAGATAGAGCATGTGATGATCAAGAACACGTTCCCTTTGTCATTTGTAGACACGCAGGCAGGCACATTTCCATTAGCTTTGTAGACGTAAGCTCCATGTAGGCAGGTCACCTCTTACATCCACCAGTGTATCTCCAGAATCTCACTTGTTAGCACTGTTGGTACTCAGTGATTCTAATGCTCACCATGTCTGTGAAATACGACCTAGCATCTGGTGATTCACACCCAAGGCTCAGAGACAGTATGGCTTCAATATCCATGTTGGCCAAGCCAATTTGATTTTTGGTTTAACTCAATAAGAAGCAGTCAAAATAAATTGAAAAATCCAATAAAATACGTCCAGCAATCACGAAGGAGAGGAGGGATAATTGTTCATTGGCATCACGGTCTTTTGTCTTACTATTAATATTGTGTTCTTCCAAGAAAACCAAGTCATTTATTATTTTTTTACATCAGAATATATAATTTGACATATTAAAGGGTTTAAAAAAAAATCTACTCCCAAACAGGTCAATTTATGCTGAATAAACTAGTGGAAACTTCTCCATTCAAGCTTATTTCTGCTTTTTAAAACTGACGATAATGGATGAGCCCAAATCTGGACCAAAAAGTGCAAGGTAGCAATCTCTACCTGCAGTTCTAACCCACTCAACCTCTAAAAACTGTAACTTTGAAAATAATTCCTTTGGTGCTGTAGCCTTACCTGACATCCATATCCCATTAATACTGTTAAACAGTACATGGAATATGCACCACATTACTTTTATAAAATCTGGAAAACCCTGAATTCCAAAACTATGACTTGTAGTTCAATTGAGGCAAGGGGCTAAGAGATTAGAAGAAAAACCCGGTGCATTATACACTTATGTTTAAATAGGGAATTTAGGCAAGTCACGATCTCTGTTTCATCATTCGGAAAATAAGGGAGTTGGTCCAGGTGGCTTCTAAAATCCTTGACAGTAATTAAATTCTAGGATCCTACCTGATCAATTTATATCCTGAAGCACATAACAAATTATGTTCAATTTGGACTACTTTGAAATTCTATTAAATTATGGGCATTTAACTTTGCCCATAATGTGTGACAAGCACACATTATTAGATATCTCTTCAATAATGCAGTTTAATTCAGTTTTAGTACCTGCTGTGCCAAACACAGATGATATGCCTTCCACAATGGTCCTGTGGATATTGGGATGAGAGAGGACAAATGCAAATGTCCAGAATGCAACCTTAAAAAGAAAAACATATGTCAAAACATACAACCTTCTGTGAACGTGAACAAAAGCATACACAGTATTAGCCACAAACATTTAAAAGAAACAAGGAGATACTTAAACTAAACTTAAAAGCATGTTAGTAAAGAGTATCTTTGAAAACAACTAGATTTTATGAACAAAAGAGATGTTACATATCTCTAAGGGGTCAAATTTATGATTTTATTCTGCCACTATAGTTTCACAATATTGTTTATATAGAGTAAACTATTTTCACTAAAAAAAATGGGAAAAGCAGGGTGTTTTATTGTACTAATATACAACATAAAATATTATATAAGCACATATAAGAAATTTAGGAGCAACAAATTATGACACTTAAGAATGTTAGTCCAAAACAAAGGCATTTTTCAAGATGTAATTCCTTGAAGTATAAATAAATTAGCAAATCATATATTCTGCAAATGAAACATGGTAATTTTAAATAAGCCCCAGAAACTATACCTAAAATCTTATCAACTAAATTATGAGAGTACTTATATCAAAACTAGGGTCCTTTCATACCCCATTGAAAAAGGGTGCTTGCAAGTTTATAGGGTATTACTGAACATAGTATGTTTGCAAGTTCTCACTCTAGACCAAACAAAATTATTTCATATCTTTCCTCATTGTGGTATTATAAGATAAAATTACACTGCTAAACATCAAAGACATACAGATGGCTAACAGGCACATGAAAAGATGCTCAATATCTCTAATTACTTGAGAAATGCAAATCAAAACCACAATGAAGTATCACCTCACACCAGTCAGAATGGCTATCATCAAAAAGTCTACAGATTACAAATGTTGGTGAGGATGTGGAGAAAACGGAACTCTTGTGCACTGTTGCTGGGACTGTAAATTGGTGCAGCCACTATGGAAAACATTATGGAGGTTCCTTAAAAAACTAAAAATAGGGGGCTTCTCTGGTGGTGCAGTGGTTGAGGGTCCGCCTGCTCGATGCAGGGGACACGGGTTCGTGCCCCAGTCCGGGAAGATCCCACATGCCGCGGAGCAGCTGGGCCCGTGAGCCATGGCCACTGAGCCTGTGCGTCCGGAGCCTGTGCTCCGCAACAGGAGAGGCCACAACAGTGAGAGGCCCACGTACCGCAAAAAAAAAAAAAAAAAAAGCAAAACTAAAAATAGAACTACCATATGATCCACCAATTTTATTCCTGGGTATATATCCTGAAAAAATGAAAATACTAATTAAACAAAAAATACATGTACCCCAGTGTTCACAGCAGCACTACTTATAGTAGCCAAGACACGGAAGCAACTCAAGCGTCCATCAACAGATGATTGGATTAAGAAGATGTGGTACATATATACAATGGACTATTACTCAGCCATAAAAAAGAATGAAATACTGACATTTGCAGCAATGTGGATGGACCCAGAGAATAGTATGCTTAGTGAAATAAGTCAGACAGAAAAAGGCAAATATTGTATACCACTTACATGTGGAATCTAAAAAATAATACAAATGAATGTACATGCAAAGCAGAAACAGGCTCACAGATATAGAAAACAAAATTGTGGTTAACAAAAGGAGAGAGAAGCGGGGAAGGATAAATTAGGAGTATGGGATTAACAGATACAAACTACTATGTATAAGATAGATAAGCAACAAGGATGTACTGTACAGCATAGGAAATTATACTCATTATCTTGTAATAACCTATAATGAAGTATAAGCTGAAAAAATACTGAATCACTATGCTGTATACCTGAAACTAACACAATAGAGTAAATAATCTATACTTCTACTAAAAAAAATTAATTTTCCATTAATTCAGGTAGATATTCTTGCTTCTATTTTTAGGTTACACATTAAAGGAAACGTATCAAATCATTAAAAGAAGATTGGGTCCCTTTCATCTGCTTTCTGTAAACACATATTGTGAAAGAAATTTCATCTTAGGAAAACCAATCCTGAAAAGACTCAGACAACACTGTGTTACTTAAGTCTTTCTGTCTCTTGTGAGGGACTGTTAAACACCTTTAAATGATCCCAATACTCCCCTCTGTGGTCAAAAGAGGAAGAACAACGGTCTGAAAGGAGGTGCTTGGACAAAGCCAAATTCAATACTACTCATTGTTTTCCCCTTTGTGACAGTAAACTGATACTGTGGGCATAAACGTGGTGCTGTTTACATAAACAAAGTGAACAGGAGAACTGAGGCCTCTATCCCAAGATCCACTTTCTGTGGCATTTTCCAGATTAGGAAAGGCCTACCCTAGAGATCAACTAGTTCATTTTTACAGAGGAAACATGCTCAGACAGCTCTCTTCAACATGTCTCCCCACGTGGGCCCCTTCTATACTCTCTATAGATGGAAGTGCTGAATTATTGGATTTAATTAATAAGCACTCCATACTCAATCCATCATTTTTTTAACTTACTTTATTGAAGCTTAGTTGATTTATAACGTGTTAATTTCTGCTCTACAGCAAAGTGATTTAGTTTTTTATATATATATATATTCTTTACCATATTCTTTTCCATTATGGTTTACTACAGGATACTGAATATAGTTCCCTGTGATATACAGTAGGACCTCGTTATTTAAAGACTCAAGAGTTCATGTTGGGGAAAATATATATCTTAGTGATAGTACATAGATTTTTCAGTTACACAAAAGAGGGGTTTAGAGTTTTACGTGGTTAATTAGAGTTTTAGAGATTCACTAAAATTGGGTAATACCTTATTTTAAAGCAAACTCAAGGAATTCAGTTAAACTATAAATGGTTGTGCAGTGGTGTTAGTTACTGTTTGATGCCTCTTAACGGATCTCTCTTCTAAAAATCTATATTATATTCTACTTAAAATTTTTTAATTAAAAAATTACTCTTTTAAAAAGAAAAGAAAGGCATATAAAAGAGTAACCAATAAATGCTGTGGGAATTGAGAGTGAGGTGGGGAAGTCACTACTGAAAGTGTTTAGAAAGAGCTTCAGAGAAGCAGATTAAAAAGGTAAAACATCAGCTTTGAGGATTGGAAAAGTTTTCTTAAAAAGTACATTTGGCAGCCAGGAATTTCTTGGGACTTGGAAATGGTTTTCCCATAGAAATAATTTCATAAATCATGGTTAATATCTTGGGCCAGTCCACCGAAGTTCACCTAGACTCTGGTCTCATAACAGGGCTTCCTGGTGCCTTGTACCAAGCCTGTCTGAAGCCTGAGCTCTGAGTTCCGTGGTCCTAGAGACAGAGCACAGAGTAGAAGAGAATGATCTAGGCACCAGGAAAGCACAGGCCCCTGGCAGGCCTTCTGGCAGCTCTCCTGGCCGCCTTGGGAGATCACAGAAGCCAGGACAGCAGTGGCCACTCCCACCCTTGGGCATTTGAGAGGTCAAGTTTTGGAAGCCAAGGCAGTTCATTATTAGTGGGCCATTGAAAGAAATGACTGATTGAAACCATGGTGTTACTTTTTATAAGAAAAGAAAGCTAACATTTATTGAGCCAGGGACTGTTAGCCCCTTTCCACTTCTTAAAAATATAATCCTCATAGTATCCTATGAGGTAGATAACATTCATGCTATTTTACAGATAAGGACACTGAGGGTCACAGTGAAACACTTGGCCCATTGTCACCCAGCCGTGGGATCTGCCTTTGGACCTGACTCTAAAGCCAGTCCAGGGTCTCTGCCCACACACCAGCTGCCTCTTAGTGCCAACAAGAGCCAGCAAGATGGAACTTCTGCTGATCATCAGACACTTGCTTTCTGCAATTGACTTAAATTCTTTCACACCAGTGCCAGGAACAAATTCCAAAAATCTGACTCCCCGAGTCAGATCAATGAGGCTTTGTGTCCCTTTCTTCTGGGGGGGGGGGCTTTCTAATGAGATGTTGAAAATTAATCCTGTGACAGGAGTGGCTGTTTTGTTGCTGCTTTGGGAGTTGTTTTGATATTTGCCTTTTAATTTTGCTCTAGCTTAATCAGTTTCCAAGAAAATTGTATAAGGAAAAATCAGAGAATAATATTAGAGATACCTAAAGAAGAGGAAAGTGTTAGACTACTTTTATTTGCCCATGCCAGATGAAATACATATTTTAGTGGCTGACACACATTTGAGCAGAGAAGCCAGAAGTTCTATTTCTGCTCTGTTACCCAGTTAGTGTATAATGGGTTAAAGACAACTAGAATATCAGTACTTAGAAAGCCCTCTACAACCTTTATAAGAGGAAGGAGAAACAAATAATACTTAACACATCTTATTTCTATTTGTTAGAAAGAAAAAATGAATACCTTTATCATTATAGATAGGTTGAAAGTTCTTATTTAGTAGAAAACAAATACATAAAAAGTTTACCCTTTAATCTCTCAAATAATTTAAGTGCAGCTTAAGCTGATATGAAATCCTCCTGATGCAGGAAACTGCTGTGCATCGAACATGAAGTGCTAGACAAACCTCGTGGCTGTATTCTAGTTCATAACAGCTTAAAAAAAACCAGTTCAAAAATCTCTGCTCTCTTTCGAAGTATCGTGAGTCCCAGTGTCACCAGCTCCATTCATGGGGAAGCTTACAGGACCACGATGCCAAGCAATGCAAACAGGAGTGGTGCATAGAAGGAGAACGGGTTCAGGGGTCGACAAAGAACTCATGATCACTGGGTGGCCGCTGGGCTTATCTCGCTAAATCCTCACAACAATCTCGCAGAGAAATGAGCGTTACCGTTTATTAAGTACCCGAGTCTAGGACCATACTAGGAGTCTTATGATCCCTTTTTTACCAATAAGGAAATGGAGGCTAAGAGTGTTCGTTACCTCCATGAGATTCTATGGCTATGGCTGGGATGTCTGGATTCAAGTCCAATTCTAACTGAACTATCCGTTTACCTACTCTCTCCCCAGTAAATGTCTGGGGTCAAGCCTTACTTATCTTTGCAGCACCAATACTAAGCATGTTGCCTGACATGGAAAGTACAGAAAGCGCTGCATATACAGGTGTTGTCACAACTGACCCCAAAGTGCAAATGTTTCCCTTCCCCTGTTACATGCTGCCTTTCAAAGGGCAGAATTCACTTCAGGTCTCTGCTTTGCCTCCTTTGTGATCTTATCAGATTTCCTTAGGCATTCAGTTTTGTTTTTCTATCTCACAACCATTACAGTCTTTTTCTTCCCCATGATAAGAAGTGAAAAGAATTAAAAAAAAAAAAAACAGAAAGAAAAATGAAGGGAAAACCTGAAAGTACAGTAGACAGAAATGCAATCCTTCCTTTACTAATATACTTACAGGGACAGCATTGGACAGAGAAGCCCAAAGTAGTAAGAGCCCATAATTGGGACTCTTTTGTTCATTTGTTTCCATCTCTAGGAGATCCAGCAGAGCCTGCATTACTGTCTGTTTAAAAGAAATAAATATTGTCAAACCAGAGCTATGTGACAAAGACTGATGTTAATAAACAAAGATCATGCATTTTTCTTTAATCTGAAAGATACTATTTTTGCCATTCTTAGGTTTGTGATTTCAGGCATGCTAAGGGATTTACATACTTACTGGTAGTATAGTAATTGGGAGTAGGGACTCTGGGGTTCAACGCTCTTACTGCATTGGTTCAAATCCTGGCTTAATTTTTTAAGACTTATTTTTTAGAGCGGTTTTAGGTTTACAAGAAAATTGAGAGGAAAGTACAGAGATTTCCCATACAAACCTTACCCCCACCCAAGCATAGCCTTCCTCATTATCAACATCACTCACCAGAATGGGACATTTTTGACCAAGGAAGAAACGATTTTGATACATCATAGTCATCTAAAGTGCACAGTTTACCTTAGGAGTCACTCTTGGTGTTATAAACTCTAAGGGTTTGGACAAATGCATAATGATATCTATTATCATTATAATGTCATACAGAGTATTTTCATAGCCCTAAAAAATCCTCTATGCTCTGCCTATTCATCTCTCCCCACCCCCTAACAACCACTGATCTTTTTACTTTCTTCATAGTTTTGCCTTTTCCAAAATTTCACATAGTTGGAATCATACAGTATGTAGCCTTCTCATATTGGCTTCTTTCACTTAGTAATAGGCATTTATGGTTCCTCCATGTCTTCTCATGGCTTGATAGCTCATTTCTTTTTAGCGCTAATACTCTATTCTTTGGATGTACCATAGCTTATTTACCCATTTACCTACTGAAGGGCATCTTGGTTGCATCCAAGTTTTGGCAATTATGAATAAAGCTGTTATAAACATCCATATGTAGGTTTTCGTGTGGGTGTTAAGTTTTCAAACCATTTGGGCAAATACAAGGAGCACAATTGCTGGACTGTATGGTAAGAGTATGTTTCATTTTGTAAGAAACCTCCAAAAAGTCTATACCATTTTGCATTCCCACCAGCAGTGAATGAGAGTTCCTGTTGTTCTACAACCTTGTCAGGATTTGGTATTGTCTGTGTTCCAGATTCTGGCCACTCTAATAGGTGAGTAGTGGTATCTCATTGTTTTAATTTGCATTTCTCTGATGACATGTGATGTGGAGCATCTTCTCATATGCTTCTTTGCCATCTATATATCTTCTTGGGTGAGGTGTCTCTTAAGGTCTATTTTTGGTCTGCTTTTCCATTGGGTTGTTTGTTTTCCTATTGTTGAATTTTAAGTGTTCTTTGTATATTTTGGATAATAGTCCTTTATTTTGCCAATACTCTCTCTCAGTTTGTGACTTGTCTTCTAATTCTCCTGATATTGTCTTTTCACAGAGCAGTTTAATTTTCATGAAATCCAGCTTAATAGTTTCTTTTATGAATTGTGTCTTTAGTGTTATATCTAAGTAGGCATCGCCACACCCAAGATCAACTAAGTTTTTTGCATGTGAATGTCCAGTTGTTTCTGCACTCTTTGTTGAAAAGTCTGTCTTTGTTTCATTATATTGCCTTTGCTCCTTTGTCAAAGATCAGTTGACTATATTTAATGGGGCCTCTTTCTGGGCTCTCTATTCTGTTCCATTAATTTATTTGTCTATTCTTTTGCCAGCACCACATTATCTTGATTACTGAAGCTTTACAGTAAATCTTGAAGTTGGATAGCATCACTTCTTTGAAGAACTTTGCTCTTTTCCTTCAACATTGTGTTGGTGATTCTGGGTCTTCTGCCTCTCCATACAAATTTTAGAATCCATAAAATTTTATAACTTGCTGGGGTTTTTTTTACTGGGGATTGCATTGAATCTATACATCAGGTTGGGAAGAACTGACATCTTGACAATACTGTCTTCCTATCCATGAACATGGAATATATCCCCATTTATTTAGTTCTTTGACTTTGTTCCTCAGAGTTTTGTAGTTGTGCAGTTTTCCTCATATAGATCTTGTTTTGTTTTATATATATGTAAGTATTTCATTTCTGAGAATGCTAATGTAAAGGGTATTGTGTTTTTAATTTCACATTCCACTTATTCATTGTTGGCATGTAGGAAAGCAATTAACTTTTGTGTATTAACTTGGTATCCTACAACCTTGCTAAAATCACTCACTAGTTCCAGTAGTTTTTTGGTTGATTCTTTTGGATTTTCTCTACATATGTTCACATCATCTGCAAGCAAAGACAGTTTTATGTCTTCCCTTTCAATCTGTATAATTTTTATTTCCTTTTCTTGCCTTATTGCATTAGCAAGGACTTCCAGTACTATGTTGAAAAAGAGTGGTGGAATGGGACATCCTTGCTAAAGGGGTTCTGGTACCAATTTCCAATGTGTGTGAGGGGGGTTCTACACACCACAAACAATGCTTGGTTCATCATCTGGGTGTCTTATAATTCAGCTCAATTATAACACTATTTACCCAAAGATAGCATCATGTTCCACAGGCTAAGGGTATAGTCCCACAAGACTCTGCCCTGCTCTTCAGATGTCAGCTGCAAGCCCGGGTTATTGCCTGTGCTTCTGACTAACTGGCTAAGGATTGGAAGTTACACAGACCCCCTCCTTGGATTTCAGATGCCAGTTGCAAGTCCAAGTTGTTACCTGTACTTCTAACTGACTGGCTATATAAATCAGAGGTTCCCATGAACCCCCTCCTCAGATTTGATTAATTTGCTAGAGCTGCTCACCGAACTGAAACATTTTACTTATTAGATTACTGGTTTATTATAAAAGGATGTGATAAAGCCTACAGATGAACATGCAGCTGGAAGAGATGTGTAGGGCAAGGTAGGGGTAAAGGCCAAGGAACTTCTTTTCTTTTTTTTCTTCTTTTTTTTTTTTTGCGGTACACAGGCCTCTCACCATTGTGGCCTCTCCCACCGTGGAGCACAGGCTCCGGACGCGCAGGCCCAGCGGCCATGGCCCACGGGCCCAGCCGCTTCACAGCACGTGCAATCCTCCCAGACCGGGGCACGAACCCGTGTCCCCTGCATCAGCAGGCAGACTCTCAACCACTGCGCCACCAGGGAAGCCCCCAAGGAACTTTTGTGCTTGCTTGAAGCATGCCACTCTCCCCAAATCTCCAAGTGTTCATCAACATAGAAGCTCTCTGAACCCGTCCTTTTGGGTTTTTATGAAAGCTTCATACATAGGCATGATTGATTAAATCATTGGCCACTGGTGATTGCTTCAACCTCCAGCTATAAATTTCCTTCTAAGCATTATTTTCACTACCTCCCACAATTTTGATAGGTTGTTTTTTCATTTTAGTTTGTTTCAAAATATTTTAATTTCTTATGAGAATTCTTCTTTGATCCACGTGTTATTTAGAAATGTGTTGTTTAATCTCCAGATATTTTGGGATTTTCCAGTTATCTTTCTGTTATCGATTTCTAGTTTAATTCCACTGTGGGCTGAGAAGAGACATTATATGATTTCTATTCTTATAAATTTGTTAAGGTGTGTTTAATGGCCCAGAATGTGGTTTATTTTGGTGAATATTCCATATAAGCTTGAGAAAAAAATATGTATTCTGCCGTTGTTGAATTAAGTAGTCTTAATTAATTATATCCAGTTGATTGATGGTGGTGTTGAGTTCAATTATATCCTTGTTGATTTCTGTCTGTTGGATGTGTCCATTTCTGAGAGAGGGGTGTTGAAGTCTCCAACTGTGACAGTAGATTCATCTACTTCTGTTTGAAGTTCCATCAGTTTTTCTCTCATGTAGTTTGACACTCTGTTGCTAGGTACATACACATTAAGAATTGTTATGTCTTCTTGGAGGACTGACCTCATTGTCATTATGTAATGTCCTTCATTATGCCTGATAAGTTTCCTTCCTTTGAAGTCTGCTCTGTCTGAAAGTAATATAGCTCCTCCTGCTTTCTTTTGATTGGTGTTAGCACGGTATGTTTTTCTACATCTGTTTACTTTTAATCTATATTAAATATAGAGTGTCCTTATATTTAAAGTGGGTTTCTTGTAGACAACATATAGTTGGGTTATGTTTTTAGATCCACTGTGACAATCTTTGTCTTTTAATTCATGCATTTAGGCCACTGACATTCAAAGTGATTACTGATATAGCTGGATTAGTATCTACCATATTTGTTACTGTATTCTATTTGCTGCCCCTATTCTTTGTTCTCATTTTTGTATTCCACCATTTTCCTGCCTTTTGTGATTTTAATTGAGCATTTTATATGATTCCATTTTCTCTCCTTTCTTAGCATATCAAGTTATACTTCAATTTTTATTTTTATTAGAGTCTGTAGAGTCTGTAATATACATTTACAACTAATCCAAGTCCATTTTAAAATAATACTGTACCACTTCACAGGTAGTGTAAGTACCTTCTAGTAACAAAATAATCCTAATTCCTCCCTCCTGTCCCTGTATCATTTCCATCATTCATTTCACTTATACATAAGCACACATAAGTACACATACACACATGTATATACATATAATATACATATAAGCATATATAATTGAATATATTGTTGCTATTTTATTATCTGAACAAACTGTTATCAAGTTGATATCAATTTGAACTGTTAGATCAATTAAGAATAGAAAAAATAAGTTTCTTTTTCACCTTTACTTATTCCTTCTTTCGTGCTCTTTCTTTCTTTATGGAGGTCTGAGTTTCTGACCTGTATCATTTTCCTTCTCTCTGAAGAACTTCTTTTAGCATTTCTTAAAAGGCAGGTCTACTGGCAACAAAATTCCCGCAATTTCTGTTTGGCTGAAGAAGACTCTATTTCTCCTTCACTTCTGAAGGATAATTTCACAGAGTACAGTGTCCTAGGTTGATGTTTTTTCCTCTCTCAACACTAAATATTTCACTCCACTCTCTTCTTGCTTGCATGCTTTCTGAGGACAAGTCAGATGTAATTCATATCTTTGTTCTTCTATAGGTATAGTGGGGTTTTTCTTTGTTTTTTTGTTTGTTTTTCTCCCTCTGGCTTCTTTCAGGATTTTTTAAATCTTTGATTTTCTGTAATTTAAAAATGATATGCTGACATGTAGTTCTTTTGGTGTTTACTTGATTGGTGTTCTCTGAGCTTCCAAGATCTGTGGTTTGGTGTCTGACATTAATTTGGGAGAAATTCTCAGTCATTATTGTGTCAAGTATTTCTCCTGTTCCCATCTCTTTCTTCTTTTTCTGGTATACCCATTCCATGAATGTTACATCTTCGGTAGTTTTCCCACAGTCCTTGAATATTCTGTTCTATTTTTGTTTTTTATGTCTTCGTTCTCTTTGCTTTTTGGTTTTCAAGGACTGAATCTCCTCTAGCTCAGAGATTCTTTCTTCAGTTGTGTCCAGGCTACTAATAAGTCCATGAAAAGCATTCTTCATTTCTGTCACTTGTTTTTTTGTTAATCTCTGTCTAGCATTTCATTTTGGTTCTTTCCTAGGATTTCCATCTCTCTGCTTACATTGTCCATCTGTTCTTGCATACTGCCTTCTTTATCATTTAGTCATTAGCCTATTAATCATATATTTTTTTAAAGTCCCAATCTGTTAATTCTAACATCCCGACCACGAATGGTTCTGATGCTTGCTTTGTCTCTTCAAATTGTGGAGGTTTCTTTTCGCCTTGTAATATTTCTTAATGGCTAGACATATTGTGCTGGGTAAAAGGAATGGCTACAAATAGGTCTTTAGTAATGTGGTGGTTAGGTGTGAGGGGAGGGGAAGCATTCAAGTCTTATGATTAGATCTCTGTTTTTTCGTGAGCCTGTGCCTCTGGACTGTGAACTTCACAAGTGTTTCTCAGTCTTATTCTCCCTCCTTAGGTGGGACAGGATGGCTAGAGGTGGCTGCAACTGGACACTCCTCTTCCCCAGGTCAGTTAGGCTCTGATAATCCTCCAGCAGGTTAAGTTCTGTTTAACTATTTTCCCCTGAGGGCAGGCCTGGTTAAGAACAGAGCGCTGTGGCATATTTCAAATGTGTTCTTTTCCCCCTTCCCCTGTCAGAAGCCCTAGGGGATTTTTCACTGGTCCACCTCCTGGAGGTAAGTTTCACAGTATTGTGGAGGTCCTTCTATGACCGGGTCCCAGGTCCCGTGGAGTTTTGAACTCTGAGAATTGTCTGCACTGAACCTCTAGCAATTCATTAATTACAGCTCGGGTTTTCCTACCCTGGCGCAGGTTCCCACGGCAGTCTCCACTCTCCGGTCTGTGCTCTGGGAAATGTCAACTCCCTGTATTTGCCTGTTGGTCTCTAGTCTTGGGGGCAGCAGGCTGCTCTGTGTCCTCTCTTTCAAGAATTGTTGATTTTTCAGTCTGTTAAGTTTTTACTTGGTGTGAGGATGAAGTGGCACCTTCCAAGATCCTTACATGTGGAATGGGAACCTGGTTTCAATAGCTGGGTAACCTTGGGCAAGTACTTTAAGCTCTCTGTGTCTCAATTTCCTCATCTGTAAAATGGTCATAATATGGACCCTACCTCACAGGATTGTTGTGAGAATTAAATGAGTTACTTCCTATAAAGTACTTAAAACAAAACATAGTACACATTACCATTTTGACGAATGTTATCTTTAAATATTTTTTTCTTTTTTTAATAAACATCTGCTCTTAGGAAAATGCAAACAACACAGAAACACAGATCTCTGGAGCATTCAGGAGAAAACCCTACCCCCATGTGCCATGCAAATTCTCAGCCTACATATCATGGGTAAGGGAATTGCCAAACCAGTATATGATAAATATTGCAATACTCTAAAACCATGCAGAGAACTGACGTTTGACATGGACGGTGCCAGGTCAGATCAGGGCCTCTCCAAGGTCACCTAGTATGGCTGCTCTCAAGTCATCACACAAATTCCATGAAAGCATTTCCTTCCTTGGAAGGCTTCCCAGATTTGCCTTTGCCAACGGTCATCCCCATCACGAGGAACAAATTCAGACATTATAACATTTTCATTAAGTTACTTGTGCACTTCGAATCTTAACTAATTCAAGTTAGGTAACAGAAATAATGGTAGCTAAAGTCTAGTCACTGCTCTGGAAGGCAAGTACTGTTTAAGGGCTTCACAAGTATTTAAGCATTCGTTCCTTACCCCAGCTCCAAGGAGTAGATCTGTTATTGTCACCATTTTACATTTGAGGAAATGGAAGCACGATTAGGTTAGGGAACTTTGCTAGTGACATACAGCTTGTCAATGGTTGAGCTGGGATTCGAATCCTGCGAGGCTGGCCCTGGCTCCAGTGCCCACAATCTTAGCTACTAGGCTATGCTGCCCCTTAGAGACACAGTCCTTAACTCTCATGGGTTAGGGACTCAGAGAACTGCGCTGCACCAGAACGCAGTGGTTTTTCTTCAGATCCTACAACACAGAAAATACCTATTACATCACTCTCAAAGAAAATACATGACAAGAGGCTATTGCTGTTACTTACAGAGGCATGTAGTGTTTCAAAAGTGATTAACCACTCTGATCCCTGGCTTTCTGGTTTTAATAATCCCCAGTTGCCCAGGTACTAAAGTTGTTGCGAAAAAGAAATGAACAGTGAATTTGTGAAACGTGTTAACACTACGCCTGGCACAGGGTAAGTACCCCGTAAGTGTTAGTGATGTCTTATTGTTACTGTTTCTGTAATAATGGATTACCAGATTTGAAAATAATTTAAGTATAATTTTCATTTACTCCTGGTTTCTATCAGACTTACAATGCAAGTTGTTATGGTACAAAGTTTATATTTCATGAAAGATCCTATAGATGTATTTCATTCTTTTGATATGCTATTCTGTGGTGCAGTCTTAATTGTAAATGAAAATACTAGTTTAATTTATATCTAGAATAACATGGGAGAAATCACTCAAGTTGAAACGTGATAAAGTTATGATGTGAGAAAATGTGTGTATAATACTTAAAAAACAAAAAAACAAAAAACTTCTTCCAGTCCTTTGCTTAACTAGGACATTGAAATCGACTCATGCAGTAAAAGACAACAGAACCTTTTATTTTCTTCTTAGCCTGCATTTTTTAAAAAATTGTGGGCATAAAAACATAAACTCTGTGTGAACACTGCTGCAGGAAAACAGAAACAAAACAGTTTTTAAAAAATGAAGTTACGCAGCTCATGAGTGTTCAAACTGAATTCTACCCCGGTCATAAACATTGAATTGGCGTCAGCAGAGGTCAAAATTTGTCTTTATTCAAAGCAGGAGTTCGAGTACCTATGATTAAAGTGCCTCATTTCTTCAGAGTAAGAAAAATAAATGCTATTCTAGAAGGATTGTCAGCGGGGAGTTTTAACTGGGGCATTAAAAACCCCTGTTTTCTAGGCTCATAGATTACAGATCTATTTGGGTACAGCTTTTATACACACATGGCTTTACCTCTAAATCCTGGAAAATAATGAAAACAAAAATGTGTTTGTCTGGATCCATTTATAAAATAGATTCTTTAGCTGAAACATAGTTTGTCAGTGAAGGGCATTCCAGTCTAGCTTTCTATTCCCTTTATTCCAGAGGGAGATCCCCAAACATTCGCACATTCCTTTTTTTCTAAGGTGATCTTCCTCTCCAGTGTTAAGCAGAGTTGTTTGTGATTATCACTTGCTATCATAACTAAATGCAAACAAACAAAAATGTCTGATATCATCTTTCAATGCTAAAAGATATGAAATGATTTCTTCCATGATAACGATGATAAACTCTCACACGGTCTTTACTATGTTTCAAGTGCTTTACAAATATTAACTATTTGTTAACAAAACTGAGGCCAAGAGGTTAGGTACCATGCGCAAGGTCACAAAACTGAGGCCAAGAGGTTAGGTACCACACCCAAGGTCACACAATGGTGACTGGACTTGAGCCCAGGCAGTCCAGGCCAAAAGGAATCTCCAGACGGTGAGTCTGGAGAATCAGGTAGTTTTCAAAAGCTTTCAGAGATTCTAATGAGCGGCCACGGCTGAGAACCATTCATTAGCAAGCATCAGAACCATCGGGAAGGTGTATAAACCCCCAGATGGCTGGGCTCCTAGCGTTTTGCCCTGAGTGGTTTCCCAGGCGACGTTGGTACCATTGGTCTAAGGACCACGTGTAGAGAACCACAGATCTAGGACACTTAGGACAGTGACTCCCAGTGCGTTGCTTTTTAAATTATACCACACTACCTGGTTGCATTTGAAGAAAGAAACAATTAGCCGTGGTGGCCTCAAGAAAAAAGTCAACTTTGTCGAGCTTTCTTATCTTTGCCTAATTTGCCATAACTCTCACCTGTGACTGTTGACACAACCAACTGTATAATCGATAAATATTAAGAAAAACCCTCAGGCTGTTGTGTTATTTTGTTGTCTGTAGCCTCAGTTTTTTCTTATGTAACATAGGGTTAATATCTCCCTCACTGCTGTGAGGATGCAATAATAAAATAACGTATGTAAACATCCAACACAGTGGTTGGCACAAAAATGGTATCTATGTAACACATCTCATGATTTTTAGCAAAAATATTTTTTTAACAATCGTGGTTTATGACTGTTTTCGTCTCAGGTATTTTAGCAAAAAAAGCTAAGGAATACTTACCGGGGAATCATCTTTTGCAGATTTGCATGTTTTTATATCTGGAATGTTTTTCTCAAAAAGTGCTAGAAGCCACTTTTTGGATTTTGACCAGTTTCTAGGTGAGAAAAAATATGTGGATAAATTAATTTGAAAGAACTCTAGGAGTAACAAGTCACAGCAGAAAAGGGACTATGTCTATGGAATTTTAATTATTTCTCCAAATGTCTTCTTCATTTTCAGCTGGAACTTCATGAGAAATCTACCTTCAGACTTACTAGTCCACAAGGAAAATTGAGGGGGCAAGGCAGCCACACTTTAGTATCTTTTGCAAATAAACATTTGCATTCCTAAAGGGCTGGCACTAAATAAGAAAACATGGCTTGGGGACTTCCCTGGTGGCGCAGCGGTTAAGGATCCACCTGTCAATGCAGGGGACATGGGTTCGAGCTCTGGTCCGGGAAGATCCCACATGCCTCGGAGCAACTAAGCCCGTGTGCCACAACTACTGAGCCCACGTGCCACAACTACTGAAGCCCACGTGCCTACAGCCCATGCTCCGCAACAAGAGAATCCACTGCAATAAGCCCACACACCCCAACAAAGAGTAGCCCCTGCTCACTACAACTAGAGAAAGCCCGTGCACAGCAACGACGACCCAACACAGCCAAAGATAAATAAATAAATTTATTAAAAACAAAAAAAGAGAGAAAACAGGGCTCATGATTTGTTTGGTCTAAGTTTGCTCTGGCTGTTGTCAGTTACAGCAGGATCAAAATCTTGCCCAGGGACCCGTTGCTGGGTTAAGTGAGGCAAAGCAAACTGACTAAAAGCTTTTTAATCTTTTCCGACCAGTCATCATTTCAGACCAACTGCCAAGAAACTAAAATATCATGTGTTACTTTGCAATCAAACCGTTTTATAAACTTTTATCTGAGCCAACTGTGAGAAATACATTTGACCACACCTACTTCTGCCTCAGGGAGAATAAGGACTTTGGATTCTGACACGGGTCACACTTGATGATGTAGCAATGACTGTGATAATAATAAGTTGTAAATGGCATAAAAGGCCTCAAAATAGATTCTTCATTTCATTCTCATATTCTCTCCTCTCCTTCTTGTTTTTGTTCCTCAAAATGAGAATAAGAGGAAATCATCCATCTCTCTTCAGTTCCTCCCTCAATTCACACACACACACACACACACACACACACAAACTGGTCATAAGAAATAGCTTCTGTCTCTCCCACTTAAACTGCTGTTATAGCTACTTAGAACAAAGAAAGGAGAGAAATGTATGAATAGCTGAGAAGAGCTTGATCGGGGAATTAACATAGGAAACAACTCTCTACCTGAGGAGACATTCTGGCAACTGGGACCCATATTCGAAACCTTCATCATAAGCTTGAAAGTGCTGATGGAACTCCCTGATTTTCCTCTCATTTGTGGGAAACAGACCTTTTTTAAAGAGCACGTTCACTGTGACCGGGTAAAGGAAATGCCTACAAAGATAGAAACACATAAAACGTCAGAACCAATGACCACAGAAGAAAAGCATAGGTTACAAAAGAAGGCATTATTGAATAGCTATATATTAGGGGTAGACAATCATATGTGATATATTTTTATGTGGGGGGGGAGTCATTCTTAAGAGGTTTTAATATTTGCTTTCTGTACTCAAGATAACTTAGGGGTAACTGAAATTGTCTTATTTATCTGAAGATTTTCAAATGCTTTCTAAGCAAGTATTGTTAGATCCTGACAAATGTGAGATGACACACAGAAAGAGCTCGATTCAATATGATTTCAACAAGCATTTATTTAGCAAATAATAACGATAACTAAGATACAGTTCGTACCTTTAGACAGCAGCCAAAAATAACCAAACGAAGAATGAAGGGCAATATTAGTCACCAAATTCCTAGTATCTCCCAGGATCCTATAACTTTGAACTATATCGAAAGACTGAAATATAGTATCTATCATCAGCAAGTTTTCCCTCAGGTGAATAAAATTATTTCTGCGGGGTCCTTAAATAAGGGAATATCAGAGATTGTTAATATGTCCCAGGTTAGTAACACTAAGTACTGTTTATTCCATTTTTATTCACCATCATTTCCTCACAGAAATTTCTCAGGATCTCCTTTCCCTCCAAGTTTCAAAGTCATTCAAGAATTTGCTTTGTTTTGTTGTAGATATTGGGCATGTTAAAAGTTTGGTTGATTGGTTGCTTGTTTTTGTTTTACTTTTCCTCTCTCTCTTTCTGGAACCCTAACAAACTATTCGATGTTGCTGTATTTCTGAGTCTGGATGGTTGGTCATGCCTCCAGCATCCCACTGAGATGGAAAAGTGCCTCACGGGTAACTTCGGTTTACCAAATCGCCCTGCGCGTGCGGGGAATTCTTCTCACAGCTCCCTGCTAAGCCCTTATGTTTGCCAGAAAGCTCCAGAACATGGCTGGGTGCTACGTGGTTCCCCCCACTGTCCTCTCCTGTCTCGCTTACCTCTCAGTACCTCCCCTCTCAGAGAACCTGGTCTCAGTACCGAGGCTCATGGTGGCTTTCCCTCAGCCACCTTGTCAAGTCTCCCAGACATCTCCTGGACGCTTGTCATCTACTTTCTGATTCTATCCTCTTCCCTCTCCTCTCAATGTCCTCTTCTTCTAATGATCACAAATTGCACTGAATGTTTTATCAAAATTGGATGCATGACAATTATATGAGGAAAATCCATGTAGCGCGTACAAAATTATAAGGAATGACTAGGGAGAAATTATTATTAAAACGTGTTAAAATGATTCTATTGGCCTATTTGCTTACCTTCAAATTGAAATGCTAACTGAAAACTGCCCATTAATCAGAATTTAAAAGATTAATAGCATCTTTTAATCGCCTAGCTAGATAGACTTCATTAATCCACCAGAAAATTTGTGAAGTCCAATGTATAGGCTTCAAATTTTTTTTATTCCAAAAAAATAAAAAACAAAATTAAATAATAAGGCATCTATTTACCTCACTAAGTTGTTCAGGTCCATGGTCCCATGAGGGCCTAAATTCTCCAGCTGTTCGTGTAATTCTTCAGTCAGTTGTCCAGTGAATCGATATAGGTTGAAAGTTCCCATTTTCCCTTTCACCATGATATAAAGTTTCTCATGCAGTTTTAAAAAGATACTCTTTGGGATTGATGCTATAAACAGAGAAAACACTTTTCAAAAGAAGCAACCACCTTTTTTTTTAACATCTTTATTGGAGTATAATTGCTTTACAATGTTGTGTTAGTTTCTGCTGTATAATAAATTGAATCAGCTATACGTATACATATATCTCCATACCCCATCCCTCTTGCGTCTCCCTCCCACCCTCCCTATCTCACCCCTCTAGGTGGTCACAAAGCACGGAGCTGATCTCCCTGTGTTATGCAGCTGCTTCCCACTAGCTATCTATTTTACATTTGGTAGTGTGTATATGTCCATGCCACTCTCTCACTTCATCCCAGCTTACCCTTCCCCCTCCCCGCATCCTCAAGTCCATTCTCTACATCTGCATCTTTATTCCTATCCTGCCCCTAGGTTCTTCAGAACCATTTTTTTAAATAGATTCCATATATATGTGTTAGCATATGGTATTTGTTTTTCTCTTTCTGACTTACTTCACTCTGTATGACAGACTCTAGGTCCATCCACCTCACTACAAATAACTCAATTTCATTTCTTTTTATGGCTGAGTAATATTCCATTGTATATATGTGCCACATCTTCTTTATCCATTCATCTGTCAATGGACACTTAGGTTGCTTCCATGTGCTGGCTCTTGTAAATAGAGTTGCAATGAACATTGTGGTACATGACTCTTTGAATTATGCAACCACTTTTTGAAGCAAACAGTCAATAGACCTCCCTCTCTATTCCTTGATCAGCAGAGACTAGAGCCAAAATTCACCTAGTACATAGAATCACCTCCTGCAAATAAACGTAGGTGAAGATCCAACATAGACTGTGAGATAGTGAAAGTCCGTAGGGTAATTCACCTTAAGGGATGATTTGTATGGGGGTGATTAAGGAAGCCTCTGGGAAACACACATCTAGTGATTTTATTTCCATGTTTAAAACTTTTCATTGGCTTCCTATCCTTAACAAAGTTTACAAGGCGTTCTACCCTCTTTCCAGCTCTACAATCACATTGCTAGCCCTTTCTCCCTCCAAACATATATCCCAGGTATACTGAAAACACACACTCTTTTATACATCTCAGCATTTTCATGAGCTCTTCTATCTGCTCAGAATGTTCTCTACTTGACTGATCTCACCCTCCCACCCCTACCACCCCCTCCCCCCGCACCTACAAGCCATACATTTCTTCTGCTAACTTCTTCTCTCCTTCAAGTGTCTTCTTGAATATCACCTCCACCAGCAGGGCTTTCCTAAACTAACCCCAATAGCTTTAGCCCCACTGTTGCCTTTATCTTAGTGTTCACGCTCCTTTCCTGATACTCACACCTGGTCTGGTTGGGTGTTAAGAGTATGAATTTTTAAACTCATTACACTATTCCTTTATATTTTTCTTTAATCCTCTTTTATTGTCTTCAAAGTAAGTTTTCCAAAAAATAATTTTTAATTTTATATTTCATCATCCTATTACATGTAGGATACATTTTGTATAAGTTAAGGAAAAATAATTTGTGGACTTCCTGAGCATGCATTGTCTCCATGGTAGGGGAATAATTGAGAGGAATGGGAAGCTGGCTCAAGAGTAAATATTAAGATATTTCATCTGTTAAATAGAAATATTTAAGCATGCAAGTCCCCAGGGGAGGCAGAGGTGAAAAAACGTGATCACTTCAATACACCTAGGATAGGTGAGTAAGTTGGTATATTTTTCTCAAGGAATATGTGAATTTACAGATCAAGAGTCTTCAAAATATTTGTATTTCTTTGATCTGGAATTCCATAGTCTAAATATCAAGAAGCATTAAAGGGTCAAAAAACTGGAACCAGCATGTTGTGATTTTTCGTGCAAGCAACAAGAAACAATCATCATGCTACGGATCAACTGACGGCCTTGAAAACAAACTTTTTTGTCTTAATGGCAAGAAATGCATAAGAAGAAGCTATATGAAAATGAACCTAAGAAAGATGCAAAAAGGGAAGCAAGGAGAAAAAAGATGGCAGAAGCAAGCACAGACATTGTGAAAGCGGAGAAAAGAACCAGGCACAAAATGAACCAGCTCTGCATTCTTGGGAGGACAAATGGCCTCAGCATGTATGTCTGCAGCCTGGGAAGAAATAAAGGCAGACACGGGCTTCCCTGGCGGCGCAGTGGTTGAGTTTGCTTGCCAATGCAGAGGACACGGGTTCGAGCCCTGGTCCAGGAAGATCCCACATGCCACAGAGCAGCTAAGCCCATGCGCCACAACTACTGGGCCTGCACTCTAGAGCCCGTGAGCCACAACTACTGAGCCTGTGTGCCTAGAGCCCGTGCTCTGCAACAAGAGAAGCCACCACAATGAGAAGCCCGCGCACCGCAACGAAGAGTGGCCCCCACTCGCTGCAGCTAGAGAAAACCCCACACACAGCAACGAAGACCCAACGCAGCCAAAAATAAAACAAATAAAATAAATAAATTTATTTTAAAAAAAAGAAAAGAAAGAAAGAAAGGCAGACAGTCACACTGGAAGCATGCTGACAAATTCAGTCCAGCAGTCTCTGAGGATGGGGAAAGAAAGGGCACCAATTATATGAAGCTGAGCCCTACTTACCTCAATAACCCTGTGGACTATGACAGGAAATGCCATAGTAAAGGGCTTACTAAGCAGTGCAGTTCTACTTTCAAGGAGCAGAGTAGCAACATGAGATAAAGCCAAGAGCTATAGCCTGTATAACATTGTATACACAGCGGCAGAGCAGAGTTAGTGACAGTTTGGGAGCTGCAACAGGCTGCAGATGCCAATATTTTCCCAAGTAAACACCAGTGAGGTGACCTCACCTCTTACACATAGCTAATGGATATCCAAATGTTTCAGGTTGCCAATAATTTGCTCTACATGGGCTAAATGCATCACATACTCTTTTCTATCCCTACTGTAAAGAACAGAATAATGGGCCTGCCTCATTCTTGACAGAGGAGTGAAGATGTGATTGTTACCTAAAGCTGCTCTTGGATTCCATGTTGTATTTCAAATGAACTATCTGAAAATACCGTTTACCTGTACGATAGACGGGATTTTGCACTGCTAGTTCAAAATTTACTTCTTTGGATTTTAGAAACACATTAATTCCCTCTTCTTCAGTAACAAAGGTCATTCGGGTGCCCAGAGCAACGACTGTAAATATCGGTCCATACTGAAAGAAAACACATAAATACAGACCATATTAGTAAGCATTTCTAATAAATAAGTTACTGGACCATGGTTATGCTTCAGACAGTGTTCCTCAAGAGCCCCAATGCTGAATTCACGGTCAAGATAAAAACTATTATGATTATACATAATAATATACATAATTATTATACATAATAATTATAAATTTTGACTGAGCAAAATCTAAATTATAAAAATCCTAATTTATTCTGTTGTAATATTTAACCTTCCTTTTGATAGTGTTATTATTTGCTTGTACCTTCCTTTCTGGTAGTAGAAATAATAATTAGAAATAATGATTGGAAATTATATCAAACACTGTGATATTTGAGCCCTGTTTTCAAGATTATCAGGAGGGTTAGAAACAACCTATGGTTGAACTTTGTTCAAGAAAAAGATAAACTGCTGACTGATTTCACCTTCAGTCTGTAGTCACTCAACAATGTCCCGCAATCCCCAAATTTCTGTAATGTGCTCACTTTCTCACTTTCCAAAATGACTCACCTGTTCGCCTAGCCCAACCCTCTCCACTCTGAGAGGGTGTTCCTGCTTTGTAACTCACTGGGAAAATGAGCACTGTCAGCTTCTCACCACCAGAGCCTGCAGACAATTGTACCCATTTGTACCCATTCTCCATGCCTCCCCTTGAGTTAACACAGGTGGAGGGTCCTGCCCCTGGGAAATGCCCACCCTCCTTCACTTGTGTTATGGGTTCCACACTCTGTCTTTGTTCTATGTGTACGCCTTCTCTCTCGTACACCATCAGTTTTGCCTTTTCTATCAGATAGCTCCTAGGAACCTACAGTCATCCTCCAGTGCGGAGTTTGGTTTGGTTTAAGGGAGTCCATGAGTTTATTTGGAGAAAAATATATCATTATTTTCACTGGCTTCTGATTATAATGTAACATTTTCTTTAATTATGAATGGAGGCAATACACCACAATCTTCCCCACGACTCTATCCTCAAAAGAACCTCCTGTTCCAATTGCACTTCCTTAGATTTGGTGTCTTTTGGCATCCATCTGTCACAGGGCCGATTATATTAGCTATCTTTTCTTCTTCTTGACGCTCAGCTTTGGTGGCCTCACTACTGGGTAGAGACAGCCCTCCCAGGGCTAGTCAGTTTTTAGAGACAGCAAAGGACTCAGCCATCCAGGAGCATGCCACTCATAGGGAAACCAACCCATCCTGAGTCTGTGTCCCCGACCACCTCCTGATCTAACTCTCACACGCCAAGCCAATATTATCCTCGCCCTAAATCATCCCAGGGCGAGGCACTAGGCACCCGCAGACCAACCTTATAGCCCAAAGCCCTCAGAAATGATTCAAACTAGTCAATCCTAAATTGTTTACCCTGCCTCGCCTTGCCTTTCCTGAGCAAACCCCAATAAAGGCTCTGGCCAGGGCTTTCTCTTGCTCCCATCTTCTGCCTCCCGACAGGGTGCTCTCCCCTGTGGCCCTGCATGGCGTGCAGTGACCCCCGCCTTGGACCTGTGAGTATAACAACCTTCCTCCTTCCAAGTCTCATTCTCATTTCCTCCTATGGCTGTACTGACTTTCTCAGACCACATCCAACATGTACATTTTTGGAAAAACCACCCATACTTTTATATCCCATTACAGTTATTATAAATCTCTCGAAATATCATTTAGGCTCATCAGTACTTCAATATTATACTCATTTCCAGATCTGCATGAAATGGCACGTGATAGCTCCCGTGACACAGTATTGGATGCCATCAGGCAACTGTGGGCCCAATAATCATTGATCCCCCAAATAGTGAAGTCTCATTTTCTTCCATTAGTGATCCAGACATCTACATTGCTTCCCAATATTCCCTACCTAGTATTGTTTATTAATCAATACTTAGAAGAAGATGAGTCGTGTTCATCGTTGAAGGTTTGTTCAAATGAGAATTCTTAACTTTCCATTAGGAAAGTGGCTTTTGGTAATACATATAGGCACTCGGGCCACATTGTAGGCAATCTTGATCATCTCACTTGATAGTGAGTCCATGTTCTAGTTTCTCAAGTCTAACTTCTGGGAGCCACCTCTGCTCCTTTTCATTCTTTCACACACCACATTCCATCCACCAGTAAATCCTACTGCTTCCATCTTCAAAACAGATCCAGCCACTTCTCAAACTTCCACTGCTATCACCATGGTACAATCCACCAAGATCTCAAGCTTGAATTCTTGCCAAAACCTTCGAATTATCTTCTTTCTTTTAGTTTTATGTTCCTGTTTTTAACAGAGTGCCCAAAATGACCCTTTAAAATTTAAATCACATCACATCACTCCTCTGCTCAAAACACTCACAAAGTTTCCCATTTCCCTCTAAGTTACAAATGTATTCTCAATAATCTGTAATAACCTACATGGGAAAAGAATCTGAAAAAGAATGGATATATGCATATGTATAACTGAATCACTTTGCTGTATACCTGAAACCAACACAACATTGTAAATTAACTATACTCTAATATAAAATAAAAATTAAATTAAAAAATACATTTACACTTTGAATCTGATAATTTACTCCACAGATATACTTGCACACATAGAAATGACATTTGTTGCTACATTATTTACAATAGTAAAATATGGAAAACAAACCATATCAATCATTAGGTGACTGTTTAAGTGAAATGATTCAGGGAATATTTTGCAGCTTTTAAAACATGCAGATGCTTCTGTTTCTGTGTAGGATGAGAGAAAAGAGGGATAGATAACAAAGATCATATTTTTAAAGGCATCAGAGAGTTGGGGAAACAATAAGAACTAAATGGACTAAAACTCCACAGAGAAGTGTGTAGAAGTGAACAGACAATAGGTCATCATTTATTTCCCTGGTGGCATCTGTGAATTCTGAGTATCGATCAAGGTCAGGACTGAAATAGGCACCTGTGAAAAAATCTACAGATAATAAGAAATTTAATGGTGAAACATTGAACACTTTTCCCCGAATATTAGGAAGAAGACAAGCTTGTCTATGCACACCACTTTATTCAACAATATATTAGAAGTCCCTCTTTATTTATGCAAGAAAAAAGAAATAAAAGGCATAAAGATCAGAAAACAGGAAATAAATTTATCTGTTTGTAGGACATATTGTGTATGTATAAAAATCCTAAGAAATCTACAAAGTAACTATTGGAACTAATAAGTGAATTTGGCAAGATCACAGGATACAAAGTTAATATACAAAAACAATTGTGTCTTTTATGCGCCAGAGGGATACCACTGGAAAACAAAAGTGAAAACAATTGTATCTACAATAGCCTCAAGAATATAAAATATTTCAGAAATAATTAACAATCACAGGCAAGACCCCATCACTGAAAACTACAGAATATTTCTAAAAGGAATTATATAGCTAAATAAACGGGAGAGGTAGTTCGTAGAGGAAGTTCATAGATTAGAAGGCAAAATACCATTAAAAAGTCAATGCTCGGGCTTCCCTGGTGGCGCAGTGGTTGAGAGTCCGCCTGCCGATGCAGGGGACAAGGGTTCGTGCCCCGGTCCGGGAAGATCCCACATGCCGCGGAGCGGCTGGGTCCGTGAGCCATGGCCGCTGAGCCTGCGCGTCCGGAGCCTGTGCTCCGCGGCGGGAGAGGCCACAACAGTGAGAGGCCCGCCTACCCCACAAAAAAAAAAAAAAAAAAAAAAAAAAAGTCAATTCTCCCTCAATTTTTCCATAGACTTAACAAACTTCCAAACATTCTTCCAACAGTCTTTATTATAGATATTGGCAAGCCAACTCTAAAATTTATATTAAAATGCAAATAATCTTGAATGCCACATCAATGACAAAAAAACATGAACTTTCACTACCTGATTTAAAGATTTACTATAAAGCTGTAGTATTTAAGATAGTGCAGTGTTAACAAAGGAGTGGACATACAAATCAATGGAATAGGATAGAAAGGCTAGACATAGATCTACACATATATGGTCAGTTAATCTTTGAAAAGCTGCAAAGGCAACTCAATGAGGAAAGGAAAGTCCTTCAAGAAATTATACTAGAACAATTGGACATCCAGAGGCCCAACTGAAACTCAACCCTTATGTAGACCTTACAAAAAAACTAACTCTAAGTGGATCATAGACCTAAATGTTAAATGCAAAACTATAAACCTTTTAGAAGAAAACAGAATAATCTTTGTGACCTTGCTTGACCTTCTGAGACAAGCTTTTAGAAACATTCCTTAAGACTTATCAAAATCATATACCTAAGGAAGGCTATGGGAGACAAAGAAGTATTTCTTTAAAAGATAGTATTTTTCCCTAAGATTTTCAAAAATACAATCTTGAGTATAAATTGTGTGAGTATTGAAAAATAAAGAATGGTTAGAGACTTCTAAAAAAAAAGATATTATTTTTCATCTATTAGACTAACAAGAATTATGGTACTTAGTGTGGTCCAGGATATGAAGAGCGACGCAAATCCCCTACACTCAAAGGAAAAGAAAAAGGAAAAGAAAAGGAAAAAGGATTTGTACATCCTTTTGCAAGAGTAACACAATAATATAAACAATTTAATGTCCTTTGGGCAATTTCACTTTTAGGAAGTCATTGTGATGAAACAATCAGGTAAGTGCAAAGTACAAACACACACAGGAGCATACACACAAGAATGTCCATTGAAATAAAGAAAAAAAAAGCAGTAACCTATGTACTATTTTTGAAAGATATATTTGAAAGCTATTTTAAAGACAAAAATATGTACTGCAACAACAATTACTAATATCCTTAGTGGACAGTGAAAATGTTACCACCAAATAACACCAGCTGAAAATATAGTGCCCACTATGTTTGTAAAGACCGAATTTGCAAGCAGTTTTTACAATAGCCTGGTGTTAACTCTTGATCTGGATACGAATTTATTAAGCAAATTGAAATTACTTGTATTACGCTTCTGTCTTCCCAATTATTGCAAGCATTTAGTTAATATGTATACACTTAGGATTTTTTAGCTACGATGAAGTAACTAGCACTTTTAATCTCTACTTCCAAAAAGGCAGTTACAAGCTGCCTTGTACTTTATAACTGATGAAAATCTGTTTCTTTCGAAAAACCTTGCATAAGACACAGTTGTTGATTGTTGAGGAATTCATAAGAGGCTAGATCGTTTAATTGTGGTCAGCAGGTAGGTTCCCCATGTTCTAACATTGCACTTGAGATACAATGAAAGAAAATAAAAAAGAAAACATTACCTCTTCCGGAAACCCCACTTGCTAAGGTCACATACCTTGATTCTTGCTTTCTCTATAAATTCTAGAGGGGTTTTTCCAAACTCAAATCCAGCTCCAATCCAAGGAATCCAGCCCCCTATGCACGGGGGTCCACGCAAGTTCTTCCACTGAAGAAATAATAAAAGAGCAACACAACCTAAGATTATAACCACTGTTGGGGAAATGAATTCCATGTTTTTGTCTAGCACCTTCCTGAATCAGAGAAGGGAAAAGTCTCGCTGCTGTGGTACTTGCTCCTTCCCCCGGAACAGGGCACCCTCCCGACCTCCCAACTTTCCGCTGTTCCTTTTGCAGCTTGTTCGCCTTCCTAACTGTAGCCTCCTTTCCCCGCCCCAATTTTTGGGTAACTTTTGCATCATCACTCCCTCCTACGTCCACTTTTCTTTCAAGTTCTGGCCACGCGGGACGGAAGGAAGGGGCTGGATCCTGCTGGTGTGGGTGCAGGGGGTGGAGGAAGAGAAGTGGCGCTGTTGCCATGGAGACCGGGGCTGGTGGCGCGGCGGGCGGCTCGTCCGCGACCAATCAGAGAACTCGGTCCCGGAGGGGCGGAGCCACGCGGACTACATTTCCCAGAAGCCTCGCGGGCTTCGCGTTGTTTTCCGAATTCACCCCACTGGGCTGCTCAAGCCCGAGGCTGCTAGGGAGAGGGTGCAGGTTCGGTGGGCCCATCTGGCGGAGTCGAGCAAGGGAAATGGTACCCGCCCCGCCGCTCGCCGGTTGAGGAGGAGCCGCTCTGGCCAGGTGGCAGGCCAGCCGTGGCGCGGGGCGCGGGCCAGAAGGGGCGTATCGTCCTCACGTGCTGCTGCTGAATGTCGACTCCGGAGGATGAGGAGAGGCTCTCGCCGCTTGCCCAGAGATGGCCCCGCGCGAGCAAGTTCCTCCTGTCGGGCTGCGCGGCCACCGTGGCCGAGCTAGGTACCCGGCCGTCCAGCCTGGGCCTCCCCCGCGAGTCGTCGAGGGGTCGCGCGGGGGTGGGGGACCGGGCGGGTGGCTTCGTTTCTGGGTGGATGCAGCCCTCTTGGTCCACACCTGTCCTGCAGGTGTGGCAGGGTGGGGGCAAGGCCAACCTTGTAAGGAAGAGGGATTGGAGGTCACGAAGGTCTCTTCCTTCCAATTTCGTCTCCCTCGGGTGTGCTATTGCGCCTGAATGTGTCCGTTTAGAAGCTTCCTGAGCTGTCATTCCTCTATAGAGATCATTTTCTCTTTCGTGAGGATGCCCTTTTTAAAACCCAGTCCACTTTTCATCCTTATTGAGGTCATCTCTGTTATTTATATTCTTACGCAGCCTCACTATATCGTTGTGTTTTGGGTCCAAGTTGTGAACCCAACCTGTGGGACTTAAGTTCGTCACCCATCACTTACCGAGCATCCAATCAGCATCTGCCAGTTGACCTCTTTGCGTGGAACTCATCTATACTGTGTTTACCTTGCAGGACTCTGAGAAGTTAATAATATATAAACGTTAAACCCAAGGCAAGGCAACCGCTAATTGCAACACTATTATGACAGTGCTGGAGACAGTAGAGATAGAGTTCAGAAGACCCAGCCCTGACCTTCTTACAGGCTGGTGGGGAGACATGCAGAGACAGACAATTACATTATGCTACTTATTATAATGAAGATGTTATTAAGTATCATAAGAGCAGAGAGGATGAACAGTTACATCTGCATAAGCAAGTCAGAGAAAACTTAAGGGGCTACCTAGAGCAGAACTATGATGCCCTTGCAAGAACAGGTGGTGTTTCTTCCAAGAATTTTGTGACTAGAGTGCCTGTGTTTTCCCTGCCTTCACTGTGCATTTTAAGATTACCCTTTCATTTTCTTGCCCGTTTAAAAAAAAAAAAAAAAAAAAAGGAATAGCTTGGATGTGTAAATGTTAGTTTGTCCTGTTCTAAAATGAGTGTACTTTGTATTTCCAGCAGAAGCAGAACATGATCTGTTGTTTGCCCTTAGTGCTCCTCCACTCTTGCCCTTTGGACCCTCTGGTTTTTTTTCTTTCTCTTCTCCCAAAGCTGATGGCGAATTTTTATTATTCATTGTTTCTACTGAAATACAATTCATTAACTTAAACAAATTTTAAAAGCAGATTGCTAAATGATTAGGTATGTTTCCGGTTTTGTTTTGTTTTGTTTTTTTTAACCTGATGTTCCCCCTGTGACCAATGGCTTTTGTAAAGGAACATTCCTCCTGTTAAAATTTCATGGAGAATTGAATGGGGGAAGGGGATTCAAAATGTGAGATGGTTTTGAGTACAAAATGATTTAGGATCAGAACCTGAAGCATTATTTAAGTAACCAGCAAGAAAACCAAAGTGATCTTAAGAGGCATAACCTATGCTAATATAGAGGTGCCTATATCTTAAGACTTTTCAGGTTTCATATGTCAACAGAGGATTGCTTAAATTCTCTATGTGCACACAACTTGTGTTTTAGAAAAACCAACAGCCAGATAATTAACTTTTCCAAAGACCAGTGGTTAAGACTGAATATTCTCTTCCCCCGTCTCTGTGTTCTCTTGGAAAAGGCATAGCTATGGTTTTGTATCAGGTGGTGGTCACTGAAAAGACTTATGTAATGTCACTAATGTTAATGAACTTATCTGAGTCATTGTGTGTATAAAGTTATGAGCTTGATCTTCCTTATGTGAGCCAGTTAGCTTCACTCTTTCCAGGTGAGAGGTCTATCTCTAATTCAAGATGTAATCATTAGGGAAAAATTTTTCAAGTACAGGTTGTATTTGTAAGGAAGCCATGCATAAAACTCATCAGTGCTGGAAAACCAACTCAACATATTCCTTAATTGAAAGAATATTGAGCCTGCCACCCTTTGATATAAAAGACACGATAAACCCTATGTTGCATCTTCTCTTTCTCAGACATCAGGTCAGTGATTCATCTACATGCAAACATCACCCACGAAATGACAGAATTCAGCTTCATCTGGCATTTATTAAGAACCTGTCATAAGTAGTACAGTATTCTAAAAGTCACATTGGCTCTTAATCATGGTTGCAGTCCAGGGCACATCACAGGCAATGGATACTGGAAATTATTCACATTGGAAGGCAAACATTAAGGACTAAAGTAGGTTTTGGACTGAAATTTCTGACTGAAAAAGAACCCAAGGGCTTGTCACTTTTTGTTTTCTTTCTGGTGCTCTGGGGCTGCTCTGGGACAGTGATTCTCAAATTTGGGAGTGTATAAGAATCAACTGGTGTCTAAACCCCATCAACCTACTGAGACTCCACAGGCGTGGGGCTAGGAAATGTGTAATTTTTAACAACCTCCCTGGCTGATTCTGATGTATTCTGAAATTTGAGAATCACCCATCTTGTGCTGACTAAAATATGGGTCCTGTGATTTTTTAAAAAATTTTGTTTCTCTGAATGTTATGGGTTTCCCCCTCGTTTTGTTTTTGTTGTTGTTGTTAGCAACCTTTCCCCTCGATCTCACAAAAACTCGACTCCAAATACAAGGAGAAGCTGCCCTTGCTCGGTTGGGAGACGGTGCAAGAGAGTCTGCTCCCTATAGGGGCATGGTGCGCACGGCCCTGGGGATTGTCCAAGAGGAAGGCTTTCTAAAGCTCTGGCAAGGAGTGACACCTGCCATTTACAGACACATAGGTATTTATCTTGATTCTAGCTGGTGAGTTTGTCACGAGTTCTGTGTTTGTCTCCTCTGCTTTCCTGTTGAGCTGTGTTCAAAAGCCAGCTAGTTTTCTTCTGCTAATATGATAAATGAATATAAGGTTATTAAGGAATTATAGCCTTAGGGTTTTAGAAATGCATACAGAAGTATTTAGGGATGAACTGTCATGATGTCTCTAATGTAACAGAAAATAATTAAGCAAAAAAAAAAAAAAAGAAGAAAATATGGTGAAAATGTTAGCAATTGATAAATCTCCATGATAGATATATAGGGAATTGTATTATTTTTCTCTACTCTTCTGTATGCTTGAAAATCTTCCGAATAAAAATGTTTTTTATTTAAATTTAAGAAAGAAAAAGATGAATAGTTGATTTTTTTTCCACTTGAACTTTAAACACAAAATTAAAAATATTTTTTTTACATTCTTTGAAAATTAAACTATATTTGAGTGCAATGCCTCACCAGTCTCTGTCCCATGTGTCAGAGGCCAGGTTGATCTGAAAGTGAACAGGGATGACTGTCTAATCCAACCTTGGCAATAGAGTAAATGGAACACAGGTGATTTTTTCCTCAGTTCCCAGGCTACTTATGTGGGTCCTTAGTCACTCTGAAAGGAAAGTAGTCGAAATTACACTGCTGCCAATGAGAACACTTTTCTGCCCTGCTTCCAAAGGGGCACTCACATAGATAGGAGTTGCTGAGTTTGCAGCTTGTGGACAGGAGAATAAACTTGCCTTCAAAAGGAGATAGGACGGGTATGGCGTTTTTCTTCTCTAATCATAATCATTCCTCAAATACATAGGGACCCTTGATCAGAAAAGTGCCCAGTACTAATGTTTACCAGCTCTGTGTTTTTAAAGCTTCAGTTCTCCAGATGAGCAGGTTAGAGTGTATTCACCAAGAACTGTCCAGAAGTGTGATTAGACTGGTATTGTTTTGGTGCTTTGTATGTTTTTGAATATCTTAAAATACTTCCTTAAACTTCTTCAGATATCAAGAAAAGCTCTCTATATGAGTACCATGTACTGATTTTCACAATTTTTCTTTTTTGTTCTTTTTTTTTTGATAGTTTCTCCTTGCTTCCCATTATCGTCTTGAGTTTTACTTCTTTTCATTTGTATTTTGTTGACCACCATCTGTGGTTTTACAGTTAAGATTCATTTCATATGTTTGACACTTGACTGAAAAATTACCTTAACATAATAAATTATCCAGTGAAGTTGTGCATGTTTATTGAGTGAAAATGCCTGCTGTGTACCAAGCTCTGTACTAGGGCATATAGTATAATGAAAAGACACAAAACCCGCCTTGAAAGGCTCATGGTCTGATGGAAAGATGAACAAGAAAATCAAGTTAATTTCTAATCAAGATGATAAATACCGTATTAGACACATGCCTGGATAGTTCTGGGGGATCAGAGAAGCATGGCAGGTGCAATGACAGCCTAGAACACTGGAGGCCAGGTCAGAGGGCACTTTTTGGAAAACATGTTCTTTGAGTTGAGTATTGAAAGAATAGGAGGAGTTAGCAAGTCAGGAAAGGGAGAAGCCATTCAAGAAAGATCAGATAACACAGGAGAAGGCCTGAGGTTTTAAAAGGCATGCCCATTTGGAGAACCATCAAGACCAGGTGTCCGAAGCCTAGGGTGTGTCAGAGAAAGACACAGCTAGAGATGTTGACCAGGCCATGTCAAAGCATCCTCTTATTTTATTAAACACAGGGCCAGATTCACCCTTTCAATGCTCTGTCTTGCACAGTGTACTCTGGAGGTCGAATGGTCACTTACGAACATCTCCGTGAAGTTGTGTTTGGCAAAAGTGAAGATAAGCATTATCCCCTTTGGTAAGTTTTGTTTTTAAAATAATATACTGTATTGTACAACAGAGGGAATATAGCCAATATTTTATAATAATTATAAATGGAGCCTAACCTTTAAAAATTATGAATCACTATATTGTACACCTGTAAATTATTTAATGTTGTACATCAACTATACTTCAATTAAAAAAGAAAAAGAAAATATACTAGTGCCCGGAAGGTTTTACTATTTATCCATTAGATTTGTATAAAATTGTGCATTTGTACCAAAATTGCCTCAAGGTATAGGCTTAAAATAATAAATAATTACAATAAAAATCCAAATAATTGAACATTTACTGCATATTATATACAAACATACATGTATATACCTATATAAAATTATGTATATATTATTTAATATTTTAATATTAAAAGAATTCTTATGGAGCACCTTCTTTATGCCTCTTTCTACTGAGAAACCCTAAGCTTTAGAGTCAAACAGACATGGGCTCATATTCCTGCTCTATTTCCATGTAGCCTGGGCAAACTACTTCACCTTTTTTATCTTCAGTTTTCTCTGCTCTGGAAGTTAATACCTACAACCAGGATTTTGTTTTTGTAAGATTAGATGAGATGATGAATGTAAGTGCATATCACTTATAACATTTAAAATAGAAACAGAGAAAAATAGGTTAATACAAGTAAAATACACAGAACTCCAGTAGATCAATAAAAAATACATAAAGAACATAAAAGGAAAAATCAAGAAAGGATATCAACAGGCAACTCACAGAAGAAGGAATGTAAGTGTTCATTGAACATGTAAAAATGTTTACATTTACATGTAAAAATGTAAAAAACCTCACCAGTAATCAGGGAAATTAATTATAAGCACTTTTAGCCATTAAACTGTTAAGGGGAATGTAAGTTACTATAACCTTTTTGGAGCATAAAGTTTACCTGTTAAAATTTTTAAATGTGTAGTCCTTTGACCTAGCAACTCCTTCTTTATGATTAGAATCATTCAGAAATATTTGTACCTATGCATAGAGTCTCTCTCACACACACACATGCACACAAAGATATGGACTGTAGCAGTGTTGATAATTTTTTATCAAAATTTTTTAGCAAAATTTTTTAATTTAAATAACTAGCAATTTGGAAGTAGTCAAATAAGTTATGAGACATTTATGCAGGGAGATATAACACAGCTATTTGAAGAATGGGTTTTATATGAAGAACATATAAAGATGCCTACAATATCTTTTTTGGGCTGAAAAAAAAAAAATCCAAGTCACAACTATAAGAAAAGGGCAATAAGTAGAATTTCATCTTCCAGGCAAAATCTCTTGGTGCTGTTTTTGAAAAATTGTAATGTTTTAAGCTATACTAGTTGCTTTCCCAGAGTTGGAGAAGGAATAGATTAATAGTTCTTGCATTCTGTAATTTCTTCCAGATGTGAAAGGGTTAGGTAAGGAGTTCAAAGGAAACATGTCACCGAAGCCAGCTCTCAGGGTGGATTGCCTCCGTGTCCTCTGACCCAGTCAGAACAATTCACTCAGTCACTGGGTCTTTACTGAGTGATTATGCTGTGTCAGTCCTATACTTAGTACCGAGGATATAGTGATGAAAAAGGCATGGTCCTCCGACATAGTCCCTGACTAGACTCACGGTAATAGACACAGATGCCTAAATAAGTAGAATCATGTAACAATCACACAGGAGGTGTGGTTATGGGATTCGAAAAGAGAAAAACCAGTGGTAACATACTGCACCCATCGCTGTGAGGAGAAACAGTCATGCTCATAGGTGATTGGTGGGAGCAAGAATTGATACAAGTATTGTGAAAAGGAACTTGGCAGGATCAATCAAATGTCATATAAATGTTCACATTTCTTAGTGAAGAGTTAGCTGCTTATATGAATTATGGAGTGGTCATAAAATGGAATGCTATGAAACTGTTTTTTAAATGAGGCAGCTCTATATGAATTGACAGAGATAACCTTTAAGAGCAGAACAGTATACAACCTGGCATTCTGCATTTGTACTTTTGTTTTGTTTGTTTGTTTGTTTTTTGCGGTACGCGGGCCTCTCACTGTTGTGGCCGCTCCCGTTGTGGAGTGCAGGCTCCGGACGCGGACGCGCAGGCTCAGCGGCCATGGCTCACGGGCCCAGCCACTCCGCGGCATGTGGGAATCTTCCCAGACCAGGGCACGAACCCATGTCCCCTGCATAGGCAGGTGGACTCTCAACCACTGTGCCACCAGGGAAGCCCTGCATTTGTACTTTAAAAAAAGATACTTTATATATATGCGCACGTGTGCACAAGCCGTCAGTTGTAACTTAGTGGTTAAGACTGTGGACTGTGCACTCAGACTGCCTGGGGGTTACATCTTGGCTGTACTCCTCACTGTGTGAGCTGTCATTTAACTGCGTTGTGCCTCGGTCTCCTCACCCGTAAAGAGGAAATAACAGTGGTACTAATGTCATAGAGTCTATCTGAGAATTAAATGATATTTGTAAAAGTGCTTAAAACAGTGCCTGATGTAATGCATTCAGTGAACGCATTGTTATTATCTCTAGAAAAGTATAAGAGAAACTAGTCGTTGCGATCACTTCAGAAGAGGGGAACTGGGGATAGGGACCCTTTTCTACTCTGTACTCATTTGTACCTCTTCAAATATTGTTTTAGAGTACAAAGAAATTAGCTACCCCTCTCCCCCCAAGAGGCCACTGCCATAATCTCAGTAGAAGATGACTGGGGCTTGTCCCGAGACAGGAGCAGCTGGAGTAGGGAGAAGATGAAGGATTCAGGGCATGTTTAAGTACAATAGCCTAGACTTGTTCCCTGTTGGCTCCAGGAGGTGAGGACGAGGAAGAGTCCAGGGACAGAAAGAGTTTCTTCAAAGAGAGGAGCATTGTCAAAACCCCTTCCCCTTGGAAAACTACTAAAATAGTAATCCATAAAATTTGACTTACCCGGGCTTCCCTGGTGGCGCAGTGGTTGGGAGTCCGCCTGCCGATGCAGGGGACACGGGTTCGTGCCCCGGTCCGGGAAGATCCCACATGCCGCGGAGCGGCTGGGCCCGTGAGCCATGGCTGCTGAGCCTGCGTGTCGGGAAAGGCCACAACAGTGAGAGGCCCACGTACTGCAAAAAAAAAAAAAAAAAATTGACCTACCAGCCTTTGTCTGTTAAACTGATTACATCAATGCTGTTTTTATTCTCCTGTGGTCAGAATTAAACTGTAGTTAAACTATGTCTTTGAAGCAACTGCCCTTCCTTTGAATTTCAGGCCATGAAAGGCCCCTGGCACTTCAGATTTGAATTTCGACGCCTCCGGGTCCTTGAACCCTCCCATCAGTAAACAGACAAACCTCTGTGATTTGTCTGGGTCTATTCTTTGCTTCACTGTGTCTTAAATCTCTTATGCAGGGGCTGTACCAGCATATTATTCCCTACAGAATCTGTGAAATTGATAGCAACCTTTAAAAAACTGTATCCCCTTTTATAATTAGGAAATCAGTGATTGGAGGGATGATGGCTGGTGTTGTTGGCCAATTTTTAGCCAACCCAACTGACCTAGTGAAGGTTCAGATGCAAATGGAAGGAAAAAGGAAACTTGAAGGAAAACCACTGCGGTAAGTTCTCCAACCAATGAGTAACTTTCCTCTCCCCCTTGAACATTCCCTAATGACTTATGCATTTTTGTAACCCAACATTCAGTAAAGACATTAATTCTGACTCTTAATTTGGAAGTGGTATTCACTAAGGGGAGAGGTGAGATGGACCTTTTCTTTGCCTGACAATGTGTACATGTTCTCTACCAGACAGATTGTACATATGCATCGCTCTTTGCTGCTTTCCCAGACAAGGCAGCTAGATTTGTCCCCTACTGCGGCTTGATATAAAGAGTCTGATCATTAACAGTTGCCCTGGTGTGAATTCTGATTCTGACACTGTGGCTTGGCATTGTGGAAGTCACTTAACATTTCTAGTCCATTTCTTCATCTTTAAAAGGGACTGTCTCAGATGGTTTGACAGAGTGCCTGGCTCATCAGGTGCCAGAAAGCTTGCTTTCTTTCCCTTTCTCTCTGAAGGAAGGGAAACAGCAAGGTGAACCTTGCAAATTGTTCCTCCTTCCCTAATTTCGCTCCTCTTTTCCCAAATTTTTATTATTATTATGCTGTTGTGATATAAAATCCTCCTATTGCACTACCCTATATTGTCAAAGTCTGCCTTTCTTCAAAGGGCCTCTTGTTCAACAATTTACTAAAATACCACTTAGGCAGTTTCCCCTGGGAAAGGGGCAAGTCTTGCAGATAGATAGACAGACCTCTCCCAGGAAAGAGGAAAAGTGCAGGATGCCCTGAGTTGAGTATGAAGGGGTCTGATCCTCTGAACACTGCGGGTGTGCCGCTGAGCCAGAGGTCGGGGGGGTTGGGGGCCTCCTTTGGAGGTTCACCACGATCACTGCCCTCTGCTCTGCTGCTCTTCCAGCTGACTCAGTGGAAAGTGGGGTTGGGCTGTGGCAGTCCAGGCCCCCTTCCCAACAGGGAGATGAGTAACATGTACAGCAGAGGAGAAAAGGGTACCGCACTGACTTAACCAAGTAGTTTACAGAATCCCAGGACCCGTTTTGTCATCCTGTAACAACTTCTGATTACTATGTAGCAGGGTGAAGTAATGTTGCCTTGGTTTGATACATGGAGAGAAGGAACCGTTGGGGTCCAGCAATGTCTGAGTTTTAACTGATCACCTCAATGTTTTTCCTTCTCTGTCTCTAATGTTGGACATTTTGGGTTTGATATAATAGGAAAAAGTATTTAATGTTGTAAAGAGCATGAACCTTGGGATCAGACAATCTGGAATTCAAATCCAGCCTTTGCCACATTTTAGCTCTGTTACCCTAGTCAAGTTCCTTAACCTCCCTAAGCCTCAGTTTCTTCAGATGAAAATTTGAATAATAATACATACTTCATAGAGTTTTCAGGAATAACTTGTATCTTATGTATATAAAAAATCTGGTGCTTAATAAGTGCACAATAAATGTGCAATTGTTAATGTGACCTCATTCGTGAGCATATTTCTTATATAGCATAATAGCAATTATGAATGTCCTTCTTTTTGGTAAGACTCAGAGAGTTTAATGCCTGAGTAGAAGCCACACAGCTAGTAAGTAGTAAGATGGCATTTGACACCAGGTATGTCTGACTATATAAAACCCAGGCTTTTATTTTATATCATAGGTTTCCACATTCGGTTCATGGTTCAGCACCATTTTTCATCTGTGTATAGAAAAATGTGCAAAATAAAGGCAAGATAATAAATTTTCATAAAGCCCAAAGTATTCAGTTTTAAGAACTCTTATGAAATTTTCCTCCCTCCTTTTTGGTCTAAAAATATCACTTCTTTTATGAGATGATATGAGAATTGATTTTTTTTGATGTTATTTGGTAAAATTGCAAAATTTGAAGGTCTCCCACAATACTAGTAAAATGAACTCAGAGGTCTGAACCACTATTCCTGCCTATAGCTAATATGGGCACAGATGATGTAAAATATCAAGAAAGGAGTTTTAATCTGTTTAATAATCTGAGAAGAGGATGTCACAGTTTATAAAGCTCTCCATAAAAAAGTGTTTAAATCAAAAGTGGGCCTTTCTTCTAAAAAACTAATAAGTTTATCTGGAAATTAGACTTACGTGGATTGCTTTAATTTCTAACAATTCTAGATAGTTAAGATGTTACTTTACTCTAAATCATAACAGCTATAGGCAAAGCTTATACAATTGCATTCCAAACACAGGAACGCATAGAGTTTTCACATTTATTATTATTTTCCTTTAGATTTCGTGGTGTGCATCACGCATTTGCAAAAATCTTAGCTGAAGGAGGAATACGTGGGCTTTGGGCAGGCTGGGTACCCAATATACAAAGAGCAGCGCTGGTGAATATGGGAGGTAATGGAAACTTCATTGAATTCTGCGAAGTCCTAATCGCCTTCATCATTTTAATTATAAGCACTCCATCGGGGAAAATGAGAATATGTATTTTATTATTTTTAATAATATGTACTGGCAACAGTCTTCCCTTATGTTATAATGTCATAATTGAATATTTTCCCTAGAATATTTTCACTTTACTCTATGCTGATGTATGAAAAGGATTTCCTAAAACCAGCAAATTGTGACGATAAGGAGATAATACCAAACCATTTCTAAGGGCTATGCTCCACACCATACCTTCCTCTCAGATTCAAACTGGTATATGTACCGTATGTGATGGTCATTAAATGCAGACTACAAATCTTTCCCCCCAGTAATCCTGCTCCTCTTGCCGTATAATCCATTCTGTACAGCTGGGCACCTCCGGCTGGAAATCTGAATGTTTCCTTAACTCATCCCCATCTCTCGCTTCCCATATTCAGTCATTAATTTCTCCTATCTTCTAAATATTTCTTAAATGCCTCCCTGCAGTATTATGCTAAGTGAAATAAGTCAGACAGAGAAAGACAAATACCATGTGATCTCAATGTGGAATCTAAAAAACAAAACAAAACAAAATGAAAACAGACTCATAGATGCAGAGAACGAACAGGAGGTTGCCAGAGGAGAGGAGGGTAGGAGGCCAAAATAGGTGAAGGGGATTAAGGGGTACAAACTTCCAGTTATAAAATAAATATGCCACAGGGATATAATATACAGTATAAGGAACTATTACAGTAATATTGTGATAACTTTGTATGGGGACGGATGGTTACTAGACTTATTGTGGTGACCTTTTTATAATGTATGCACATGTCAGATCACTATGTAGTACACCTGGAATAACCATAACATTATACATTAACTATATTTCAATTAAAAGAAAGTTTCCCCCCTCATGTCTACTACCTTAGTATCCTTAAAATGACTGTTTTTACAGTAGTAACCATCAAAACACAACTAGACCACTGCCACAGCCCTCTAACTGGTCTCTTCCTCTGCCCTCAAATTTGTACCCAGTATCCATCGAGCTTTATCTAAAATACAGATCTGAACATGTTATTGGTATCTTTAAAACCCTTCACTGGCTTCTTATCACTCAGAGAATAAAGTGGAAATTTCATAACATAACACAGCAGGCCTGTATAATCCAACCTGTGTCTTCTGGGGTTGAGCAATTCATTGACTCTGGAGCAGAGAGGGAAGCAGAGTCCAGAGCTAAAATGTTCCACTGCCCGCACACACCAGACTCTTCCTCACCTCTGTACTCTCTGTCCTCATCCCTCTTCTTCTGTTTAGTTTTCTTCTGCAGATCGTTTCATACATAGCTGAGGTGTCTTCCCCACCCGTGTACTTTACCCAGACCTCCTGCAGCCGCCCCTCCCAGGTCACGGTGTGTTAGATGCCCCTTTATATGTTTCCATAGTTCCCCGTGCTTATCTCTGTTACCGGTTTTACCTCATTTCATTGCTTTCTACTATGTGTCTATCTCCTCCTCTAGATTTTGAGCCCCCTGAAGGCAAGGACTGTTTCATTTTCCTTCATTTCCCCAGTCCCTCGTACATAATCAACAAACATTTAGTGAATGAATCAATGGATGAAAGACTCCTAAGACCAAAATTATATGATTCTAAGAACCTGATAAATAGCATTTTTGAGAGGTATAGTAACATATCACTCAAACATCAAAGGGAGTAAATCTATTTTATATACTGCTATTTCAGTCCATTGATGTCTGCTGCATCATATTGGTGGATATTTTGGTTTTCAGAAAACCTTTCAGATTGTCGTTCTCAATTTATTGCTTCAAAATCTACTGCAGCCCAGATTTCTCTTTCAAGTTCCAGCTTATCTTAAATATATCACTTTGAATGTGTCCAACCCAAGCTCATTTACTGAATCACTTCCTTCTCTGTTCTTCCCAATCTCAAAATATGATATCATCATCTTTTTAGTTGAACAACCCAGAAACCTGGGCCTGATTTTGATCTCTTTGCTTTCCCTTGCTCCTTACAGCCAACCAGTCACCAAATCCAGCCAGTTCTGTCTTGCATACATATCTCAAGTTCATCCACTTCCCTTCATCCCTGGAGCCACTGCTCTGTCCAAGTAGTATTGATCTCCTCCTACTGGACCACTACAAATGTCTCCTAACTAGTCTCCCCACATACACCCCACAGCCATTTTGTCCCACTGTGCATCTGAAATTTTTCTAATCAGGATCACTGGGGCCTCTCATCTTACCTTAAAACATTTAAATTAGTCCATTCTCATTTTCCCATCTGCATAAATGGCAGCTGTGTCCTTCAAATTGTTCAAGCTCAAAACCTTGCCGTCATTTTTGCTTCCTTTCCTTCCCTCCATATTCAATCTGCTGGCCAATGCCTGTTGATCCTGTTGATTCTGTCTTCAAAACACCCGAACTCTGACCAGCACTCCACAACGCCTTTATCCAAGCCGCCATCATTTCTTATCCAAGCCGCTGTCATTCTTATCCAAGCCGCCATCATTTCTTATCCAAGCCACCATCATTTCTTATCCAAGCCGCCATCATTTCTTACCAGAAGAACCGCGACAGCCACATATCTAATCTGCCTTGTCTCCCTATAGTCTACTCTTAACAGAGCAGCCAGAGTGATCTTGTAAATCGTGGCCCCGGTCAGTCACTCCTTTGCTCAAATCATCCCCTTCTCCAACTCTTGCTGCCTCTGCTCCTGTTAAACTAGTGTTCTTGCTGTTCTTCTAACATACAAAGCTGACTTTGCCTCAGGGCTATAACACACGCTGTGGCTCTGCCCGGGACGCTTTGTCATAGATATCTACAAAGTGTACTTTCTCAAGCTTCCTTAAGGTATCTGCTCAAATATTATAGCGAGGTCTTCCCTGATCACCCTATTTAAATTCACATACACCAACCTTCCCCACCCTCACACGCTCGCTGTCCCCTCTCCTTGCCTTGTCTTCAGCAGTCACTACCATCCGAAATGCCATGTGTTTACTTACTTGTTTATTGTCTCAGCCTCCAACAAAGAATGGGGATTTTGTTCATTTTGTCCACGGCTCTTTCCCCAGAGCCTAGAATAGCGCCTACCACACAGCAGGTGCTCAGATATCTGGTGAATGATAAAATGCATCTACCCATTCTTACCTCTTTCCAATTCCCTTCTCTGTACTTTGGTGTATGTAATCTTTACAAAACTCCAGTATTGGGATCTATCCCTCCCCTGTGTAAAACCCTTCAACAGCTCTTCATTGTCATTAGGAAAAAAGTATACAAAACTTAATGTAGAATAATGACCAGGACCTTTTGTTTAAAGTGACGGAATCTCAACTCAACCTAACTTAGGCTAAAAAAAGGAATTTATCAGCTCCAACACTGAAAAGTGCAGGGGTTGAACTGACTAAGCAGAGCTGGATTCAGATGTTCAAATGATACAATTGGGTGTCTGTCTCTCTTCCTCTTTTCCTCCCCCTCCATCTGCTTTCCTCTGCTTGAGAACAAGAATGGGATCTTTCATCCTTCTACACATTCCTGCCCCATTCTTAGCGCATTCTTGACACAAAAGACATTCATTGTTGAATGAATGATATTTAAGCTTTCTTTTTCTATGTATTGCCAGATTTAACCACTTACGATACAGTGAAACACTACTTGGTTTTGAATACACCACTGGAGGACAATATCATGACTCATGGCTTATCAAGGTAAGACTGTTTTAGTTTGTCTCTTTCTATTTTTTCCTATCTCACCCTTTCTTCCATATTTGGCATAAATTCTAACTTTTGTCTCTTACGATTGAGAACCTACTGATATCACCCTTAAAGAAAGGCAATAGTACATTTATAAAGAACAATTTTCTTAAAAGTTTATTGCAGTTAAAATGGGGAAGGGAGGGGCAGAGTTGCAGAATGCTTCAGGTTAAACCTCCCCAAATATTTGCACCTTGATGGGGCCATCCCAGGGTCAGATTCTGATAACTGATTCTCCAACTCAATTCAACGGGTATATCTGAGCATCGTTTAGGTTAAAGGCACTGTGCAAGGCCCTGCAGTGGATACAAAAGGTAAACCACACTCCTTCCCAGGGAGCGTACCAAGGGGAAAAAAACAAGACTAGTGTAAAAAGACTGTACAGTAAGTGCTAAAAGAAAGGAACTAGTTACTGTAGAGTTGGGGTGGGAGGTGCAGAGAGAAAAAATAACCGCTCAGAAGGGCCTACGAAGGAGACAGAATTAGATAAGTGTTTTGAAGGGCTGTGGCTTGTGACGGACAGAGACACGATAAAGAAGAGCATCCTAGGAAAGAGAAACAGCTTAAATTCTTTGCAACACAAGTTCAAATTATCCATTAGAGTGAGTTAACTTTATAGATGTCGAGGGTCCTTGTGATTCTATTTAGGTTCTGATCCTGTTTCCAAATTCTAGACCCTTTATGCTATTTAGACAACCCTGAAAGTATGTGAGAAGTGCCAAATTAGTGATATCTGGAGACATACAAATAGACATAGATGTAAACGGTTCCAAATTTCAGGGTCACCTTAATATTCCTAGAGTAGTTTTTCTTCGTTCTTCCTCTTTTTTTTTTTTTCTTCCTCTTTTAAAGTAAGTGTTATCTTTAGTGCCGCTAGGGCAATCTTTCTGTCTTTGCTCAGCTTTCTTTCACATTCCGAACTTTCCTCCAGGTGTGTTCACAAGCGACACCATATTTTCTGTAGCCAGTCGTCCAGCCACCTCTTTCACAGAGAAGACTGAGGATTTTAGGCCTCTGTCCTATAAACATCCTTAGGATATCTGTACCCACCCTTACATTCTTCCCTTCACTATCTTTGTCCATGCTGTTCGCTCTGCTTGTGAGACTCTTCCCCAGTTTCTACCCAGTCAATCATTCTACCCATATCATCTTGAGAGATACTCTTGTCTTTCAAGAGGCTTGTCTGTTCAGTGTTATGATCTATTCTCGGAGCAGGATATTCAGTTCTAACAGTCCCACAGTGATGTTACCTCTTGTTTCTTTTTCATTGTCTTTCTACCCAAATGGTCTTCAAAATGCCACACTTCTAACTTAAGATTCAAGAATTTCCCAGCAGGTGTAAATCTGCCTAACGGACCCGACTCTACCTAATGGATCTGTCTTTTCTGGAAAGACATAGGATTTCCCATCACTGTGTTCCAGCCCTAATCTGAAATAACTTCGCCTTACTGTACTCTAAGTCAGGTTTTAAGAAAATGGGGTGACTGGTACTTGGCTCCTTCTTGAGCTCCACACACTGGATCAGGTTTTTAACTGGGTTGGTGGGAGTCTGTGGGTACATGAGGCAGCTTGAAAGTCGCTAACCACAAACTCACAGCTAAGTAGGTAAACAGTGCTGTGCAATCTGGAAGTTCTGCAGGCTGTGTCACGGGGTAAAATGAGCGATCATGGAGGTTCGAAGGGGATTGCAGCCGTGCAGTCGAGAGATTGATACGAGCCGTCAGCATCTGAGGGAGAGGAATCTGGTACGAAGAAGAGGAGTAAAAGTGGCGCAAGCACTGAACCATGTGCTCAGAAATGGCTAAAACGGTAAATTGTACGTTATGTATATTTTACCACAATTAAAAACAATAGTGTAAGTAAAATGAAGTTCTGGGGCGAGGGAGGAGCAGCAGAAGACTGTGGCTAGGATTTTAGGGAGGTGGGGAGGCAGGTGGCAAAGTACGTTACTACGGGATGCAGCAGAAAGCTGGGGTGTTGAATTAATTCAGGCAATTATACAGAACAGAAAAGCCAGAAAAATTCCCTCTTCCCTCTTTTTAAATCACGAGGCTACTGAGAGGTAAAACTGTGCAAAAGGTTAGCTTACACTGTGTGATGATCACAGATGAGCATGATTATCTAGTCGATCCTGAAGAGGATTGCTGATTCTGACAGTGCTGATGGACTGTTACAAACTAGCCTTGCAGATGGCCATCTGGTCTCCTAGAGAGAACAGAAGACTTACCCAATCACTCTCGGTCCATTATCACTTTAGCCATGTCCTGGGCCTCACTTTGGGGTGTTACTAGCAAGGAGCGATAAAGGTCAGTAGCAAAAAGCAGCAATGTTCATGCCAAGTAGCTTGATGAAACTGACGTTCCTTTTACTCCTCTCTCTTCTCATTTTGACCATCTTACCTGCGGCCTCCTTAATATGCTGTTTGCTCTCTTTCAATATTTTTTTTTTAAAGGAGCCTAGCCAGATCACACTACCTCCTCAAAACAATTTGATAAGAAGGGGATGAGGCAGACCACTGGCAGCTGCCCCTAAGGTCTCTGTGTGCCGCATGGGGCGACAGTTGCCAAAGGGCATTCTTGATGTGGTTATTATACAGGTAAAAATAAATCCTTTAATAGTAAATTAATTAGTTAGTGACTACTAATTAATGAGGGCTACCTACATTTAAAAAATAGAATTTATACGGGCTTCCCTGGTGGCGCAGTGGTTGGGAGTCCGCCTGCCGATGCAGGGGACGCGGGTTCGTGCCCCGGTCTGGGAGGATCCCGCATGCCGCGGAGCGGCTGGGCCCGTGAGCCATGGCCGCTGAGCCTGCGCGTCTGGAGCCTGTGCTCCGCAACGGGAGAGGCCACAACAGTGAGAGGCCCGCATACAGCAAAAAAAAAAAAAAAAAAAATAGAATTTATTAATAATATTAACACTCTGGTAGAAGTCGTTTCTACTCTTGGCTCTTATGTGTGAAGCAGAGCTGGCACCCAGCCTCTCTGAAGCAAATGGATGAGTAAAATTGTAGCGTTTCCCTCCAATCTTTTGAGCCAAGAGGGGGAAATTGTGTACCTTTTTCTATCCTGTTTCTTTGTTCTTCCTTACCTCTTGATTGATCTTGTATGCTGTTTCTAGTAGACCTAAGTTTTAGAACGTAGGTGAATTTTGTGTTAGTTGAGACATTTCTATGTAAAAACGTGAAGGTATATTAAAATAAATGATATTAAACTTGGACTTGCAAAGTATCTGAACAAATAGGAAAGAATGTTAAAAGAGCAGCAGTCTACACCTCCTGGGATATATATGGTGAAACAGTAAGTTCTTTCCACATAGGCAATGCCTGTCATGTGGACAAAGGCCCAAGAAAAGTTACATGCACGGTCGGGTCATTTGCTGGAAGATGTAAATAGGTCGTATGGGCTCCTTCTCTTGAATTCGAGAATTCCTGAAGTGAGTTTCTACTTTGAACAATCAGTTCTGACCTGCAAGAGTCATAAAGAGCTTGGGGACTTCCTGCTGCAGCAGGTTAGAGCAATACAGTGTGAAGATTCCTAATGCAGCTTCAGCCGCCCTGCCACAGAGCCTTCAGAAACTTCAGAGGCCTTGCTTGGCATGGAACTCAGGGATCCTTATCTCTGGGAGGTACTTGATGTTCCAGAAGGACATAAAAGTTTTCCACAGTTTTTCTTTCTAGCTTTCCATTAGCCCAGTCTAACCCCCCGATCCCAGTCTGTGGACTTAGCTGCCACCTCCTGGGTCCTGGGCCTCCCATTTCCTGTGGTTCAGGATAGCCACCCCCCTTCTCGTCATCTGTGTTTCTCCTGGAAAAGTTTACAGCAGTTAATGGGTCCTCGGGTTATGGGATGTCGATAATGTTCCTGTATTGCCTCGCTCATGCCCACACTCATAATGAACTGATGGTGGTCTCTGAACTGGTCTTCAGTCACTCATTTACAGAATCTTGATTTACTCTGTAGTGGGTTGGCCACATCCATTTTGTCTGTCTTGAGTAACTGACCAGAAGCCTTTCTCAAGAGGGGGTAATTATGAACCAAATTATGTGATTCCCCCACTTACGATCCTTTCAATGACTTCCCTTCGCATCGAGAATAAATCAAACTCCTTAAATTAGCCTTCTCTGCCTGCTTCTTTAGTCTCTCATCTAGCTGGTGAGAAGGAAGCATCTATGTCGAGACCTGCCGTCACCCACGAGCCTTTCCATGACTGCCTGTCACCCAGTTACTCCCTATCACATGATCTCATTTTATTTTTTTCATAGCACTAACCACATCTGAAATTATTCATTTCTCTTCTGCCTCTCCCAAGTAAGTGCCTTGAGTAAGTGCCAGGATCTTATCTGTCCTGTTTACTGCCTACAAGAGTGCCTGCCTACAGCAGATGTTCAACGTATATTTGTTGACTGGAGATTCTTCTTTTTTTCTACCTCTTTAATGAATTAATTTATCATTGATTTTAAGCTAAAAGAGCATTATTACGAAGAATATTATAGTACTAGATTTATTATTCCATTCTTTCTAAATATCAAATCCCCTTTCCTTAAAATTTAGAAACTGCTACATATTATCTTTCGATTTCATTTATTTGTATCTATAGTTTATGTTCTGGACTGGTAGCTTCTATTCTGGGAACACCTGCTGATGTCATCAAAAGCCGAATAATGAACCAACCGCGAGATAAACAAGGAAGGTAGACAGAAAGTCTTCAGTATCCATGGATCTGAATGTCTGTAATAATATTGTTCTTTAAAGACCCTTCCCTGTATTTATTCTTGATGGAAATGTATTTTTGTGTTTACATGTGTGCAACCAGGAAGTTGTTTTTATGCAGTTACCTGCTTTGTGTCTGATGGAAAAGTACTGTGCCTTTGGGGAAATAAGCTAATTTACCCATCGTGTTATTTAGACACAAGGTGTTTATTATGACCTTGTTGTTTTCAAAGAGTTTTTGAAAATATACTCTGCTGACAATTTCCAGAGCACTTCCTTCAGAAGCTTATGACTTAGAGGTAACATGGGTAATTTGACCTGATATAAAACAGTATGTTCTCTCTGGAAGAGATCAGGTGGAGTGAATTCTAAGTTATCAGACCAAGGATGGGGTGAATCAGGAAACTCAACCTTGAAAATATCTTTAAACCCAAAAGAGGTGCTCTCTATATAAAGAACCACCAATATTATTTTTTCTAAGCTAGCAGAAAATAGTTAAGTAACTTTTCTTAGACCATTTAAACATTCTATTTATACATCTATTTACACATAAGAAATTTAACAAAATTGTCTTCTTTCCTTTTTAGGGGCCTTCTGTATAAATCATCAACTGACTGCTTGATTCAGGCTGTTCAAGGAGAAGGATTCATGAGTCTCTATAAAGGCTTTTTACCCTCCTGGCTGCGAATGGTAAAGTTAGGTTTTTCCTGCCTTTGTTTTTGTTTTCTTTATATTGATTCTTAAATCACTTTTCCTTTCTAAATATTTTCCTTTTCTCTTCTGGCTTTTGGCATGGTTCTGCCCCCAATCATAGTTCTTTCTTTCTTTCCTACATCTCTTTTCATTTTCTTTTACCTCCAAGTCCCTTGGTAGATTAAGGTAAAATAATTCAGTTACATCAGAAATGAATAGGTTGATATTATGTTGTTAGAAAGCCAGTGGATAGATTGTTCTGAAATGTAAAGCCTTTTGCTATTTAGCCAAAATATTGTACTTTGAGACAGGTATACAGATTTCATTACTAGAGACCATTCCTATCAAAATGTTACTGTTTCAAACAAAATTAGTTACTTTGATGATAAATGTTGCATTACCCATTAATACTTATCACCACAAAGCTCTGCTTAGGAAGAAAACATTATATAATTTTTATTTGGTCTAGATGCTATTTTTTATTGAAGTGAACTAAGATGTAGAATTAGATAGACTTATGGAAGTAACATAACAAATATAATAAAAACAAGGTACTCAAGTATTTGGTAAGTTTGAACATATTTGAAAGAATGGATGAGTTATGGGTTTAGAAATTCAAACAATCAATACTGTACACAATATGATATAATAATATTAACTGAGCACCTACTCCATGCAAAGCCCTGTACTCAATGCCTGGCTTTGGGATGAACCTAAGAGTCTCAGCCCCTGCTCCAGTGCTGGAGCTTCCAGTCTAGGTCAGGAGCTTCCAGTCTAGGTCAGGACAAACACTGAGTAAGAAACCAGCAGCAATGAATGGAAGAGTCGGGGGCATGGGGTGGGGATCCCTGGTGCTATCAGAATATATATAGCAAGTAAGGACAGCCTAGCCTGGGAGATTAAGAAAACCTCCTTGGAGAATGGACTTCTGAATTGAGATGTGAAGAATGAGTAGGACTTTGCCAGGTCAAAAGGGCAGAAAAGAACATTCTAGATGGAGGAACTAGATGGAGTGGACAAAGAATATGACACGTTCAAAGAACTGAAGAAAACCCAGCTGTCCAAGGCACGGAGACGTGGAGGAGAGCAGCACAGGGTGAGGCCAGAGACAGGCAGGGGCCAGATCAGGAGGGGCCACAGGACCCCTGAGAGTGAGGGGCATTGGCTTGATGACGTGTGCACTTGTAGCAAGACCATTCTGGCTGCCATGCGGGTTGAGGAAAGACCAGGAGTAGTGACAGATGACAGGTAATGATAACTTGGACTGGAATATAGCAATGGGGACAGAAGAAGATAGAATTTTAAAATATTTAGAAAGGAGCTAAAAAAGAACATGACTGGATGGGGAAATGGTTGGAGAAGGCAAGGAAAAGTCGGGCTTCATTCCCAGATTCCTGCCCTGAGCAAACAGTGATATAATTTCCTAAAATGGGGACCATTTGCAGGGAAGAAGATTTTGTGGTAGAATGACAAGTTTAGTTTGGATATGGTAAGTTTGGGATACTCATAGGTCATCTAAGAAGAGACATCTAGATGACTAGCTTAATATATTGGCCTGGATCTTAGAATCATGAGGATGGAGATTGAGATTTGAGCACTGTCTACACACAGATAATAACTGAAGCTTTGGGGATAAATGACAGCACCAAGGGTAGTAGGTATCTATCTATTAACATGAAATTAATAGCCAAAGCCCTTGGCAATATCTGATACAAAAGCATACCTAAGTTGTGAAATACAATTTTGATTGTCTTGATTGTACCTTGAAGTTATCTCAAATCTGTGGCTGTTTAATGGAAAGGAAGATATTGACTTGGCCTGCATGAACCAGGCACTATTACAAGTGCTGGTAACACCAAGAAATAAGATGTTTATTTTTTTTTTTTTTTGCGCTAGAGGAGCGTACAATGTGATGGGAGAAGATAGACACGTAAGTAGTTAAAATTACAGAAATTATGAAGCTAATATTACTAAATCACTTGGTATATGGCCAGTGCTATGCTAACCATGCTCTCAGATTAACTCACTGAATTCTCCCAACTATCTATTTAGTAGGTTACTATCATCTCTCTCTTCTATAGAGGAGGAAACAATAGCGTAAAGTGTCTGAATAACTTGACCGGTCCGGGTGGTTAGTAACTGTGGAGGCAGGGACTCAAACCCAGGCAGTCTGACTCCAGAGGACATAGTCTTACTAAAGAGGCTACCAGTGCTGTGAACAAAAGAGGAGAACGCAGGTAGTGGAGTAAAATGGCTTGAACTCTTTGGGAAGTCCCAGAAGGCTTCCCAGAGGTGATATTTGATCTGAGCTTTGAAGGATCAGTAGGTGTTTTCTTGATCAGTAGGTCAAGAAAAGCATGAGGGGGCCACATGAGCAGGGGCACCAAGTCACGTCTGGTGAACTGCAGAAAATTCCGTGCAGCTGGACAGTAGGTCCTCAGCGGGCAGGTGGTGGGAGGGAACGCTAGAGGAGCACTTAGGGACCAGGCTGAGAAAGATCTTGGGGGGCAAGTTCAATAGTTTAGGTGAAACTCTGCAGGTAGCAAGCATCTGTTTGAACATGCAAGCCATGTGCTAAGATTTGCTTGGGGACAAGACTACTGTGGCAGCAATGTCAAAGCTACACTGAAAGCTAGAACGCAAGAAAGGGCGTTTCGGCAGTGGTCTAGCCAGGAGATGATTGTAGAAATGGAGAGGAGATGGATTCCAGGAACATTTGTGCTTGACTCCACAAGACTTAGTAAATGATCGGATGGAGAAAGGGAGGGAGAGAGAGAAGGAAATGGGACTTTGATGTTTCTAGTGTGAGAGACTATGAGGACGGGTGAGACCACTGATGAAAAACAAAATCGGTCAGGAGAAGTGAGGGGCAGGGAGAATATCACGTACAAAGGAGCGCTGAGACCAGCTGATCTGACCCATTCTCTTTATACGTGAGACTCACGAAGTATACATGACCCCAAAAATGAGTGCTTAATATATGACAAGCTCTGTGCTAAGCTCTTTGCACACATTAATTATTTTTTTAAGTCTTACAAGAACCTAGTAGAATAGGTGGGGTTATCCTCCTTTTTCAGATTAGAAAAACATGGCTCAGGGTATATAAGAAGCTCACTCAAGTTCATGTAGCTAGTAGATGGCTGAGCTGGGAATTAACTGCAAGTTTGTTCAACTCTAACTAAACCCATGCTCCTAACTAAGACAGTATACTGAATTTCTCAAGATCCTACAGCTCATTATAGAAGTTTTAAAAGAAAAGAGACAGGTCGTGGTGATGGAGAAATGTTACCAGAGACAGGCTGGATTACCACCACAGATGACTAGGGTGGCACTGCCTTGTTGATCTATCGCAGTGCAGAACCCTGAGCTTAGAAGCCTAACTCCTGAGCACTTCCGAGTAAACTGGCCTTGCACATACAGATGCCCTTCAGCCCAGCTCGTTGAAACCGATGACTGGACCACAACGTTGGCTCAGCCACACTGAGACATACACTTGGCCAGTGATCCAGATGCTGAAGTCCTCTGGACAGCTAACTTCAAGCTATATGGGAGCCAAGTTATAATCAGAAGGTTGCTTGCTGAACACAGAACAATAACAGGAAAAGCTTATTTGTGAACTTAATATTGAAAAAGATACACCCAAGAGCACTTATGTGTTGCGCCCCACAGTAATAGGAATGGAGAAAAACTTTTTTTTTCCAGCAGTTACGACAACATGGGTTCACATACACTTGGATTATTTTCGGTGGTACAACTATGCCAGTGAGGAAAAAACAAGTAAAAGCATGTACTGGCCACACGCGCGTCTACGAAGAGTCTCAGTATATCCCGTTTATATACTATGCGTGCTACTTGGCTGTATGATCTTCCTCTAACTCCTCTTCAAAACCCAGCTAAACCCAATCCCAGTTCCTTCCACTAGTTAGAGAAAATATGACCTCGCTTTGCTCAATCCCTGATGAATATTTATTTCATTTGCATATAGTTTGGGTGCTATGAAGAAGTCTGATTACCAGAGCAAGTAGGAATGATTGCCTAGTCCATTCTTAACTAAGACCTCTGCTTCTAGATCCAACTGCAGTCATATCCTTGGCTCACTTCATTTTTATTGTCACAAGACTGTGGTTTCGTCACAACTTCTTTATTTTGTCTGTGTCTTCGTACATTTCACTAAGATGTCTTCTCCTAAATCCACTATTATATTCTCAGTCTACCAGTATAACTTGCTCAATATTTCCAAACACGAATGACATAAATATCACTTTACAAACTTTCTAACCAAATACATTTTACATTCTAATTGCTTAAGCTTATTTCTCCACTCTAATGTGATCAGAGTTCCTCTCTGATCAATATTATGCATAACCTATCAACCAAACCAGATGAGGACTGGATCCGAGACACACTTTCTCTGATGGCTGCTTCCAGTGTTTCCTCGGTGATTTTCCCTCTGTGTCTTTAGCGTTTTTATCTTCTGTTATTGAATAATCCTCATTCCCTTATAATTCCTTTTGGCACAGTTACACCTTCATAGTCAGTTCTTTGAGTTAAAAGCCCTTTTCTCCATTTAATGTGAATTTTTATATTTATTAGGTGATACACCAGGTGTTGGTTTTATGACCTAACTCTCAAAGGATAATCTTTCATCTTCACTTTCAAGTTCTTAAGTGCCCCCTTGTCATGCTCCATATGTAAACTACATGTAGAGGCAAGGAGCCCAGCCTAGAATTCAGGCACGCTGAGCCCTAGCCTTTTATCCAGTAACAGTCAGTAAAAGGAACCCTGGAATGGAAGCCAGAAGCCCATGGTCTAGCTCCACAACATGCTAACAGGCATCTGATTGCTAAGTCTTAGTGTCCTCATCTGTAAAATAGGGATATCAGTACCTTTCCTTTCCATTGTAAATGGTTCAGAGAAATCTGTGAGAAATAAGACATGAAAATGCTTTGTAAATTATAAGGTGCTCTACAACGGTGAAATACCAAAATACTTGTTTTCAGCCTAAGTGGATTCAAAATGAGTTCATCATTCAAAGATGTGTATGCATATGTGTAGAAGATTTATAATTGCTTTGAAATATGCACTAACTTCTTTGATTAATCTTTCAGACCCCTTGGTCACTGGTGTTCTGGCTTACTTATGAAAAAATCAGAGAGATGAGTGGAGTCAGTCCATTTTAAGCCCTTAAAGATGCAGCCCTTAAAGATACAGTGTTCATTATCATTGAAATGCGGGCATCTGCAACATACACCCCCTATTATTTCTACCTCTTTAGGAAGACACCTTACTCCACAGAGACTGTGATTTATAGGGGGCAGCACTTTATTTTTATCTGGAAACCCAAGTTCTCTTTGACTCCTCTTTTTGTTCAAAAGCAATCTGATTGGATCACACAAGGCTTCCCAATGAGACCCAGCCCAGTGTTTTCTAAGGAAGAGTCAAATCCCGACCACTTACCTTGAGCAAGAAGATTCGACCTTCGAGATGCTATTCTATGCTGAAGAGCTTGCTTAGAGGAGGAAATGCCAGAAGGGAGACAGCATCTTAGACCTGAAGCAGACAACAGTAATGTGGAAAAATACATACGTACATAATGACCACGGAATATATTTAACCTGTCGTGTCAGTATTTACGACTGAAATTTGATAATTCACTTTTCTGTTGCCGTTAAAGTGTGCATACTTTAAATTAAAGGGAGGTGAATGAATAAACATTTTGAGATTTCCCTAGTGTTGAAGGAACTTGATGTACCTTTTCTTGCCAGGAGGATGAAAAAGAATCAAGTTGAGATGATGTTTGGATCTCAAGGGAAGAAGCCGTTTTCCGTCAGTGCCCTGTCGTTAGTTGATCTGTGTTCACTGGTTAACTCGCCAGCACACAGGCTAAGGACTTCCTGACAGCCACCGACCACATCTTGATGAAAACAGAAAAGAGTCTTTGCTTTGTGACATATCCCATTCCAGCTTGAATTTGTCACTAGCTCTCAAGAATCTCAATATATGAAAAACGCAGTTTATTTGATTAAAGCTCGAGTGGACAGGTCCTTTTAATAAAGAAACATCTGTTATCATCAGCCTCTCAGTGGCACGTTAACAGCAAAGCTAAGATGAAGTCAGTCGACATAAATCCTTTCTTAATCTCCCCTTCCCTAACGCTTAGGGTCCTAGAGAGAGAGAACTCAGAAATCACACTAAAGCTGTCTCTAGCCTGAGTCTTATTCAATTTGACAAAGCCTCCCGCCTAAAAAGTGATAAGTATAAACTGCTTATGGTGTACAGTTTTGTCTCCAATCACTAAATCACATCCCTTTTCTTAGAAAGGTGAGAGATTTCTTCAGATTCACCTCTATACCACCTGTTCCCCGCAACCTCAGACAGTGTGCATTTCTGGATGGATGGCTACAGTTATGGGTAGAGGCTGTAACTGTCAAAATAGGAAAACCCCAAAAGCTCAGACCCAAGAAAGACCGTGGAGCTGACCAAACAGGATTTATCATGGGCATGAATGATGTGGAACAGAAAAAAGTTTACAAGTACCCTGTGGTTGCACTGATGTATAATCACTGCCATTTAAGAGGGGAAGTATGCTTTAAAATATATTTTAATGTGATGTACTAATATGCAGTGGTTTATTGTTTTTGTAGAATTTACAGAATGTGAAGTTTAATCTCTTAAAATCTTTCGGTGGTCTACTTTTCCATTGCATTTGTCAGTCTGTATGAATTGAGTTGTTAAATATATTTAAAATAATATTATGTACTTAGGTTCTCAAGTGTTCTGTATTAGAACCACTTTAGGAAACTTTGTTTTTTGTGTGTATTTTATACATTTTTAAATCAAGTACATATTGGATCAAAATAATTATATGCAAACTGGACCCTGAAAAACTTTATTTAGCTTTATTCTTTGAGGGGCTTGAGGTAAAAACATTGCTTACATAGTGAGACTATTCCCTGGTGTCTGGATTCAACACGAATAATTGGTTTTTTTTAACTGGAAATGACTCCTTAGGATGGTCTGGTTTAATTCTTCCATTGTCTAAGTTAGGAAACTGAGGCCTAGAGAAGTAGAGTTGTTCATGCTCATAACTTACTTAGTAGCAGAGCCAGGATAAAGATACAGATCTCTTAATTATTGTTACAACTGACAGTTATTGTACCCTGATTAGGTACCAAGTAAATGCCTTATGTTATCTTCACAACATCCCAGCCCAGTGCTATTGAATCTTCCAAAAACAGACTTTTTCTTTATGGCATTTCTTGTCTTAGACATTTTAAATGAATTTGAATTGCCTTTAGCATACGTTTTAGAATGGAGTCACCATACTTTAGCTAAAACATAGAGACCCTCCAGAATCTGACCAAATCCTGTAGATCCAACACATATATCCTATCACAGTTATACTTCTCCAGTGAAATCATTTTCATTAATGTATCTTGGAACTTTGCTTTATTTTACCAACTTGAAATCATCTTGTTCCTCTCCCAAATAACCCACAGTAAGTAAAAAGAAATAATATTTCAGTAATTTTGTGTCCATACTGAAAGACAGCCATTTCAGCCCACTTTCTTATAATACAACTGTTGGTGGTATTTATCTTCAGCTCAGTATTGATAATACTTAACCTCTGAGCTTCCTTTGCTTAGCTTCCCCATTTTTTCTCTTCACAAATGAATTTTTTTTCTCACTGAAAAATATACATGTTCTTATTTTTAATTATATACAGTCCTTTGTTTTTTATATGTATAAGTGAATTAGCATATCTAAATAAAGAGATAACATTTCTTAAATTCACTTTTAGTGAAGAATAATGTGTCTTTATCAAGTGCTCCAAATCCTATTTAATTATAAGCCACTAGAGGTAGGACTATGTCTTGTTTTTATATAAATCTCCACTCTCATTAGTAGCATTTCTTTGCTATTAGGTACTCAACAAAAGTTACATATGATGTGAATCAATTTTGGCTTCATTATTTTAAGATCTGTACCTATCATAAGACTAGTCTGAAATTTCTTTCACTTTGCCAAGAAAAAAAGGAAGGAAACAGATTCAGGGAGGTTTTAAGTGTAAAAAAAAATTACTTTTCTGTCATCTTCAAATTTTTAAGTATAACCATTTATGTACCATTGAAATAGTTATACATGTCCTTTTCTGTTAATGAAAACAGATTCCCTCAGGACCTCCATTGGAAAAATGTTTAATACTTGGTGGTTAAAAACATTGAAGGTGAAAATATTTGATTCTCTTCTCTCCAATTAAATCAGACCTCTTTAAAAATGATTACCAAACAAATATATATTATCATTGAATGACAGGTAATGTGGAGGAAAGGCTGAACATGGATTCTCAAGACCTTTATCCTATTTTGGGTTCTCCTCCTGATAAAGTAGTATAACTATGATCAAGTCCCTTCACTTCTCTTCTCTTGATGTCCATTTCTTTATAAGATGAAGTGACTGAACTCTAGAATCGTAACTTGCATGTACTTGAAGAGAGCCATTATATGAATGTCATGTGAAAAAAATATAGGATTGAAAAAAATTATTGGGATTTGTTGTTTCCTGGATTTAATGAATTTCTTGTGTTTTAGGATGAGGAAAGTTTTATTCAGGCCTTACAGCAGAATACAAACTTTTTATGTGGCTGGAAATCCTTCCTTCACCTAGTAGCAGAGTTCTCTTCCTTCAGGCAACCCTGGACACGTCACCCTGCCTTTCACCTTCAATTACTCCTTCACCCACACAAGAAAAATTAAAATCTTTGACACTATATACAAGACCCTCTCAACCTGGCTTCAACCCATTTTTCTAAGCTTTGCATATTACTCGGTACCTGCACCTTACCACCTTGCAAATTCATTGCCCCACTTATTTCTCTGGAGATGCTCTTTACGTGGCTGCTTCCCAGGCAGTGTTCATTCTGTGCTGTCCGCCGAGCTCTCCTCCCGTCACTACCACCATTCATCTTCACCTTCACTGGGGAAGTCCTACTTTAACATCTAGAATGATCTCTGAAGACTTGAACATCTCCAACACCTCCATGCTCCCATTGCTTCTTCTGTGGATGTCTGTCTGTCTGCATGGATGTGTGTCTGCCTCCCTATACAAATGAACTCTCGCAAGCAAGGGTCATGCAATACATCTCTGTTTCTCTTTGAAACTTCACACAGAAGTCAATTAGAAGGTATTTGTTGAATTCAGAGATTTTTAGGGGTGGAAAGAAAAAGAAACATTTATGTACCCGTGATTAAGCCATATGTTGTTTTCCTCTTACCTTCAGAATAATTGTGTCGGGTCAGTAACACTCAATTTCAGGCGATTCTTTACCATGTGCAGTGCTTAACTGCATTTTCAAAAGACCTGTGTCTTTAAACATATGTAATTATTATAATTTTAAATAAGTATTCATCAGTTTAATAGCTATTCTACAAAAATCTAGAATTTGATAGTTTTAAATCATACAAAATATTTGGTTAGTCAATTAACAGTTAATAAATATGTGATGAGTTTATATTATTCATTTTAGAGTGTATATGAAAATTATATCACTATTTGTATGTACATTTTACCCACTCGAGTGTTTTATTATTTATGAATCCTGAGGAATATGTGATTATTTTTCTCTCCCCATACTTTACCCCCAACAGGCTGCTGTGATTGTCAACAGCAGCAGGATCCACTTTGAAGGTTTGATAAAAGCAGATGAAGATGCTTAAAGATGTCTGTTTGCTGAAAATAACTGGTAACAAACAGGAATATATGTGAGTAAATATAGTGCATCATTCTGATTTTTAAAATAAATGTTTTAAAATGCCTAATGAGTTGTGAAGGGTTTTGTTTTGTCCTAGTGTGGTTTTGTCCTGATGTGTTTTTGAGTTAAAATGATAATAACAAATTTTAGAGATGATTTTTAAATGTTAATCTTTACTTTTCAGAATCGAAATAGAAAGTACCTTAATTTAGAATGTCAGACTTGAAATACATTAGCAAAAAAGAACACCTATACCTTGTCGCTATAAATTTTATTTTATGGGTACTCCCTATTAATCCAGTTCTCCTTATTAATCCAGTTCTGCTCTGACTAAAAGGGATGGGTAACTAATAGTTACAGTGATGGACATGCTCACTGGCTACAGGTAAAAGACGAAAATAAAATTGACATTAGTTAAACGTTGGAAAATTACTCCCTTCTTTTCTGACATCATATTCTACTTTGATTACCATGATACCACTCCCTCCTGTCACTTATATTTTTGTTTCTCCTTATCAGTCTCTATTGGCTGTTTCTTTGCTGCCAAGTCCTTAAATTTTGGTTCTTCAAGGTTCTGTTCTTGGCCCTCTTCTCAAAGTTCACTCTTTCTCTGGGAGGAGCCACACATTTCTCTGACTTTAGCTACTACACTTGGGCTGGTAATTCCCAAACACATACTAGGCAGTCAGTAGATGGTAGATGTTACCATCATCTGTGTTTCTGGTCCTTACTGACTTATCCAGCTTTACTCATGTTTTCTCAATTGCCAACTTTATCTCTCCACCAGGATGGCCCACAGTCCTTGTGAGCTCAAAATTAACAATATTAAATCAGTAGTTTTTGTTCCAATCCTTTCTCACCGCCCTTTACAATGTACTCTTCTTCCAGGCGTCTCTCTTGTGCTACACGCCTCGTACTGCAGCCAGGAAACCTCAGGACATCCTTGACTTCTCATTTGTTTACTTACAGTCCAAAATACTTAAACCCATTTATAAAAAAGAAAACTACAGACCAATATCTCTTAAGAATATAGATGCAAAAATAATCAATGAGCACCACTTTACACCCATTAGGATGGCTATTATTAAAAACACAAAAAACACCAAGTGTTGGTGAAGATGTGGGGAAATTGGAACCCTTGTGTATTGCTGGTGAAAAAATAAAATGACACAACTGCTATACAAGATGGTATGTGGTTTCCTCAAAAAATTAAACATAGAATTATCATATGATCCAACAGTTCCATGTCTAGATATAACCCAAAAAATTGAGAGCAGGGACTTGAACAGATATTTGTACACCAATGTTCATAGCAGCATTTTCACATAAACAAAAGGTGGAAACAATCTAAATGTCCACTGACAGATGAATGTATGAATGGGTAAATAAAATGTGGTATATACATACAATGGGATATTATTCATCCTTAAGATAGGAAGGAAGGGCTTCCCTAGTGGCGCAGTGGTTGAGAGTCCACCTGCCGATGCAGGGGACATGGGTTCGTGCCCCGGTCCAGGAAGATCCCACATGCCGCGGAGCGGCTGGGCCCGTGAGCCATGGCCGCTGAGCCTGCGCGTCTGGAGCCTGTGCTCTGCAACGGGAGAGGCCACAACAGTGAGAGGCCCGTGTACCGCAAAAAAAAAAAAAAAAAAGGAAGGAAATTCTGAGACACACTATGACATGGATAAATCTTGAAAACTTTATGCTGAGTGAAATAAGCCAGACACAAATTAGCATGTATTATATGATTCTACTTATATGAGATACCTAGAATAATCAAATTCATAGAAACAGATAGCAGAATCGACATTGTGAAAATGACTATACTACCCAAAGCAATCTACAGATCCAATGCAATCCCTATCAAACTATCAATGGCATTTTTTACAGAACTGGAACAAAAAATCTTAAAATTTGTATGGAGACACAAAAGGCTTTGAATAGCTAAAGCAGTCTTGACGGAAAAAAACGGAGCTGGAGAAATCAGACTCCCTGACTTCAGACGATACTACAAAGCTACAGTAATCAAACAATATGGTACTGGCAGAAAAACAGAAATGTAGATCAATGGAGCAGGAGAGAAAGCTCAGAGATAAACCCACACACCTATGGTCAACTAATCTATGACAAAGGAGGCAAGGATATACGATGGAGAAAGGACAGTCTCTTCAGTAAGTGGTGCCGGGAAAACTGGACAGCTACATGTAAAAGAATGAAATTAGAACACTCCCTAACACCATACACAAAAATACACTCAAAATGGATTAGAGACCTAAATGTAAGACCAGACATTATAAACCTCTTAGAGGAAAACATAGGAAGAACACTCTTTGACATAAATCACAGCAAGGTCTTTTTTGATCCACTTCCTAGAGTCATGGAAATAAAAACAAAAATAAACAAGTGGGACCTAATGAAACTTAAAAGCTTTTGCCCAGCAAAGCAAACTATAAACAAGACGAAAAGACAACCCTCAAAATGGGAGAAAATATTTGCACACGAATCAACGGACAAAGGATTAATCTCCAAAATATATAAACAGCTCATGCAGCTCAATATTAAAAAAACAAACAACCCAATCCAAAAAAGACCTTAATAGACATTTCTCCAAAGAAGACATACAGATGGCCAAGAGGCACATGAAAAGCTGCTCAACATCACTAATTATTAGAGAATGCAAATCAAAACTACAATGAGGTATCACCTCACAGCAGTTAGAATGGGCAGCATCAGAAAATCTACAAACAACAAACGCTGGAGAGGGTGTGGAAAAAAGGGAACCCTCTTGCACTGTTGGTGGGAATGTAAACTGATACAGCCACTATGGAGAACAGTATGGATATTTCTTAAAAAACTAAAAATAGAATTACCATATGATGCAGCAATCCCACTACTGGGCATATACCCAGAGAAAAGCATAATTCAAAAAGACACATGCACCCCAATGTTCATTGCAGCACTATTTACAATAGCCAGGTCATGGAAGCAACCTAAATGCCCATCGACAGATGAATGGATAAAGAAGATGTGGTACATATATACAATGGAATATTACTCAGCCATAAAAAGGAATGAAATTGGGTCATTTGTAGAGACGTGGATGAATCTAGAGACTGTCATACAGAGTGAAGTATGTCCAAAAGAGAAAAACAAATATCGTATATTAACGCATATATGTGGAACCTAGAAAAATGGTACAGATGAACTGGTTTGCAGGGCAGAAATTGAGACACAGATGCAGAGAACAAACGTATGGACACCAAGGGGGGAGAGCGGTGGTGGGGGAGTGTGACTAACTGGGAGATTGGGATTGACATGTATACACTGATATGTATAAGATGGATAACTAATTAAAAAAAAGAAAATTACAAGCCGTACACTGAGAGAAAATATACACAGAACACATATCTGATAACAAAACATGTATCCAGAATATATAAGAACTGTTACAACTCAAAAATAAGGTGACAATACCTTTAAAAATGGGCAAAGGAGTTGATCAGATACTTTACCAAGGAAGACAGATGATGGCAGAGACACACATGAAGAATATTCAACAACATTAAAAATTACAAATTAAAACCACAATAAGATACCACTACAGACAAGAATGGCTAAAATGAAAAAGCCTGACAATATCCAGTGCTGATGAGGATGCAGAACAGTTTATATGTTGTTGGTGGGAATGTAGAATGATGGTATTTTGGAAAATAATTTGACAGTTTCTTATAATGTTAACATACATTTACTATATGACCCAGCAATCCTACTCCTAGTATTTACCCAAGAGAAATGAAAACTTACGTCAACACAAAAACATGTACATGAATGTTTACACAGTTATATGGATAATCACCCCAAATTGGAAATAATCTGAAAGTCCATTATCTAGCAAATAAATGTATGTCTATACAGTGAAAAACTATTCAATCATAAAAATAAACTATTGATACAAACAACATGGATGAATTTAAAGGCATTATGCTAAATGATGGAGGTAGACACAAGAGGCTACAAACTATGGTTCCATTTATATGAATTTGGGAAAAGGCAAAATGATAGGGACAGTTGTTACCAGGGACAGACGTTGCCAGGGACTGTGGTTGCCAGGAACTGAGCCCATGATGGAGGGAGGGGGTAATCTGCAAAGAAGCATTAGGAAACTATTTGGATAATACAAATGTTTTATATTTTATCTGTGATGGTATACCTTTACAACTTTATATATTTGTACATTTGTGGTGATGTGCATTTATATTATATAAAAATGCACACTGTATACTGTATACAAATATGTAATTGTGTACATTTGTCAAAACATCAAACTACACAATTTAAAAAAGGAGTTTTACTCTATGTAAATTATGCCTCAGTAAACCTAATTTTAAAAAAATCTAATTTAAGATTTTTTAACCTTTAACTTAGTAGAACTAAGAAAGTATTTTAAATTTTTATTTTATTTAACTACTAATAACTCTAGTTTGTTATATGCCTGCTGTGATGGGACCTTTATCTATATTGTGTCATTTAATCTTCATAATAAAGTTAGGTATAATTCCATTTTTATAGAGGAGAAAACTAACTTAGAAAGGTACATTGTCCATGTCATCCTGCGATGAGAACCAGGGACTTTTTATGGGGTTTTTTGCATCTCAAGTATTTATTCAATGCACACATGTTAACTGTACTTAAATCATGCTTCAGAACTTTCCTATAAGGTCTGTGTCTTAAACCGATTTTCAGATGTGGAAAGAAGAGGACAGATAAATAACTTTCCTTGGTTTGCTCCTCCTACTCTAATTGACCCCGTATAATAGCACAGTCTTGAATTATTTGTGTGTGTGTGTATATTCTAATAGAACTTTAGCTATGGACACTGAAATCTGAATTTCATAGAATTTTTTTAAAACTTCATTTTGAAATCATTTTAGATTCACATAAAGTTGCAAAAAATGTCCAGGGAAGTCCCATGCACCTTTCACCCAGTCCTCCCCAATGATAACATCTTCCAATTTTGAGTAACTGTAGTATACAATCAAAACCAGCAAAATGACATTGGTATAACCCACAGATTCAGATTTTACCAGTTTTACAAGTGTGTGTGGGTGTCTGGTTCTATGCAATTTTATTACCTTCTTCAATTCATATAAACCACCACCATATTCAAGACACAGAACAGTGCCCTCTTGCTATCCCTTTATAGCCACTCATCCCCTCTCCCCTCATCCCTAACTCCTGGCAACCACTAATTTGTCCTCTATCACTACTTTTGTTAATTCAAGAATAGTATATAAATTGATTCATACAGTATGTGATCTTTGGGGATTTTTTTTTTCTCACTCATCATAATTCCCTTGAGAACCTTCCAAGTTGATCCATGTGTCAAGAGTTCATTACTCTTCCTTGTTATTGTTGAGTCATATCTCATGGCATGGATGTACTATGGTTTGTTTAACCATTTACCCAGTGCACATCCGGGTTGTTTCCAGGTTGGTGTTATTAGGAATATAGCTGCTATAAACATTTATGTAGAGGTTTTTGCATGGACCTAGTTTTCATTTTTCTGGGATAAATGCCCAGGAGTGCAATTGCTAGGTCATATGGTAAGTACATATTTAGTTTTTAAAAAGTGGCCTACCATTTTACATTCCCACCAGCAATCAGAATGATCCAGTTTCTCCACATTCTGGTTGGTGTTGATATTTATCACTGTTGCTTTAGTTTAGTCATTATCCTAGGTTGTCATGATATATGCTTGTGGTTTTAATGTTTTTCCCTAATGGCTAATGATGTTGAACATCTGTTCATATTGCTCTTGCCATCTGTATATCCTCTTCAGTGAAATGTCTCTTCATATCTTTTGCCCATTTTCAATTTTGTGTTACTGTTAAGTTTTGAGAGTACTTTATATACTGCAGATACAAGTCCTTTGTCAAACATGTGGTTTACAAGTATTTTTTCCCTATCTTTCCTTTTAGCTTGTCCTTTCATTCTCTTAACAGGGTATTTCTCACTTAAATAATTTTTAAAAAATATTTATTGAACAGTAATCTTCTAAGTAAGCATCTTTAAACAGGGCTAATTAGTGGTTAGAAACTACAGAGTCTAAAGTGTACGTGTTTCTGCTTAGAGTTCTCCATATACAGATATGATAGCACAGAATAAATGATTCATATGTTTTGCCCAATTTCTCTGCATTTTTTCCATAAAAAAATGCTGAAATAACTCACAATATAGTGTCCACATATCTCTCAGAAACATTCTATCCCTCACCTTATCCTTTTCTCTTTTAACCCTTAAATATTTGTAAAAGGATCGGATTACTCCCTCTCACTTTTTCTGAGGCCAAGGCCCTCAAAGCCTAAGAGGAGGGAAGTTTTGTGCTTTCATGTTAGGAAATCATCATTAATTTATTAAGCTTCACTGAGGTTGTAAATAAAAGTCATATATAACAGTTGATACCACTTCTTCAGACTACTGGTGTCTTATTAAGGAATTTTTTTTAAATTAAAAAAAATTTTTTTCGCCGCACCACATGGCTTGTGGGATGTTAGTTCCCCAGCCAGGGATCAAACCTGGGCCCTCGGCAGTGAAAGTGCGGAGTCCTAACCACTGGACCGCCAGGGAATTCCCTAATTTAAAAAAATAGAAGATGGAAGTTTTTTTATTTTTTATGGAACTCAAGATATTTTGCTTAATAAAGTATGGGAAATATAGAGCAGGAGTTTAATCTTCACAGTGCCATGGTCCGATTTTTTAAAGATCCCTGTCCAGCAGCAGAGCAAGACAGAGCAAAGTAAAGCTACCTATCCCAGTTGCAGCAGAGGCAGGACACTGGAAATATCTGGGAGGATGTGAGGAATGGCTCCGATCAGCCCATCAGCTACACGATACACCTTGACATTGAGGATTAGAGGCTCTGAGTTACAGAAAAAGGGTGGGGAGCAAGTTAAACAGGAAACAGAAGTCATTTGCTTAGATTGTTGTCTACAACGCTGTGGTCTCTGTAAGAGCTGCGTTATACAGCTTGAACTGAAATAGAAGATTAGTTGAAATCACGATTCCATGTTGGATCAAACAATCCCAAATGACAGTAAGACCATTTTATAATGAACTCCTTTCTTCCATCATCAAGGATATAGTGCCAGATTATCTACTTTTTTGTTGTTGCTAAACATTATTGTGTGCTAATCAAAAGTCCAGCACTGTGTGGGGCACTGAGAATACAAAAATAAATGAGAAGAGTTCCTGCTTTCAAGAAGTTCCCACTCTGGTAGAACAGAGCAAAAGGAAACAATTGCAAGATGTGATAGATAATATAATAGAGGCATGTAAAAGGGGGGAATAATCAATTCTGCCTGGGAATAGTAAAGTCATGAGGAAGACACATCTGAGCTAGAACTTGCTAGATGTGTTTAAACCAAATGTTTATTTTTCTTCCATTATTATTGTAAAACATTAGAGAAAATTTGGAAAATTGAACTGAGTTTTCTAGGATGAGTTTATCAGGTAAAAGTCTAATATTTTAGAGAAATCAAAATCATTCTTTCATATATTCATTCAGCGAGTATTTATTGCCTCAGCCCCCTGCTCGATTCCAGGAATGCAACAAACAGTTCTTGCCACAAGGCGCTTTCAAGCTGGTGGGATGACAGAGTGATCAAAGACAACTGCCACACAACGTGAAACTGCATAGCAAGCACGGGAGGCTTTGGAAGCACCTGGCAACCTCTAATCTGGATAGACTGAAGACACTGAGATTTACACTGTCAGGCCAGGGTTATATTAAGCACTGTCTTGATTTCATCTATTATTAAATTTGATGACATTTCACAATGTGAAAAAGTGAAGTGGAAAAGTATGAGAAACCCCTAGGACTGTGCCTAACTTCGCCAATGAACAAACATTTCAGCACAAATGTAGTAATTCTGGGAGTTACGCCTAGTTTGCCTGCACTTTTCCATTCCCCTTCCCGTTGACAAACAGAGTCTCCTAAGGGTTACCTTGGTAAGATTTAGGTGGGAAAAAGAACGACAGTCCAGCCAAGAGGCCCTCCGCCATAGCAGATGCAGCAAGCGTTGGAAGTCATGTTTCTTCCAAAACTCTTGACCTCCTTCTCTGAGCCCAGTTCTGTGCTAGCTCCGTGCGTAAATGAAGACTAAACGCCTGCAAAGTGGGCAAACGATACAGCAAAGAAACTCACACCGGGTAATCGTAGGGAAAGAAACATTTAACAGTCTTCATATACTCTCATACTTTAACCCTTATCACAACTGTATCCATCCAGGCGATCAAACAGGTTCCTAGAAGAGACGGTCAGCGACCTGCTCGAGGCCACAACGCTGAGAGCACACAGCCAACGCCCTGCCCCGGGGGCGCAAGCGCCACCGCGCGGCCCGCAGCGGGAGAGCGCCGGGCCTCCGAGAATTCCGGCCCAACACCCAGAACGTGCGGTGGGCGCCTCCGTTTCTCCTCCCCGGTTCTTCAATGGCTAGCACCGCGCCGGGCTCGCCGGGCTTCGTCGGTCTCAGCCGGGCGGCCGAAAAGGAGGTCCCTGCGTGGTCTGGGCCTCGCCGCCGCCCCAGGCCCGGCCGACTCCCTGCGTGCTCCAGAGTCGAAGGCGCTCTGAGAAGAGGCAGGTGGCGTCCGGATCCCGCCACGTCTCGGCCCTCGAGGCCCCTTCTGCGCCCCCCAGCACAGGTAAGCAGGTCCGCCCGCCGCCCGCGGCCAGAAGCCGGGCCACCTCGCGCTACAAATGCCTGCGCGGGGGCGCAACCGTGGGCGGTTGGTCGGGCCGCAGGGTCTTACCAGTCAGCGTGAGTCCGGGAGGCCCGGAGGCGGCGTTGCGGCGGGGTCGCCCGGCTTGGTGTCCTTCCCAGTCCGTGTGTCCTGCGAGCCCGAGTCTGCGGGGCTCTCCTTCCAGCGGCGCGGGGGCTTCGCGGGCCGGGCGGCGCGGCAGAGATGTGCTCGACGCCGGGGCTGCCGACGCCGGGGGCCTCGCTGGTGCTGCGGGTGTCCTTCGTGGACGTGCAGCCCGCGGTGATCCCCGTGCAGCTCTGGGGGCTGGTGGGCGAGCGGCGGGACGAGTACGTGAGGCTGAGCCGGGAGATCCAGGAAGCGGCGGCGGCCGCGCACGGCCCATGGGCGCTGGGCGGCACCTCGGCCTCGCCGGGCGAGCTGTGCCTGGTGCAGGCAGGTCTGCTGTGGCACCGCGGCCGCGTAGTCAGCCGGCAGGCGCAGGAGAGCCGCGTCTTCCTGCTGGACGAGGGTCGCACCATCACGGTCGGCGCGGGCTCGCTGGCGCCTGGGCGCAGCGAGTTCTTCCACCTGCCGTCGGAGGTGCTGGGCTGCGTGCTGGCTGGCCTGGTGCCTGCGGGCGGCAGCGGCGGCGTGGGCGGGGCCGAGCCCCAGCACTGGGCTGCCAGCGCCGTGGACTTCCTTAGCAACCTGCAGGGCAAGGAGATGCACGGACGGGTCCTGGACGTGCTGCTGCTCCACCGTCTGGTCCTCCTGGAGGTGCCCGAGCTGAGCCAGCAGATGCAGGAGCTCGGCCTGGCCCGGCAGGTGCCCGACGGCCTTTTCCGCTCCCTGCTCAAGCGCTACCTCTCGGCCACCGCGGCTGTCCTGGGCCCCGGGGCCCCGATCGTCCCGCGAATCCCGCCCAAGCAGGAGCAGGCTGGCCTGGATTACTTCTACCCCCAGCTGCAGCTGGGCGTGACGGAGCCCATGGTGGTCACCCAGGTGTGCCATCCCCACCGCATTCACTGCCGGCTCCGCAGCTTCTCGCAGGAGGTCCACCGCCTCTCCGAGAGCATGGCCCAGATATATAGGGGTTCCCCCGGGACAGGGGATGAGAACTATACCAGTGCCACCTGGGAGGAGAGGGAGGAGAGCCCAGACAAGCCGGGCTCTCCGTGCGCATCCTGCGGGTTGGATGGACATTGGTACAGAGCGCTCTTGCTTGAGACTTTCCGGCCCCAGCGCTGTGCCCAGGTACTTCATGTGGACTATGGAAGGAAGGAGTTAGTGAGTTGTAATAGCCTTCGCTACTTGCTGCCCGAATATTTTCGAATACCCGTGGTGACATACCCTTGCGCTTTGTACGGACTCTGGGATGGTGGCAGAGGCTGGTCTCGGTCACAGGTCGGTGACCTGAAGGCACTGTTTCTGGGCCAGGCAGTGAACGCAAAGATTGAATTTTACTCTTCCTTTGAGCATGTGTATTACGTCACCCTGTATGGAGAAGATGGGATTAATCTTAACTGTGTGTTCGGAGTACAGTCCTGTTGCTTGGCTGACCGATTGCTTCAGAGCCAGGGAATAGAGGAGGAGGAGGAGGGGGGCGGGGAGGAGGAACCAGAAACAGCTTTTCAGTCTCAGTCTCCTGCTGAAGAAGTGGATGAAGAGATTTCACTCCCAGCCTTGAGGTCTGTCAGGTTAAAGATGAACGCCTTCTATGATGCCCAGGTGGAGTTTGTGAAAAATCCTTCTGAGTTTTGGATTAGGTTGAGGAAACACAATGGCACCTTCAGCAAATTAATGAGGAGAATGTGCAGTTTCTATGCCTCTGCCAGTAAGCTGGATGGTGTTATTTTGAAACCTGAAGCCGATGACCTTTGCTGTGTGAAATGGAAAGAAAGTGGCTATTATCGGGCTATGGTCACTCGATTAGACGACAAGAGTGTGGATGTATTCTTCGTTGACCGGGGCAATTCAGAAAATATGGACCGGTATGATGTGAGAATGCTGCTCCCTCAGTTTAGGCGGCTACCAATACTGGCCCTGAGGTGCACCCTGGCCGATATTTGGCCTTTGGGAAAAAATTGGAGCCAGGAGGCAATTTCCTTTTTTAAAAAGACTGTGCTGCACAAAGAATTAGTTATCCATGTCCTTGATAAGCAGGATAGTCAGTATGTTATTGAGATTCTCGATGAATCAAGAACAGGGGAAGAAAACATTAGTAAGGTAATTGCTCAGGCTGGATTTGCCAAGTATCAGGAATTTGAAACAAAGGAAAATATTTGCAAAAGTGCCCACTCTCCAGGGCATGTTTCAAACCATTTTACTGCAGACAATAACAAAATATCTTCTGCCAAGAAGGAAGTAGAACACAAAGTCAAGAGAGAGGGTGAAACTACAGCTGTTCCAGAAACTGTGAATGACACAACAGTTGTGACAAACGTTTCAACTGGACTAGTTGTACAGGACAAAGAGAAAAGAGTGTCTGTTTACTCTCCTCTTGTACAGAATTTCTTGGACATTAAGCCAGGCTCTTCTTGTAAAGAGGAGCTAGAAGTTGGAAGTACAGTAGAAGTCAAAGTGTCTCATGTTGAAAACCCTGGCTATTTCTGGTGCCAGCTGACCAGGAACATAGAAGGATTTAAAGCGCTAATGTGTAGTATTCAGGACCATTGCAAGAATACAGCTACTCCCTACCAGGGAACCACCCCTGCTTGTTTGGCAAAACGAACAGCAAATGGAAAATGGTCCAGAGCTCTGATTACTGGGGCACAATCTTCAGAGCATGTCAACGTCATATTTGTAGATTATGGAGACAAAGAAACGGTATCTGTGAAGAATATTTATTCAATTAGTGAAGAGTTTCTCAAGGTTAAGGTTCAAGCGTTTAGGTGCAGCCTTTATAATTTAATTCAACCAACGGGTCACAATCCTTTTGTTTGGGATGAAAAGGCAATCCAGGCTTTTAGTGAATTTGTGCACAAGGCGTGGGAAGACAATGTAGAATTAAAATGCACAATATTTGCTTTGGCTTCCATTCACGTTGAAGAACTGTTTAATGTTGTGGATTTGCTAACACCTTTCCAGAGTGCATGCCATTTTTTGGTAGAACAGAGACTTGCAAGACCAGTAAAACTTCAGAAGCCTCTGGTGTCCTCTGTTCAGCTCCATTCTTACTACTATTCTACACATGGTATGAAAATTGGAAGTGAAGAATCAGTGTATATAACACATGTCGATGACCCTTGGACATTTTATTGCCAGCTGGGAAGAAATGCAAATATTTTAGAACAGTTGTCATATCATATTACACAATTAAGTAAAGTTTTGCTGAATTTAAAAACATCTCCCTTGGTCCCCAGCACATTGTGCCTTGCCAGGTATACCGACGGAAACTGGTATAGGGGGATAATCATAGAAAAAGAACCAAATAAAGTCTTTTTTGTTGATTTTGGGAATAGTTATGCGGTAACAAATGATGATCTGCTTCCAATACCTAGCGATGCATATGACGTCTTACTTCTGCCCATGCAAGCCATTAAATGTTCATTATCTGATATTCCTGATCATATACCAGAAGAAGTCACAACGCGGTTTCAGGAGACTATTTCAGAGAAGTCATTGAAGGCTTTGGTTGTAGCAAAAGATCCAGATGGAAGACTGATTATAGAACTATATGACAACAGCATTCAAATTAATGCTAATATTAATGAGAAGTTAGGACTCCTAGGTTCCAAAGGCGGGACAAGAAAAAAAGAAAGTGAATCACTCCTCTCTACACCTGAAACTCTTGAAGCAAAAAAGGAAGCTGTGAAGTTGTCACCTACACAGTATTTAAGTAAATCAATAGAGAACAAATCAGACAGTTTGGTGATCTTAGGAGAATCATACAAACCTCAGATCAGCTCAGCATGTAAGGAAATCAAATTTTCATGCAGTTCAATGAAGACAAACTTAGTCACTCAGTATCCGGACTCTGTGGCAAATAAAAATAATCAAGTGTGTCCATTACCAGTAGAAAAGAAATTAGTAAATTCGGCTGAGCCCCCTTTGAAAGCCACAAAACTAGAAGCCGCTCTTCCAGAGAGAAAAATAGGAGATTCATGTAACAAAGGTTTGCCTCTAAAATTTTCTGAGTTCCCTCAGAAGACTATAATGCCTGGCTTTAAAACAACTGTGTATGTTTCTCATATAAATGACCTTTCAGACTTTTATGTTCAACTAACAGAAGATGAGGCTGAAATTGATCGTCTTTCAGAGAGGTTAAACACTGTTAGAACAAGGCCTGAATATTATGCAGGTCCACCTTTGCAAAGAGGAGATATAATATGTGCTGTTTTCCCAGAAGACAATTTATGGTATCGTGCTGTGGTCAAGGAACATCAACCCAATGACCTTCTCTCTGTGCAGTTTATAGATTATGGCAATGTTTCTGTGGTTCACACCAACACAGTAGGCAAACTTGACCTTGTTAATGCACTATCACCCAGACTGTGCATTCACTGTTCCTTAAGGGGACTTGGGGCTCCTAAGATTTTAAACCATAAGGAAATGATGAATTACTTTTCCCGAAGGACAGAGGAGGCGCAACTAAGATGCGAATTTGTTCAGTTTCAAGACAAATGGGAAGTTATTCTTGCTGATGAACATGGGATCATAGCAGAAGATATGATGAGCAGATACGCTTTCAGTGAAAAATCTCAAATAGGACTTTCTACCCAAATAGTTAAAGGTGCCTGTTCAAAGTCTGTCAACAGAACAGGCGTAGACACTTCTGTATTTCTTAACTGGTATAATCCAAAGATGAAGATGATACAAGCTTATGCCACAGTGATCGATGGACCTGAATATTTTTGGTGTCAGTTTGCGGACACAGAGAAACTTCAGTATTTAGAAGTGGAAGTACAAACTGCTGGAGAGCAGGTGACAGCTTGGGGAAGCTGCATCTCCTGCCCTCATATGGGAGATCCTTGCATAGTGAGATACAGAGAAGACGGGCATTATTACAGGGCACTTGTCACCAATATTTGTGAAGATTCTCTTGTGTCCGTCAGGCTTGTGGACTTTGGAAACGTTGAAGACTGTGTGGACCCCAAAGCCCTCTGGAACATCCCTTCTGAACTGTTGGCAGTTCCCATGCAAGCCTTTCCATGTTGCCTCTCAGGATTTAATATTTCAGAAGGTGCATGCCCTCAAGAGGGAAATGACTACTTTTATGAAATAGTAACAGAAGATATGTTGGAGATAACAGTATTAGAAATCAAAAGGGATGTTTGTGATATCCTTTTAGCCATCGTTGACTTGAAAAGCAAAGGCGAAAGTATTAGTGAGAAAATGAAGAAATATTCTAAGATTGGTGTGAGTGACAGTGACCTGCCCTATGAAAACAATGGCGTAGACATAAAGGGAGCTCTTGGGTCCCCCAATCCAGATGTTGGACTTCAGAAACGAAGTAGCAAAGCTGGACAAGAGAAAGCACTCTGTGTCAAATCACAGACAGGTAACCTCTTGGAAAGAATTGACAAAGACTTAAACATCATTGAAACCAAACCAGGTAAATTCTTTGTCCCCGAAACTGATAACATTTTTGAAACTTTTGAAAACCCAGGCAAAGATGAAAGTGGCACTGAGATGCTGGAAGGTAAAGTCGAGTGCCATCAGGGTGACAAAGCAAAGTTTGATGATAAGTACCTAATTACAGGATTTAGCGCATTGTTACCACATGCCACCGAAACAAAGGAGGCCCTGGAACTGAATTCCCTCGAGGTAGAGCTTTCTCCTGATGATGAGTCCAGAGAATTCCTGGAGCTGGAATTCATTGAATTGCAGCATTCCTTAGTTGCAGAGGAGGGGAAAGAAGAGCTGGGCCTGGTGCCTCTGTCTGTGCCTCTTCCCCAAGGCTGTGACCCAGCGGCCAACCTGCCACCATTGGCAGGGCTACTGCCCCTCAACTGTGAAGCCGAGAAACAGCCTGAACTAGAATTACCTACAGCCCAGCTGTGTCTAGAGGACAAAATAAACCCATTGTCTTTAAGAGTTAGTCGGAAAGCCCAAGAGTCCCTGTGTGCTGAGGACGCAAGAAGGTCCAGTTGTGCGGAATGCTTTGATGAGGAGCATAGGCTGTGCCAGCAGGGAAAGACCTGCTATGCCAAGATGCAGATTGAAATGAATATCTATAAAGAAGAATTTACAGAACATACATCTCTGTTTAGAGATGCCGTGTCATCGTTGAACTCTGTGTTTTCTGAAGAAGAACCCGGAAGGAAACACAATCACGCTTTACCAGATCATGTCTCGGGTATGTGCGTTTTTTTGTTCTTGTTGTTGTTGTTGTTTCCCATTCGCTTTTACTTAACTAAGTGAAAAGTACTTATTTGTTTTAAAGAAAAGAGAATAATTCTTATTTGAATTTTTAAAATATTAATTTGGGGGAGGGAAGATTAAAACCTGAGAAGAGAATCAGATTTGGATTTTACGAAGGGTATTTTAAACGTGGGTAATTAAGTAGTAAAATCAACGTAAAATAATTCTTTATATGCTGGGTGAAATGCTGAATTATTAATTTTGCTTTTAAAAATAGAATGCTTCAAGTCTGTGTCTCCAAAAAGTAATCACATTTAAAATATAAACAAATCATCTCTAAAATCAAGAGGTTATGTTTTTTGGTAAGTTTTGAAAAATATAGTGTTCCTTTGCCAAGCATAATAATGTAGGCATGAATTTACAGTAGGGATCATTTCAGCACAGTGTTTTTTTGTGGTACGCGGGCCTCTCATTGTTGTGGCCTCTACCGTTGTGGAGCACAGGCTCCGGACGCGCAGGCTCAGCGGCCATGGCTCACGGGCCCAGCCGCTCCGCGGCATGTGGGATCCTCCCGGACCGGGGCACGAACCCACGTCCCCTGCATCGGCAGGCGGACTCCCAACCACTGCGCCACCAGGGAAGCCCCAACACAGTTTTAAGAATTAACTGTTTTAATTCATCATATACCTTGCCATTCGTTTAGAAGCCCTTAAAAAAATGGAGTTAGGGAGCCTGTATTAATCAAGCAAGTTTACAGCCATGAGTAAATATTGGAGAACATTAATTGTCATTAACTTTTTTATAAATTATTTTTGCTGCTATTTTCTTGGCTACTTAACGAGACTTGAAAGTTACACAAAATAGCTATCTTTTAGGTTTTTTAAAAAAATAATCAATGTTAAACTTTTTAAGTGTCAATTTTTATATTAGATTTGAGCCATTGTACAAAATAGAGAAAACAATAGACTAAGGAGAATGAAAATCATCATAATCCCAGCACCAAGAAATGGCCACTGTGAATGCTATGATGGTGTATATTCTTCCTTCCTGATGTTTCTCACCCTTTCTGTGTGTGTCTACTCATATACAGTTTAAAAAACTAACTAGAGGTCATACTGTCATACAGTGTTGAATCCTGCGTTTTAATCTCTTAAATATGCTTTCAAAAATATTTTAGTTTTGTAGTAGGCCATCCTGTGGATGTACAGTAATTTATTTAAATACCAGCCTGGATTTTTATTCCTCATAGTCACATTTTAATAATAAGTAACAGCTTTGTGATAAAAGTGTCTGCTCACTTGTATGTACCATGCTGCTTTGCTGTAGAAATGGCTGTTGTAACCACAGACCACATTCCATGTGGCTATAATAGCCAGCTTTAAGTAGTAACTCTCAACGTTAGAAATCAGATTCACATCCTTAAAAAAACAGCGCATCATGGTTGTGTTTTTTGAGGAGAGCAGTAAGGAATTATACGGGGAAGGGCCACTGGAAGAATTTAAAAATAAAATCGAGGGAGGGAGACTTAGAACATGTCGTACCATATGTGATATTGATGATACGAGAATAGTCAATGCATGTTGGGGAAATGCTTTGCTTGCATATCTTTAAGGAATTACGAGGTATGCATTGAGTCTTGCTCTATTCAATTTGGCAGCTCAACCAGAGAACACCTACACTCTGAAAGGATTTACTGTGGGATCCAAATGTGTTGTGTGGTCAAGTCTAAGAAACACGTGGTCTAAATGTGAGATTTTGGAGTTAGCTGAAGAAGGCACAAGGGTATGTAAAACTGAAGTAATTTGTCTCAAAATGTACTTGCAGATTGTTAAGGAAATTTTACCAAACTTTATCAGACTAGAAAATCCAATTGAATAGATTATTTACCTGCTCATTCCCCGTGATAATTTGATGCAGTGCAAAAATCATTTAAAAAGTTCCTATGTAAGCATCCAGGGCTCTTTCATCTCCCTTACTCCCGAAATCCTGTCAGTCACTGAGTTCTGCACTTTCCACTTCTTATCTCTTTGTTAAAACTTTTTATACCTAATGCCACTGTCTTGATTAAGTCTCTCATTTCACAGCTAGATGCCTCTAATAACCTTCTACTGGTTTACTTCTAGTCTTTATTCAGTTGATTCTCCACACTGCCAGTGTGAAGTTTGTCAAATGCAAATCTGACTCCATCATTCGCTCGTGGAAAACCTCTTGGAAACCTCCAGTAGATTGTGTTTTTCCTGTGGTCTGAAAACCACCTTAATCAGAATCACCTGGCACATTTCTTAAATGTATTGATGGATTCCTGGACCTTGCCCTGGCTGTCTGATTGAGGATTTCCAGGGGAAGGACGAGTAACGTATACTCTTGCACCATGAAAATTTGAGACCCTCAAGTCTGGAAAAGTCATTAACGTGCCACAGGAGGTTCTCTGGGGTTGAGTGTCCATGTACTTCTCCAGCCTTAGGTCTTACTCCTTTGGGTTTTGTATCTTATATTAGATGAACACCATACTGCTTGATTTCTCTTATATATACTCTTGGGTTTGGCTTCTTTGATATAGTTAATAATGCAGTCCTATTTGCCTGTATTCTGTCCCCTTCCCAAACTGGATAATTTCCACTTATCTTTAAAAGATTAGCCATTGCCTCTTCCAGGAAGCATTCACTAGCATTATTTTCTAAATCTCTCCATCTCTTCACTCCTCTCTGTCCCCCGCCAACAAAAGCTTTATACCTGTGTTGTATTCCTATACCTCCTGTTGCAGGAGTCTGTACTTCCTACACTGTACTGTAACTGTCTGCTTAGTGGTCTGTTCCTCCACCAAATTTTGAACTTCTTGAGATCTAAATTTTATGCCTTTGATCTCTAGGCACAGATACTCAATGTACATTTTTTGAACTGAAGTACCATTGAGTTGAAATGTAATATTGATGTTTAATAAAATCATTTAATTACCTTTTCAAGTATTTCCTTTTAAAAATGGTTGCTGTGGTACATACATCAGTCACAGCTTTTGGAATGACCAGTTTTTACTATTGTTTTTCTCCTGTAGGTTTTGAACCTTTCAAATGGTATGGAAGAGGTAGTGAACCCTGAGAATGTCTGGAATGGTATACCCAAATTGGATAGGAGTCCATGTGAGGTATGGGTTTATGTAAATAGTAATTAATGAGAGTGTTCTCTTTCATTTTGAAAGGTGACTGGAACTATTTCCAAAGCCCTTGTGTTTAGGAATAATAGAGGAAAAAATACTACTATTGTAATAACAACAGTGGAAAATAGCAATAATGCAATGTTTCTAGATTTTATGCCCAGTATCTCTTATTAATGTTTTACTCACTGATTTTCATTTTGGGATTTAAAAAAAGGAAAATTGTTTGGCATTTGTGACCTTTATGAAATACGTTTGATGCAGAAAATCTGGGAATATGACAAAGTTAAAAAGAGGAAGTATCAATCACCTGTAATACATCCTTCCAAAGGCAAACGGACTGATCAGTTTGGTTTTCTTTAATAATCTTTCTGTTTATATGGAATATAAATATATCATCTACATATTTTGAACATGGTTATTTCATTGTACATTCAGTTTTATATTCTGTGTCCTTCATTTAAGATTATATGGTAGGCAATCTCCCATGCTGTTATGATACGTCTAGACATTTGAGTTTATCCTATTTGCAGTTTGTTGAACTTCTTGCTACAAAATCTGTATCTGGTAGTTCCAGTATCTCGTCATGGCAGGGTTTTCATCTACTGATTGTCTTAAGAAATGATTAGCCTTTCCTCGTTCGTTGTATGTTGAGTAATTTTGGATTATATTCTGAATGTTTTGAATATGATGTTGTAAGACTTTGGAGGCTGTTAAAATCTTCTGGAAAATGTTAAAGTTTTTGTTTTAGCAGGTGGTCAACCTGATTAGGTTCATACCACAAGTTCTCTCTCTCTCTCTCTCTGTGTTTGGTGGTTCCAGTGTCAGTTTAGTCTTCAACGTCTTTGCTATAATGTTTGGGTCTGCCCAGGGCATAAGCCACAGAGGGGTTAGTCTACAACTTGGGCAGAGGTTTATACAGTCACTCAGGGGTTAAAGAGTTAGCTATGCTTTTCTTTTCTTGATTCTGTTCTGCATTTGCATCGTTTGGGATGACCTTAGGTTCACATATAATATTAGGGGTTCAAATTTTCCAATTCCTGTCCTCTCTGAGATTTCCTCCATACTTTGAGGCTCCAAGGGTCCTCTCTTATTCAGCCCCCAGGGGCCCCGTTTCCTGGTCCTCTGGCCAGAAAGCATGCTTCTCCCAGTGTTTCCCGGCGTGCTGACCAGGCAGCTCTGTTTGACAGGCCTGGTGTGAAGCAGATAGAGAAAAGAGAGAAAAAACCCCCACACCCCACCCCCTGCCTCTAGACTCTTCAGATAACAAAGGGCTGTTTTCCTCAATCCACTGGCCAGCGTCTTCTCTCAGATTTGTAGATGCCTGCACTGTGACTGCTGTGCAGAAAAAGTAAAACAGTGAAGGGGTTTCCCCCCCCACGCCCCACCCTTTAGTATTCGGGGCCTCTTTCCCCACTCCACTGGCTAGAAAGAGGGGATTTCGCTCAGTTTTGCTGCCCACCCCAGCCTGGCAGCTGTGATTTGGCGTGAAACTCACCCCTGTTTTGGGTCGTTATTCAAGTTTTTACTACAGTCCTTCTATATTTCTGATCGCATTTACTTTTCAGAAGCCTCAAGTAGTTGCTTTTTGTATTCTTTCCAGAATTTTCCATGGTAATCAGTGTAAGTCAGCTTACTCCATCTTGGCTGCAACCAGAAGGCCATAGCTGCATAATATTACATGACATTACTAGACCATGATTGATTAAACCATTTCTCCTCTTGTTGGACATATAGTGAATTTGTTCATTGGCCTTCTTTACCTCTTGAAAGCTGAAAATTGGAAAAGGACACTGTAGTCCTTGCATGGAATGCTACAGTGGAGATATTCCAGATAAATGGGTATTTGAAGAATAGAAAATATACTTGACGTTATTCTTCATTATAAAATCAAATTGGCATAGTCTTAATAGGATTACTTTTTGTTGTTCACCATTTTTCTGGTGTATCTATGGTCCCCTTTCTGATTTTAATTATTTTGTATTTACAATAAAGAAGTGGTAGTAATCCAAAGGTTTCTTTTGTTAGGCTGTATTCCAGATAGTGGGAAAAGATCTTTACTGCCTATCATTGGATGATACTGTGGTCAAAGGTAACTTGTGTTTTTAAAACAAAATACTTTTACCAACCAGAATGGCCAAGTCTTTAAGGTACGATTACCCTGAATCTCTCAAGTAAAAATGGTTCATCCATTTCCATGGATGTTAGCAGTAGGAAAATAAAAACCACTTCAGCTAAAAATGGTGAAAAGTAAACAAGAAGAAGATTTCTTGAAATACAGGGAATTTGTTGATTGAATTAATCTTGAAGGTGTATGATAAATACATATTTTAAAGGAGTTTTTCAGTGTTAGCTCAGATGTTCAAATGATCTTTGTTAAATAATCTCTTGGAATTTCTTTTGAGATTTTTAGTGTATGTGATGATTCTGTTTTTTGGATGTTCCTGGTTATTGCATGATCTTGTTTGTAAGTAGCACACTGAGGCACATGGAGAATGAAATCAGCTTTTGCTGACTTTAGTATTATGTGAAATATACACACTAATGAAAGAGAACAAAGAACTAATTGGTTATCAGCCTTGCCAAATATCATCCTAGAAAAATATAAAATATACCAATTTCATAATCTTTTTCGGGAAGTTTTACATGATAATAGGTACAATGTGAGAACCAAAATATTTTTAAAAATCACGTCAGTCGGAATAATTCCCTGTAGTAATTAGAATGCTCATCTCTTCCCTCTCCCCATTTTTAGAGGACATTAATTTTGTCACGGTAGCACCCATGTAAAGAATTTTCTTGGGACTTCCCTGGCGGTCCAGGGGTTAGGACGCGGCGCTTCCACTGCAGGGGGCACGGGTTCGATCCTGCCCGGGGGCACTAAGGTCCTGCATGCTGCAGCATGGCCCCCCGTCACACACACACACACACACACAATTTCTTATTTTTATGTTTCTTTCTCAACTTGAGGTTTTTCTCTTCTTGTTTCAGAAAAGAGGTCTGGAGATGATAGAGATTTAACTGTGTCCATAAACGCGGCCAGTCAGTCAGAAGCTGCTCTTAAACAAGTGCTACCTCGCCCAGACCAACAGAATATTTCAGAAAATTGAGGGCACGTAATCAGAAGAAGTTGTTGTTTCCAAAAAGCTTGATATGTGTCAAAAACAAAACAGATCTCAGGCTGCCTGTGTGGTGTATTCATAGTGCTATTTCTGCATATACGGAGCTGGGATCTTTCCTCTCCCTTTAAATGTGTTATCTTTCTAATAGCTCACACTGCAAAAAAAAACTTTTTGGGTTTCTTCTGAATATAGTGTTTAAAATAGAAAATTATAGGTTTATGACAAGCATATTATATGATGCTGCTTGGGAGGATGGCTTTGTTAGCAGTAAGTCCTTCAAAATTTTTGTTTTCTTTCTGAAGCTTTGCCTTTCTGTCTAGTTTTGACTAATATTCTGTTTGAATTTAGAAGTATACTAATATGACACAAGATTTGAATAACGTTTGTCCTTAAAAGTATAGTGGTGTCATTTCATTAAAAAGGAAATATCTGTGGTTCTGGAATATCTGTAGTCATGGAACAAACCACCATTCTACAATTGGGGGAAACATAGTAATATTATAAATAATAAATAAAAACAATATAATATTTTATATTATAAATAATATATTAATATATTATTATAACAATAAATATATTATAAATAAAATATATAATATATTATATATAAATATATAATATATATTATAAAATATATTTTAAAAAATATATATTAATATATATTATATATAATAAAATAATAATATATTAGAAATAATATAATATTTATAAAATATAAATAAAAATGTTAGCTTTTATGTGTTAATCACTCAGTTGGTACTTTAAATGCATTTTCTCATTTAATCCTTGATTCTGAGGTGCATATTAATGTTATCCACATTTTATAGGTGAGACAATTGAAGCTTTTTAGAGAAGATAAATAATTTGCCTAATGTCAAAGAGCTAGCAAATCTTGGAGACTTGATCATACCTAGACCCATCTAACTTCAAAGCCCATGCTTTTGAAACCTGGTTTTGCATAAGTGGTAGTATGCAAAGTATAGGTCCTAGCTTTAGGAAACAGATCTTAGCTATATGCTGCTTACTAGATATGTGACCTGGGTAGGTTATTATAACATTGTTGAGTCTTGACCTTCCTCATCTGTAAAATGGGGTTAATAAAACCTTTCTTGCAGTGGTTTTAAGATTAGAAATAATTTATGTAAAGTGCCAGAAAAGGAGTAGGCATTTGATAAATATTTCCTTCTTTCCCCCAAAAGATACTCAGTATGCACTATGGTAGGTTGTATTTTTATTTTTTATTTTTTTAATTTTGCGGTACGCGGGTCTCTCACTGTTGTGGCCTCTCCCGTTGCGGAGCACAGGCTCCGGACGCGCAGGCTCAGTGGCCATGGCTGACGGGCCCAGCCGCTCCGCGGCATGCGGGATCTTCCCGGACCGGGGCACGAACCCGCGTCCCCTGCATCGGCAGGCGGACTCTCAACCACTGCGCCACCAGGGAAGCCCGGTAGGTTGTATTTTTTAAACTTTAACTCACTGGATCCTTTCAGCAGTTATTTTCTCCTTTCAGCATCAGCATGTGCCGCCAACAAAGGATTTTAAAGAGGTGCTAGTGAATGGGACATCAGTACAATTGGAATGGTTATCCATTTCTAAAATGAGTAAGGAGGTTTGCTACATGTGAATGGGGGAAAAGATGTATGTATATGAAACATTATGAGACCCTGAAGCCTGATGGGAATAGTGAGAATTAAGAACCTTAAAAGTTGGGTATAATTTCAATAAATGAAAAGAAGAGTGTTCTGCATTAAATGTAATTGAGGTAGATGAGTATATTCCTTGTTCCTGGGATAATGATTAGACACATTTGGCTCATTCATGTAGGAGATATAGTTGTGAGTTAATTACTGGGAGAAAGGGTCAGAGAAGATGCATTAGGGTCGGATTATGGAAAGCCATCAGTTTCATGCTAAGCAGTTTAACTCTCTATTTAAAAATGTTTAATCTGAACAGTTAGAGGAGAAATCATATTTCTCAAAATGGGTGTTTTTGCACATTAAAACATTAAGATAGGCCTGAGTGCCAAATCAGAAAACACAGTTACTTATTAACTGGGCAAAAGGAATAGGGATAGAGTAGTTAACCAGGCTTGCTTACTAAGTACTGATTATCCTTGTTCACACAGGCTATAATTAAACTTAATTATGGAGAATTCATAGGAACAAGACCATTCTTAGACAAAAATATACTTAACTGATCAGTGGCAGAAATGTTTATACCCCTTGGGAAACAAAACACATTTTCCGTGACTCCCAGAAACATAAGTGCACAAATCTTTCAGCTACCTTTTTTTTTTTTTTTTTTTTTTTTTTTCCGGTACGCGGGCCTCTCACTGTTGTGGCCTCTCCCGTTGCGGAGCACAGGCTCCGGACGCGCAGGCTCAGCGGCCATGGCTCACGGGCCCAGCCGCTCCGCGGCATGTGGGATCTTCCCGGACCGGGGCACGAACCCGTGTCCCCTGCATCGGCAGGCGGACTCTCAACCACTGCGCCACCAGGGAAGCCCTCAGCTATCTTTTTACCTCCATTTATTGTGCTTTTCCCCTCCCACTACTACATATAAAATTTAAAAATTCATTAAATATCAATAAAACTAGTGGAAAATGAAGCAGTTAAAATTATGTCCTTTCTTATCTGTCGCAGCCTTCGGGTGAATCAGTGATTTAATGTGTGATGGCTGGAATCGTGGGCCTGTCTTATGCACCTTTCTTTAGTAAATAGAGTGCCTCAGAGGTAAACCATTAAAGTAAATGCAAACAGATTACCAACTTGCTTTAATCTGCTGCCTTTGCTTTGTCACCAATATTCTTACCCCCATCCATTCCCCGTTTAGTCATTATGTTGAAATTGTGCAGTCGCACCCATCCCACAGTAAAGCAATGGCTTTATTATCCGCTTGGCCTGATTTCTCTTACCATCACCCAAGGTCAAAGAAGCGCTACCAAGTCCCACGCAGAAGACCATGTTGCTAAAACTCAATTCTACTGCTTATAGTAGAAAAAAAAGAGGCAAGAAAATCTGTTTTTATTATGTTTTTAGGGAGTGTTAGGTCATTGTAACACATTTTCAATGGCATGATGCCTGTTTTAATATACTTGTCCATTAAAGAAATGTAAAATCAGTTTTTTATTGTGACACCGAGAAAGGAACACTTTAGTAAAACTAAAATTTAGGCTGGTATGATTTTTATATGTAGCAGTCTTTCTTTACATTTAAAGGAAAAAAATCTTAATCCAAGCTTCAATCACTATTGTGGTACAGCCTACATTTTCAAATGTGAGTTATTTGAGAAAATACATTAAAATCATACACACACACACTTTTAGACAGTTTTTAAACAAGACTTTTTAAAAAGCTCTTTTAATCTGAATTTGGCTTCTCTATTCCTGTAGAGTTCTGCAGGGTGGCATGGTGGTTGGTTGTGTCAATGTTGGTTCCTGGAATAAGATTGTCATCTTCCCCTTCAATTAAAGAATCCCACTGATCAAAATCTTTCTGAAGTCCTGTAAAATACAAATGTCACTAAACATATTCAACTTTGGAAAGTGTTAAACAGTTCAGTGCCTCTAGGTGGCACCCTAGCCTCACAGACGACCCACATTGCGTCACCATTATGGAGGCAAGGTGCTCTGTGTGAGCTCTGTGTGGCTGCAACATCAGCACGAGAGATGGAATTGAGGCACTATGCTGTCCGAATCCTCTGCATGGAAATCCGCCCCAGCCTTCACAGAAAGACTATTAGCTCTAACAGGTAGGCTTGCTGCCTATGACGCGTAGTATGCAAAGCAGCAAAATTAAATTGTTTTCAAATGGACTGACTGCAGTGTTCCACCGTAAACCAACTGGGAACAGTCAAAATGGGACTCATGCACAGTTAAGATAAACAGTTTTTTCCTGAGAATCATCTGGTTTATGTCAGGAAAGAAGATCCCTTTCTTACCTAAATGCTTTTGCAAGAATGCTAACGAAGCTTTGTTGCTAAGACTCATGGCTACGTTTGAATCTATTTCTCCTTGCAGTGTGAATATGTAGCCAATTATTTTGCCAGTTGCAAACGTGAAGTCAACAAAATTCTGATGGACTGAACCCCTGAAAGAGAAAGGAGACATTTACAAATCACTTTGTTGGACAAAATTATTTCTGTAGTTACCGTGCAGGAAAGATGCCGGCCTGGTTGGCCTATTTACGAAAACCAAGGAAACAAAATTTGTAGATTTGATCTCCTTAGATGTACTTGAGGGTCACAGAGATGTTCATTTAGGGGTGCTAGAGTATATATTCTTCCTCCCGTCTAGATCAATAAGGCAAAGATTGCTGTCTTGCTTGGCATCTTGGTTTTAGAAGAGATGATTCCAGCTTTGTAGAGGACATGATTACTTTCAATTTGAGTAGGTGGAATGCTTTATATGTTGAGGGTCCCTGAACTCAGAGTCAGAATCCTGCCCCCTTACCACCACACTTAACTGGATACCTATTTGCTGTTGGGCAAAAACACTTTGCATTTAAGCCTTGGATTAAGTAGGTTAAAAGATAGACAAACAAAATTTTGCCTTGTATTATTTAAACTGTAAGCACCTCATAAATATCCCTTATTGATGGACTTGAAATCCACCAACAGCCTAACATCAAATAGAATGGCCTTTTTTTTTTAACATCTTTATTGGAGTATAATTGCTTTACAATGGTGTGTTAGTTTCTGCTTTATAACAAAGTGAATCAGTTATATATATACATATGTTCCCATATCTCTTCCCTCTTGCATCTCCCTCCCTCCCACCCTCCCTATCCCACCCCTCTAGGTGGTCACAAAGCACCGAGCTGATCTCCCTGTGCTATGCGGCTGCTTCCCACTAGCTATCTATTTTACATTTGGTAGTGTATATATGTCCATGCCACTCTCTCACTTCGTCCCAGCTTACCCTTCCACCTCCCCATATCCTCAAGTCCATTCTCTAGTAGGTCTGCATATTTAATTCCCGTCTTGCCCCTAGGTTCTTCATGATCTTTTTTTTTTTCTTCTTAGATTCCATATATGTGTGTTAGCATACGGTATTTGTTTTTCTCTTTCTGACTTACTTCACTCTGTATGACATACTTTAGGTCCATCCACCTCACTACAAATAACTCAATTTCGTTTCTTTTTAAGACTGAGTAATATTCCATTGTATATATATATGTGCCACATCTTCTTTATCCATTCATCTGTTGATGGGCACTTAGGTGGCTTCCATGTCCTGGCTATTGTAAACAGAGCTGCAATGGACATTGTGGTACATGACTCTTTTTGAATTATGGTTTTCTCAGGGTATATGCCCAGTAGTGGGATTGCTGTGTAATATGGTAGTTCTATTTGTAGTTTTTTAAGGAACATCCATACTGTTCTCCATAGTGGCTGTATCAATTTACATTCCCATCAACAGTGCAAAAGGGTTCCCTTTTCTCCACACTCTCTCCAGCATTTATTGTTTGTAGATTTTTTGATGATGGCCATTCTGACAGGTGTGAGATGATATCTCATTGTAGTTTTGATTTGCATTTCTCTAATGACTAATGATGTTGAGCATTCTTTCCTGTGTTTGCTGGCAATCTGTATATCTTCTTTGGAGAAATGTCTATTTAGGTCTGCTGCCCATTTTTGAATTGGGTTGATTGTTTTTTTGATACTGAGCTGCATGAGCTGCTTGTAAATTTTGGAGATTAATCCTCTGTCAGTTGCTTCATTTGCAAATATTTTCTCCCATTCTGAGGGTTGTCTTTTCGTCTGGTTTATGGTTCCCTTTGCTGTGCAAAAGCTTTTAAGTTTCATTAGGTCCCATTTGTTTATTTTTGTTTTTATTTCCATTTCTCTAGGAGGTGGGTCAAAAAGGATCTTGCTGTGATTTATGTCATGGAGTGTTCTGCCTATGTTTTCCTCTCAGAGTTTAATACTGTGTGGCTTTACATTTAGGTCTTTCATCCATTTTGAGTTCTTGCCTCCTTTATCAAAGATAAGGTGACCATATGTGTGTGGGTTTATCTCTGGGCTTTCTATCCTGTTCCATTGATCTATCTTTCTGTTTGTGTGCCAGTACCATACTGTCTTGATTACTGTAGATTTGTAGTATAGTCTGAAGTCAGGAAGCCTGATTCCTCCAGCTCTGTTTTTCTTTCTCAAGATTGCTTTGGCTATTTGGGGTCTTTTGTGTTTCCATACACATTGTGAGATTTTTTGTTCTAGTTCTGTGAAAAATGCCAGTGGTAGTTTGATAGCGATTGCATTGAATCTGTAGATTGCTTTGGGTAGTATAGCCATTTTCACAGTGTTGATTCTTCCGATCCAAGAACATGGTATATCTCTCCATCTATTTGTATCATCTTTAATTTCTTTCATCAGTGTCTTATAATTTTCTGCATACTGGTCTTTTGTCTCCTTAGGTAGGTTTATTCCTAGATATTTTATTCTTTTTGTTGCAATGGTAAATGGGAGTGTTTCCTTAATTTCACTTTCAGATTTATCATCATTAGTGTATAGGAATGCAAGAGATTTCTGTGCATGAATTTGGTATCCTGCTACTTTACCCAATTCATTGATTAGCTCTAGTAGTTTTCTGGTAGCATCTTTAGAATTCTCTATGTATAGTAGCATGTCATCTGCAAACAGTGACAGCTTTACTTCTTCTTTTCTGATTTGGATTCCTTTTATTTCTTTTTCTTCTCTGATTGCTGTGGCTAAAACTTCCAAAACTATGTTGAATACTAGTGGTGAGAGTGGGCGACCTTTTCTTGTTCCTGATCTTAGTGGGATTGGTTTTAGTTTTTCACCATTGAGGACGATGTTGGCTGTGGGTTTGTCATATATGGCCTTTATTATGTTGAGGTAAGTTCCCTCTATGCCTACTTTCTGGAGGGTTTTTATCATAAATCAGTGTTGAATTTTGTCGAAAGCTTTCTCTGCATCTATTGAGATGATCATATGGTTTTTCTCCCTCAATTTGTTAATATGGTGTATCACGTTGATTGATTTGCATATATTGAAGAATCCTTGCATTCCTGGGATAAACCCCACTTGATCATGGTGTATGATCCTTTTAATGTGCTATTGGATTCTATTTGCCAGTATTTTGTTGAGGATTTTTGCATCTATGTTCATCAGTGATATTGGCCTGTAGTTTTCTTTCTTTGTGACATCTTTGTCTGGTTTTGGTATCAGGGTGATGGTGGCCTCGTAGAATGAGTTTGGGAGTGTTCCTCCCTCTCTATATTTTGGAAGAGTTTGAGAAAGATCGGTGTTCGCGCTTCTCTAAATGTTTGATAGAATTTGCCTGTGAAGCCATCTGGTCCTGGGCTTTTGTTTGTTGGAAGATTTTTAATCACAGTTTCAGTTTCAGTGCTTGTGATTGGTCTGTTCATATTTTCTATTTCTTCCTGGTTCAGTCTTGGAAGGTTTTGCATTTCTAAGAATTTCTCCATTTCTTCCAGGTTGTCCATTTTATTGGCATCTAGTTGCTTGTAGTAATCTCTCATGATCCTTTGTGATTCTGCAGTGTCAGTTGTTACTTCTCCTTTTTCATTTCAAATTCTATTGATTTGAGTCTTCTCCCTTTTTTTCTTCATGAGACTGGCTAATGGTTTATCAATTTTGTTTATCTTCTCAAAGAAGTAGCTTTTAGTTTTATTGATCTCTGCTATAGTTCCCTTCGTTTCTTTATCATTTATTTCTGATCTGATCTTTATGATTTCTTTCCTTCTGCTAACTTTGGGTTTTTTTTTTTTGTTCTTTCTCTAATTGCTTTAGGTGTAATGTTAGGTTGTTTATTTGAGATGTTTCTTGTTTCTTAAGGTAGGATTGTATTGCTGTAAACTTCCCCCTTAGAACTGCTTTTGCTGCATTCCATAGGTTTTGGGTCATCGTGTTTTCACTGTCATTTGTTTCTAGGTATTTTTTTATTTCCTCTTTGATTTCTTCAGTGATCTTGGTTATTAAGTAGTGTATTTAGCCTCCATGTGTTTGTATTTTTTACAGATTTTTTCCTGTAATTGATATCCAGTCTCATAGTGTTGTTGTCGGAAAAGATACTTGATACAATTTAAATTTTCTTACATTTACCAAGGCTTGATTTGTGACCCAAGAAATGATCTATCCCAGAGAATGTTCCATGAGCACTTGAGAAGAAAGTGTATTCTGTTGTTTTTGGATGGAATGTCCTATAAATATCAATTAAGTCCATCTTGTTTAATGTGTCATTTAAAGCTTGTGTTTCCTTATTAATTTTCATTTTGGATGATCTGTCCATTGGTGAAACTGGGGTGTTAAAGTCCCCTACTATGATTGTGTTACTGTCAATTTCCCCTTTTTTGGCTCTTAGTATTCGCCTTATGTATTGAGGTGCTCCTATGTTGGGTCCATAAATATTTACAATTGTTTTATCTTCTTCTTGGATTGATCCCTTGATCATTATGTAGTGTCCTTCTTTGTCTTTTGTAATAGTCTTTGTTTTAAAGTCTATTTTGTCTGATGCGAGAATTGCTACTCCAGCTTTCTTTTGATTTCCATTTGTATGGAATATCTTTTTCCATCCCCTCACTTTCAGTCTGTATGTCTCCCTAGGTCTGAAGTGGGTCTCTTATAGACAGCATATATGTGGGTCTTGTTTTTGTATCCTTTCAGTAAGCTTGTGTCTTTTGGTTGGAGCATTTAATCCATTTACATTTAGAGTAATTATTGATACGTATGTTTCTGTTACCATTCCTACTCTTGTGTTTCCTGCCTAGAGAAGTTCCTGTAGCAGTTGTTGTAAAGCTCTTTTGGTGGTGCTAAATTCTCTTAGCTTTTGCTTGTCTGTAAAGGATTTAATTTCTCCGTCAAATCTGAATGAGATCCTTGCTGGGTTGAGTAATCTTGGTTGTAGGTTTTTCCCCTTCATCACTTTAAATATGTCCTGCCACTCCCTTCTGGCTTGGAGAGTTTCTGCTGAAAGATCAGCTGTTAACCTTATGGGGATTCCCTTGTATGTTATTTGTTGTTTTTCCCTTGCTGCTTTTTAATATTTTTTCTTTGTATTTAATTTTTGATAGTTTGATTAATATGTGTCTTGGTGTGTTTCTTCTTGGATTTATCCTGTATGGGACTCTCTGTGCTTCCTGGACTTGACTAACCATTTCCTTTCCCATAATAGGGAAGTTTTAACTATAATCTCTTCAAATATTTTCTCAGTCCCTTTCTTTTTCTCTTCTTCTCCTGGGACCCCTATAATTCGAATGTTGGTGTGTTTAATGTTGTCCCAGAGGTCTCTGAGATTGTCCTCAATTCTTTTCATTTTATTTTCTTTATTCTGCTCTGCAGTAGTTACTTCCAGTATTTCATCTTCCACGTCACTTACCCATTTTTCTGCCTCAGTTATTCTGCTATTGATCCCTTCTAGAGAATTTTTAATTTCATTTATTGTGTGGTTCATCACTGTTTGTTTGCTCTTTAGTTCTTCTAGGTCCTTGTTAAACGTTTCTTGTATTTTCTCCATTCTATTTCCAAGATTTTGGATCATCTTTACTATCATTATTCTGAATTCTTTTTCAGGTAGACTGCCTGTTCCCTTTTTATTTGTTAGGTCTGGTGGGTTTTTACCTTGCTCCTTCATCTGCTGTGTATTTCTCTGTCTTCTTATTTTGCTTAACTTACTGTGTTTGGGGTCTCCTTTTTGCAGTCTGCAGGTTCGTAGTTCCCGTTGTTTTTGGTGTCTGTCCCCAGTGGCTAAGGTTGGTTCAGTGGGTTGTGTAGGCTTCCTGGTGGAGGGGACTAGTGCCTGTTTTCTGGTGGATGAGGATGGATCTTGTCTTTCTGGTGGGCAGGTCCACGTCTGGTGGTGTGTTTTGGGGTGTCTGTGGCCTTATTATGATTTTAGGCAGCCTCTGTGCTAATGGGTGGGGTTGTGTTCCTGCCTTGTTAGTTGTTTGGCATAGGGTGTCCAGCACTGTAGCTTGCTGGTCATTGAGTGGAGCTGGGTCTTGGTGTTGAGATTTAGATCTCTGGGAGATTTTCGCTGTTTGTATTACATAGAGCTGGCAGGTCTCTGGTGGACCAATGTCCTGAACCTGGCTCTCCCACCTCAGAGGCACAGCCCTGACGCCTTGCTGGAGCACCAAGAGCCTGTCATCCACACGGCTCAGAATAAAAGTGAGGAAAAAAAAAGAAAGAAAAAAGAAGATAAAATAAAATAAAAAAAAGTTATTAAAAAAGTATTTTTAAGTAATAAAAAAAAGAAAGAAGAGAGCAACCAAACCAAAAAACAAATCCACCAATGATAACAAGCGCTAAAAATTATACTAAACAAAACAAAACAAAACAGAAAAAACCAGACAGACAGAACCCTAGGACAAATGGTAAAAGCAAACTATACAGACAAAATCACACACAGAAGCATACACATACACACTCACAAAAAAAGAAAAAGGGAAAAAAATATATATATATCGTTGCTCCCAAAGTCCACCTCCTCAATTTGGGATCATTCCTTGTCTATTCATGTATTCCACAGATACAGGGTACATCAAGTTGATTGTGGAGATTTAATCCGCTGCTCCTGAGGCTGCTGGGAGAGATTTCCCTTTCTCTTCTTTGTTCGCACAGCTCCCGGGGTTCAGCTTTGGATTTGGCCCCGCCTCTGCGTGTAGGTCGCTGGAGGGCGTCTGTTCTTCGCTCATACAGGACGGGGTTAAAGGAGCAGCTGATTCGAAGGCTCTGGCTCACTCAGGCCAGGGGGAGGGAGGGGCATGGAGTGCGGGGTGAGCCTGCGGCCACAGAGGCCAGTGTGATGTTGCACCAGCCTGAGGCACGCCGTGCGTTCTTCCGGGGAAGTTGTCCCTGGATCCCGGGACCCTGGCAGGGGCGGGCTGCACAGGCTCCCCGGAAGGGGGGTGTGGAGAGTGACCTGTGCTCGCACACAGGCTTCTTGGTGGCGGCAGCAGCAGCCTTAGCGTCTCATGCCCATCTCTGGGGTCCGCGCTGTTAGCCGCGGCTCACGCCCGTCTCTGGGGCTCATTTAGGTGGCGCTCTGAATCCCCTCTCCTCCTGCACCCAGAAACAATGGTCTCTTGCCTCTTCAGCAGCTCCAAACTTTTTCCCGGACTCCCTCCCGCTAGATGTGGCACACTAACCCCTTCAGGCTGTGTTCACGCTGCCAACCCCAGTCCTCTCCCTGGGATCTGACCTCCGAAGCCCAAGCCTCTCGGGCTGGTGAGTGCTGGTCGGCCCTGATCCTCTGTGCGGGAATCTCTCCGCTTTGCCCTCTGCACCCCTGTTGCTGTGCTCTCCTCTGCGGCTCCGAGGCTTCCCCCCCTCCAACCCCCGTCTCTGGGGCTTCTAGTGTGTGGAAACCTTTCCTCCTTCACAGCTCCCTCCCACTGGTGCCAGTCCCGTCCCTATCCTTTTGTCTCTGTTTATTCTTTTTTCTTTTGCCCTACCCAGGTACGTGCAGAGTTTCTTGCCTTTTGGGAGATCTGAGGTCTTCTGCCAGCGTTCAGTAGGTGTTCTGTAGGAGTTGTTCCACGTGTAGATGTATTTCTGATGTATCTGTGGGGAGGGAGGTGATCTCCGCGTCTTACTCCTCCACCGTCTTGAAGCTCCTCCCCAAAACGGCCATTTTTTACTGCACATTTTCTACTACCTCTGAGACACGTGACACTTGATTTTCTTGCATTTGTTTTTTCCCTTGACATCACATTTTCCCTCCTTTCCCGAACTACTCTGTTCTTCACTGGCTTTTCCCCTAAATCCTCAAGATTCTATTAGACCAATTCTTTTCGCACTTTGTGGTCTCATCTCCTCCATAGATTTCATTAATAATATACAGATTATATACTTTGCTAATTTGTGGCCAGACATCTTTACCCAAGGCTAAAACACACCTTTCCAGCCCCACCCAATGCCACTTTTCCTCTTCACTTTGCTGCTTATAAGCAAACCACCATTCTTTTAGGTATCTCTACGCAAAACCGAGGCCCAGACTCTGCTCACTCTTCCCCACATCCCAATCCAAACTTGAGAGTCAAAAGTATAAAGAAGGTAAATAGAGGCAGGGTCGCAGCACAGCTGAGAGCAGAACCCCGGATGCCACCAACAGTGGAGAGATGGCCTGAAGAGGAGGAGACGGTGGGGGAGAAAGGGAGGAAGCCATCTACAGGATGCGAGAAGCAGGAGAGAGTGGGGTTAGTGTACCCAAGGGAGGAGAAATGGGGGTAGTCAACAGGTGGGAGGGATGCAGAGAGAAAGGCTGAGGCTGCCAATAGGCGACTGAAACTTCTATGTCCTCAGTGGGGCCATTTTCAGCTCACTGGTGGCAGTTCAGGAAGACAGACTGCAGAATTCAGAGTAAATGGATGTAAGGACAGGGAATATTAAGTACAAGCTCTTCTTTCTAGCAGAGAAGGGAAGAAACAGAGAGAGTGATAGCCAATAAGGAAGGTTGGGTGTTCTGTAATATTTCTGCTTTAGAATTAAATAGACTTGCACATACCAATAAGCTAAGTTGACATCTTACCTTAAATATCTAGATCCTTCCTCACCATCTATCTAAAGTCTCTTGAGGGACTTCCCTGGTGGCGCAGTGGATAAGAATCCGCCTGCCAATGCAGGGGACACGGGTTCAATCCCTGGTCCGGGAAGATCCCACATGTTGCGGAGCAACTAAGCCCATGCGCCACAACTACTGAGCCCACGTGCCTAGAGCCTGTGCTCCACAACAAGAGAAGCCACCACAATGAGAAGCCCGTGCACGCACCGCAACGAAGAGTAGCCCCCGCTCACCACGACTAGAGAAAGCCCGCGCGCAGCAACAAAGACCCAGCACAACCAAAAAAAATAAAAATTAAATTAAATCTTAATAATAATAATGTCTCTTGATCCTTCAAGACCCAATTCTACCCCAATTTCTTCTAAGCAGCCTTTTCTGACCACCTTAATTGGAAGAGTCCTCCATTCTCTGTCCTGGGGGTGTTTACTGCCTTTACTGTGTGTGTTTCCTTCTTGCCACCTCTTCTGTGCCCTTCTAAGTAAATCAGGTTTCAGATAGGAGAGGAAGGAGCTCAGTCTTTGCTTTGTAGCATCTCATCGTGAGTTCAAAGCGCTATTGGGAGTTCTTTTTCACATCCACGATATAAGCATGTTGCTGACCCTTCAAGGGACTCTATTATAACTTTTGAGAATTTATAAATTCATCTGCTTACCAAACAGATAAACACACTGCAGTTCTCAACAGATGATCTTACTTTTTTTCTAAAGAGTTCTTAGCCTAGCTTACTGATGGAATACTTCCCCCATCCCAGCCCTAAAAATGTATAGGTTTGCTCTTACATTTAGATAAAGGTAGCATGTATCATGCAAATTTTATTTATCAGCACGTGCTGTATAGTGTATTAACATAGTTAATAGTATTTAACATTAATAGTATATTAACACTACTCAAAAATTTGCATTTTACTTTTTTTTTTTTTTTTTTTTTTTTGCGGTACGCGGGCCTCTCACTGCTGTGGCCTCTCCCGTTGTGGAGCACAGGCTCCGGACGCGCAGGCTCAGCAGCCATGGCTCACGGGCCCAGCCGCTCCGCGGCACGTGGGATCCTCCCAGACCGGGGCACGAACCCGCGTCCCCTGCATCGGCAGGCGGACTCCCAACCACTGCGCCACCAGGGAAGCCCCAAAAATTTGCATTTTAAAAAGAGTAAGTCTAAATGCACTTGGAAACTGAGATTATCTAATATTCTCCCTTATTCCAAGTCTAAACAACAAATTGAATAATTCTAGAGTAGCAACCAAATGATATCGTTACTTGTTTATCCAAGTTTCAAGTTTCTGTTTCAGATGATGTAATAAGTCACTTACTGATACTTACCTGATTGTAATCATTTTTCTTTCTCTATCAGGTAAGTAGCATTTTTTCATTTTTATAATATTAGAAGGGTATTGGAATCGTTCCGAGTTGATAAAAAAGAGGGGCTGAGGAATTCTGGAATATACTTCATCAGCCACTGGAAACATCCATGCATCCAGAGCGATACCGCACCTGATCAAAGAAGTCTGGTTACACACTGGCCCAGATACAGGAATGTCTAATAATGCAAGGATTCAGAGACACACAGCACACCAGATCATTATGGGTTATCTCACTGAGCTGAAGAGGTATTATACTTCACTGTGGGAAAGGGATATGATTAGCTTTATAAGGTAGCAAACTTGTAATTATACAATCATTTTCTTTAGGAGGCATTTAAGAATTGCAACCTTTAGAAAGACATAATATTTAAAATTTTTTTATTCATTTTTTGTCATCTTTCAAGATAAATTTTAAAATATTATAAGTACTATTCTTCAAAATTGGGGGGTATCTGAAAAAATACAGTACATGCACTATTGCCCCTGTGTTTCTAGTCCTTCTGGACACTGTCGTGTACTCATTATACTTCTTTCAGAGTAACAGTTAGACCCATTCCTCACCTGGAAGAGTGTCTGGGTGTTGAAGAAAAGCCTATGGAGTATATCATTTGAAAATGAAATGTAATTAATTTTCTTTTTAAAAGTAAGTTATCCTATGTTTCTTAGCCTTTTGGACACTCTATTTTATGTGCTAAATGGAGGAAAGAAGAGAATCCCCTTACGTTGAAACAGATTTTAAGAAATGTGAGATGAAGTTTCACAGATGATCCTACCCTCTTTCTACATGGTTGGTTCTACATGGTCTCATCAATCTGGGATAAAATGGTTCAAGAAAGAAAATATTTCTTCAAGTTAGAAGACTGGGGGCCTGACTTCCACCCACATAACTATGTAATTTTAGCCCACACTTCATCTTAAGGATGAAAAAAATTAATTAAAAAATGCCCTACCTATTGGGGAAGTCTAGAAAATAGTATAAGATGACAATATTTTTATTACAATTATTATGTCACAGATAATACGTATATATAAAGCTAAACTTCCAAATGAAAATAATAAGCGCTTGAGCAGATGAATAATAACGAGGAAAAATATGGAGAGATGTGAAGAGTTTTCAGTAGCAAGAGACGTAGTTGGTTTCTGTTGAGGAAAATTCATACGGAGGACTTTACGGAGGCAAAAGAACAAACTTGTGAATTCCGAAGGATCTCTTCCTCACTAAGAATTTGATAAATTCTATCTCACGTGTGTTATCACTCCCCCCGCTTCCAAACACTGAGACTCATTCTCTTACCTGAATCTCTGGTCTTCACTAAGACTCTGAATAACTGTGGCTGCACCGAAAGAATGTCCAATAACCGCTATTTTATCCCTGTCGATGGAGTCCTATGTGAAAAAGCATGATGTAAGTTCATCAGTATCTTGCAGGTTGTTCGGAGGATAGGCAGTGATTTTGTGAATTATAAACTTATCTTTTCACAGGCATGGTTAAGTACCTTGGTTTCTTAGAAAAGAAATATATATACACATACGTACATTCACGAGCACCCACACACCCACATACACATATGTAAACATATGCACATATATGTACATATACATGCATGCTTACCTATATATACACAAAGACACGCACATAGTTGTTGAGCATTTCTAAGAGTTCAGAGGTAAACTTCATGGCCTTCCTCTTCACCCACACTTCAAGCATCAACATCATTGCTGATTTCTCCCCCTCCCCCCTCCATGTTTATTAGTTTGTTCACTCCCTGAGTATCGATTGAGCACCTGCTCTGTGCCAGGCATTATAGTTCATTTTCCATGAGCTCCCAGTCTATTAGGGAAGGAGCGACGGATACACGATGCAGATGCAGTAGGGTCGTACCATGGAGCACATATGATAGACAGCCAGACCAGTCCAGGGTGGGCAGTGAGGCCCAAGAAAGCTTCATGGCCGAGGTAATACCCGACTTGAGTTGACGATTAAGCAGGACTGAGTCAGGAAGATGGGGTGTCAGACCAAGGGGACAACACATCCATAGGTATGGAGACAGGAGAGTGGCTAGCCGAGGGACACAAACGCTTCACTGTGTCTGGAGGACATACCATCATCTTAGTGCCCTGTGCTTTCCTACACTCCACCCCCCTACACACACGTTTGAGTCTTCATTCACACGGTCCACTCTGATATCCTTCCACCCCACCCCAATATTTTGTCTAAAACTTTTCACCAGCGTTTCAAGATCAAGCTCAAAAACATGCAGGAACTGCCCAAGAAATTACAATACTTCCACTGGTTGTATTAAGTTGAAACATATGAAATTTGCCATTTTTGTAGATCAAAGCTGCCTGGTGGCAATTTCATATGTAGTTCAACCTGATGTGTTCCTCACTGTTGGAATATTTTGCAGGTACTTTTTTTTTGCAGCCCTTTATCATATTGTATCTTGTATTACAGCAGTAAGACAGACAGAAATGTGAGCAATAAAGAAGTCTAGGCCAGGGGAAAATGGCTTTTTTTTTAAGCTCACCTTCATCTGTTCCACGTCAAACTCTAAATCTAATACATTCTTCTCTGGTCTCCCGCGATCTATGTCCAGAATCAAATCGAGAGCTTGAGAACACTCCTTTGCTCGTTGCAGTACCTAATATGACGATTAGAAGAAGGAAATGGCAAAGAAAAGAGTTGTAACACTTAAAGCTTGTGCAGAGGGGGCAGGTGGAAAAAATACGCGGTTGCTTATAAACTGGAAATGACTTTGAGATTAGTGATTAGAACACAGCCTAGCATGATGACCCAGGCACCAGCTTTACAGGTAGTTATGGCTTGGTCCAAATCCTGACTCTGTTGCTTACCCACTGTGTGACCTCAGATGATTTACTTAACCTCTCTGAACTTCCATTTATTGTATAATAATGCCTCAGTGAATGTGGGTGGGATTAAATGCAATAACATATATAAAAAGCACCCACTATAAAGCCTGGTACTGAGGTGGAAAGCAATGTGCTTTATTTCACTTGATCTTCCTCAAAGCCCCATGTGAAAGATACTGTTAATATTCATTATTTCGTAACGGATCAAACATGGAAGCAAAGCAAAAAGAATAAGTAACTTGTTCAAGATCACTCCACTGCGAGGTGATGGTGCCAGGATTCAAACATAGAAAGTTGCATTCTAAGGCCTGGACTCTTAATGCTATTCTATACCACCTCTGTGAAAAGTAGTCTTTACTTCTAATGCAAAAGGATTCTGAATATTCACTGTCATCTCCTAGGATTTTTATGTTGGTCTTTGTTTTTACTATGATCCAGATATTTCATTAAGGGCATTTGATTACTCAGAGAATCCTCTGACAGATCTTTTGGGGATGGGAAGTAAGGAGATCTAGGAGCACGGTCTGCCATATGTAAAATTAAACGAACAAATGTCATCATTTTGCCTATGCTTTTTGGTCACCATGCCACCTCTCTTCTTCTTGCAACATACCTGCTCGTTTCGTAGAGGAAACTCCTCCTCCCCTCGTTTTAGGGTTCTAAGATAAAGCCAAGTCTGGTTTCCTATTTCTGCAGCAGACTGGTCCTTGAAATAGTAAGTCGCAGATGCAGAGCCATCTCTACAATACAAACAGAATCAATTACTTACGCTTGCTCTTTCTCTCCTTCATCTCACCTGTGTTCCTCATCCCCAGCCGTGACTCTTTCTGACTCCCTTTCTTGCACTCTACCTTTTTTTAAATCAAAGAAGCCCCCAAGGGAGTTCTAAGAAAAAGACATGGTTGCCTGTGAACAACCCATTCCATCTTCACAATTCTGGGAGGCTGCGGTGTTGAAAACTCTCTCCTGGAATCAAATCCCAGTGCTGTCACTTGCTAGCTGTGTGGTTTGGGGCAAATTACTTACCCTTCCTCAGCTTCATTCTCTGCCTCCTTGAAACAGTGGTAATGATAACCGTCTTAAAGCATTGTTATGAAGATTAAATGAGATGGTCTGTGAACACGGCACTCAATAAACATTCTAGAAATGTTAGCTATTTTTTTTACATACTTGACAATCTAGCTCAGTCTCCTTTTTTGTTCATCATGTAACCATAGTTGACAATCCTATCAGCACTTTTCATAAACCTGTATGAAAGGTAGAGCTCAGCCACATACCAGGTGACGTACCTGTGTTCTATGGCAGCAACTATAAACCCGTGAGATGCCAGGTCAATACCAATAGCAGAATAAATTGTCCTTCAAAACAAAAAGAGGGAAGCATTCAACTACCAGTCATGATTACAAGGGGTCCACAAATAAACGTAGGAATATGGAGGTAATTATGCCCCTGTAGTAGTGCCCTGGGGTAAAGCAGAGAGCTGTGGTGCTCGAAGGGGGCTGATTTTACCACTCAGGGGATATTTGACAATGTCTGGAGGGGTTTTCATTATCATGAGTAGGGGGAGGGTGTTACTGGCATCTAGTGGATAGAGGGATGCTGCTAAAACCATCCTATGATGCACGAGACTACATTCCACAAGAAATTATCCAGTCCAAAGCATCAGTGGTACCAAGGCTGAGAAACACTGGTGCAGTGATGATAAATATTGCCGTCGAGAATTTGTGGTTTTTTTTAACTTTTTATTTTATATTGGAGTATAGTTGATTAACAATGTTGTGAGAGTTTCAGGTGTACAGCAAGGTGGTTCAGTTATACATATTCATGTATCTATTCTTTTTCAAATATTTTTCCTATTTAGGCTGTTATATAATATTGAGCAGAGTTCCCTGTGCTATACAGTAGATCCTTGTTGGTTATCCGTTTTAAGTAGAGCAGTGTGTACGTGTCAATCCCAAACTGAGAGTTCTGGGTTTTAATCTTGCGTCTGCCCCTTACCAGCTATATGACTTTAGGTAATTACATTACTGCATTTCTGTCCTCATCTGTAGAATGGGGATAGATAATAAAGCCTTTGCTTTAGAATAGTGATAAGGTTTTGATAAGATAATACATAGTGCAGGAAGGCGGTACAATGTGATGCTTAAGAGAACAGGACCTACACTCTGACCCCTGCAGGTGATTGTATCCTGGTTCCCTCCCTTATTAGCTCTCTACCTTGGATAAGTCACTTATCTTTTCTCTGCCTTAGTGCTTTATCTGTAGAAGGGTGATGTTATAAGATTATGGTACCTGGTCGGGTTACTGTAAGGATTAAGTAAGTTACACAGTTTCAGTGCTTATAACCGTGTCTGCAACAGGGGAAATACCGAACACACATTAGCTGTTATGTAAATGACTGGACAGGGTGAGATCCTTAACGGATCATGTGCTAATTAGCAACTACATTCAGAATCCCTTCCATATCTTTGCTCTGCACAATCTTTTCTCCTATCATGTATTCAATAGGAAATGGCCATAAGGAACAAAAAGGAGGTAGGCACCATGTCTTGTACTCCTGACAATGCAGGACCAACTCAGGAAGGGAAAATCATCTAGTACAGGGATCAGCAAAACCTTTTCGGTAAAAAGCCAGAGAGTAATTGCTTCCAGCTCTGTGGGCCATACGCTATGTGTCACAACTAGTCAGCTCTGCTGTTATAGCACAAAAGCGGCAGAGACAATGGGGAAAATGAATGAGTGTGGCTGAGTTGCAATAAAACCTTATTTACAGAAGCAGGCAGCAGGCTGGAGCTGGCCCTCAGATTCTGAGATGACAACCACTGGTCTAGAAGGAATCAAATAACTAGCTGGACTACGATAACTTCTTATTGCAGATGCTACACAATTTCTTACCAGCTAAAAGCCACTCTTCTAGAAGTCTTATAATCCTCTGAGGGGGGAGACGGGGAGGCAGTTGAGAAGATGTAGGAAGAAAGTGGAGGGCATGCGGTGGCCATGAAAATGTGCCACTCGTCATGGCACAGAGATCACAGTTGACTAAAGACCCCTCGCAGATCCCACCCCTGTGGATCGAGTGAAAGCTAGGCTTCCTGTGGGTCGGTCCCAGCGACTGGACATGGTGTGGGTTTAACGCAGGTCCTTTCCTGTGAGGTGCAGAGCTCCTCTGAGGAGCAGTTCTTTTTTTTAGCCTTCCACTGCGCCACCAGGGAAGCCCTGAGGAGCAGTTCTTGGTCAAGCACTCCCTCCATCAGCCTGGCCCAATCTTTCTTAGAATTGTGCTGCGGTCTCGAGATGCTCCGTATCCAGTCCTTCTGTCTCCCATCTCCTTCCCAGGTGTCCAGCCTGCATCATGAAAGCTCTCCCCATCTTTTCTGCTTCTGCTCTTTCCCTTCTGTCCTCCATGGGCATTTTGTAATACATGTCTTTCACCGCTAATCTAGTCATGGTGGCTGTTTCTCGGAGGACCTGAACTAATACGGTGAATGATTTTGAGAGTGTAAATACTATAATATAGAAAGACAACAACCCAAAATGCGACAGCCTGTCTCCTCTGTTGTGAAGCTGGTCTCCATGGGCTGGAGGCAGGAAAAAAACAGGGCTATAGGACCGATCAACAGATCCCAGCTAATTCCTGAGGAACGCCAAGTCCTCCAGGACAGGGGACAGCCTGACACTCCATAATCTGCTATCCCTCTTCTGGGGGAAAACTGCATTCAGTCATTTGTCCCTAGAAGCTAAAGTCGTTCAACCTCTGAGACTTTACCTGAATGCTCCAAGACCATGAGAAAAAATAATGAGTGGGTATTTCTCCCCAGTCCTCAGAGGGGAATTCCAGGCTGCAGGAGTTGTCATTGAACCTAGACAGCAGTGGGAGACTGTAATTAGTGTTTTTTCTGACTTGAGTGTTGCTATTTAATTTAACATATCTCCTTAGTATAAAATTCTGACCCATGGAATTCATGTTTTTATGCATTAATAGTAAATTCATTAAAAAAAGTCTCCCACTAGATACCACCAACCGAGGGCCTGAACTATGTGTTCTTCCTAGGACCATAGGATCATTAACTGTCGGTTCTCACTGCCAGCTCTGAACTTGAGGTGAGACATTTTCCTACTTAGAGGTGTATTCGGGAAGGCCGTTCCTTATGATGAATCCCGGGTTTGGGCAAAACTTCAGAGGGAATGTTCTGAAACTAAACTACCAGTAAACCTCAGGAATATTACACTGAGATCCAGAAACTTCAGATCGGAGAGTCATCTCATTCTAACTTGATCAAAATCAAGAGGAAGGTGGAGAGATCTTCGACTGCATGCTTAGATGTAGCTTTGGAGGAAGCTCTGCCACTTACTAGCTACTGACCTTGGGCAAGTCAAGAGAACTCTCTGAGCCTCAGACTCCTATAAAATGAGGGAAATGATATCTATCTCAGGGGGGTTTTGTCAGAGTCATATTTAAGTAGGAAAATGTAAAGCACATCTATCCAGTCACATAGTAAAGGGCTCAAAAAAATGGAAGAAGTTGTCTCTTCTTCCTTCACTTCTCACTTGTTATTGTCATCATTATCATCAATTATTTGTGTTTCACTTTCTCATCAACACGATGGAGATGTGGTCATGAAGACTGCATGTGATGATTGCTAGGGAAGTGACTTATAAGTTATTCAGCATCATAAAGATGCGTAGTGATAATATTTTCATCATTTCTCTTATAAATTGATTCTTAAGAAAACTCCAACGAGATGTTTAAAATGAAGGCCAAAAGTTGTAGGTATTTCTGAGGGGGAAATTTGAAGACATGGTTAACATCAGCCCAACAGTAGTGTCTGGTCCAACAGATAAGGAAGGACAACTCAATATTAGCGAAATACAGACATATTAAGTGATGAATGCACATCGGATTGTCTTAGTGAGAGAGGCTGGCCGCTTGGGGGTTGGTGATGGGAATGAGAGTAGTTTCCTCATTTATGACATGTAAGAAATTAGCTTTCACTCCTTTGTTTAGGATCTGGAGAGTTATGGAGGCTTCTGTTTTCTTTCTCTCTTTGCCCAACTGTAGAAAGCACTTTAGCGCAGAGCGTAGAAGGTAGTAGTCACATCAGCCCAGCTGCTGGTCTCACCACATGACTGCCTCCAAGAATATGTAAGAAGCAAAAATCAGGCCAGCCATAGAGAGATGTTAGAGCCAGCCTGAAAGTCTGATACCTTCACTCCCTCCACGCACCCCATCGTATTCAGAATAGACAAAACGAGAACCCTTGATTCTCTGATAGTTACCTGGCCTTTTAAGAAATACTTTGTCATCTTAGGAGATGTCTGGACTGGAGACAATCTACTTTGGTCTTTCACTGCCTGAAACTCCTGCTATTTTCAAGCTTTTCTTATATTCTAGAGCCTAAAAGCAGAAGCAACACAAATCTTACCAAAGAATAAGCTCAAAATTTTGCCCATAAGCCAGTGTGTTCCAAGAAATTTACTAAGACCAAAAAAATATTCTTTGTTTGGGATCCAAAGGGTGTCACAGTGACCATGATCTTGGGATGGATAATACAAACGCAAGAAGGTGCCCTGTAGAGAAAAGAAGTTAATGTACTTTTAGTCAAGTTGCTTCTTAAACATGTTCTAACAGCTATTTGCATATTTAATTAGCGGGGACCCAAATACTTCTATTGCGCAAGAGGTCCAGAGAGCTTTTTAAGTTGCCGTAGTGATTGAATGCAGTCAAAAGGAAGAGAAATAGAACAACAGTATGCTTTTTGAGTGAAAAGAAAGTATGAGCAGCCTGGTTTCAGCCATCAAAGAAGGGGGAAAAAAGAGTTTATAGTTAATCCGATGAGAGCAACGAATTGGGGAATGAATTAAACTGCCAAAGGCTTCCCAGGAGACCATACAAATGGCAAGATAAGTCTTTCTCAGGTGAGGGCAAGGTCAGGTTTCAAAACCTTCTCATGGGCCATAGCCACAGTCAATATTAGAATATAAGGATAACTGGTATTAATCAAATCACTACCTTATTCGTGTAATCAAACATCAAGTCCGTACAACCGACGGAATAAGATCCATTTCCTCTGGGGATTTTAGTTTGGCCAAACATTGCAGCAGCCATCAGAGCTTGTAGTTTTTTGAACCACGCTGGAAAACAGGTCAATATTATTTCACTTGTCAGCCGTTACACCCCAGACTTTATTACACAAAGAAACTCCAAGAGAATCAAGGGACTACCCATAGTTTCCTGTCTCCATTTCTTTACTAATTAGTAAAATACACAAATAATTATTGAGCACCTGCTGTATGCAAAGTACTGTGTGGGGAAAACGATGGCGGTCGACATAGCCCTTTTCCTAAGATGTTGAGGATCAGCTCCCAATCCTTCCAGCTTTGCCCTTACCTTCTACTCCTATCCAGAGCATATTAGAGACCACTTCCCAAATCTGCTTTTCCTAAACATGAACTCTATCCACCTTTCAGATTTGGGCTCACGACTTCCCACTGGAAGCCTTCCTATTGGAACAGCAAAGCCTATGGTCCAGAATGAAACTAAATGACCATCTCCCAACTCCCCCTCTTCATCTTCCAAACACACAGCATGCAACTCCAGAATTCCCTAGCTTGGGGATCCCAAGCCAGAAACCTGGGAATCATGCTACTATCCTAACCCTTTCTCCTCTATCCCCTACATCCAACCAAGTTCCAATCTCTAACATTTGTTTTTAGCTTAGGATTCTCTCTCCAGTGTATCCTTACCCCGTTAGCTCAACTGTCTCAGTTACACCTTAACTGTTCTTGACCGGACAGTCGCCATCTCTCCCAAGTGTCCTGTTCACCTTGGATCCTGACTCCTTCAACTGCATCTTTCACACAACTCCTGAAGTGATTTAAAGCATGAATCTCACCAGGCAACTCTTCAAATCCTTCAATGCTTTCCTATCATCACCAGGAATTTTTTCTTGAAGGGGGAATGTACTGGAATCTTTCTGGGAGGCAGTTTGTAGGTTATATTTAAATCTACACATGGCTTCCAGTGTGGGGTGGCTTATCTTTCCAGTGTTTGGGGGTTGAAGCTCGTAGAGGTTCACAGGTACACAAGTTAAATCCCAAGTTCCCGGGCACTGTAAGAAAGACTCTACATGATCTGGAGGTCCACTGGCTCCTCCTCTTCTGCTGCTTTTTCCTTTGTTATCTCCCTCCCTGTGCTCCAGCACTGCTGAGTGACGCACTGGGCTGTTCCATGCGTCTACACCTTAGTAAATGCTGTTCCCTGCGCTTGAAATCCCCATGGCAAACTCCTCTTCGACCTTTAATATCTTGATCTTCTCTGAAGCCTGCCCTAACCACCACCCCAGACTTAATCGTTTCATCCTCAGTATCAAATCAATTCCCTGTATATATTTTTATCTTTCTTCCTATCATATTAGAGTAAAATCATGTGTCTGCACACTCTGTCTCCCAAGGCTATTTTGTAAGAGCTGCATCCATATCTTTGTATCCTCACATCTTTAACACAATGTCTAGCACATAAACGGTGCTCAAAAAATATCTGTTCAAATGAGTTAAACTAAGCTTTTCACTGTCACTGGGTCTCTTTTGTTTTGCTAAATGCTTGACTGCATATATATATTTTTTTTAATTAATTAATTAATTTTTTGGCTGCATTGTGTCTTTGTTGCTGCACGCGGGCTTCCTCTAGTTGCGGTGAGCAGAGGCTACTCTTTGTTACGGTGCGCAGGCTTCTCATTGCAGTGGCTTCTCTTATTGCGAAGCATGGGCTTTAGGTGCACAGGCTTCAGCGGTTGTGGCATGTGGGTTCAGTAGTTGTGGCACACAGGCTTAGTTGCTCCGCAGCATGTGGGATCTTCCCGGACCAGGGCTCGAACCCGTGTCCCCTGCATTGGCAAGTGGACTCTTAACCACTGCACCACCAGGGAAGGCCCATGGCCTCTATTCTTTTACCCACCCACTCTTGAAACATTTTCTCTCTCTGGTGCCAAAACCCTTTAACACACCTGCAGTTTCACCTGTTCCCCTTTCTAACCCCCAATCAAGTCCTCATGTAATTTCAGGATGGTGAGTCCATATATCAGTGTATCTGGATTCAGTTTTCTAGATTCAGCTTGCCTGCTCCTTTCCTTCTGTTGGACTGTGAGAGGTGTATTCCAGGACATCTGACCCCTGAAAAGGTCTCAGGAAACTTTGAGCTGACCCAGGTTTGAGTGTAGGCCTCCAGGGCCCTGTGGCTGGTGAGTGCCAGGGAGGCTGCAGAAAAGGTTCACCAAACAACAAGGTCCTACTGTACAGCACAGGGAGCTGTATTCAATATCCTGTGATAAACCATAATGGAAAAGAATATGAAAAAGAATATATATGTATAACTGAGTCACTTTGCTGTACAGCAGAAATTAAACACAACATTGTAAATAAACTATACTTCAATAAAATAAACAAGAAAGAAAGAAAGAAAAAGAAAGAAAGGAAAGAAAAAAAGAAAGAAGGAAAGAAAGAAAAGAAAGAAAGAAAGGAAGAAAGGAAGGAAGGAAGGAAGGAAGGAAGAAAGGAAGAAAGAAAGAAAGAAAGAAAGAGGAAGGAAGGGAGGGAGGGAGGGAGGGAGGGAGGAAGGAAGGAAGGAAGGAAAGAAAAGAAAAAGAAAGAAAAGGTTCACCAGCCCGCAGCTAATCTGGTCATGGTCCTAGATTTCCCATTCTCTAACCAACTATCAGCACTCATCATGAAGGAAGAGGCAGGGAAGAGACTTGCCAGGTTGAACGGCCACTCTGTAGATGATATAGTTTTGTGGTTCAGAACTTACAAATGTCACTTCCTATTTTTCTTCAACTCTATTTTAATAGGAGCATTAGAACCTATGGTATGCTGTTAATCTTATTATACATTTTTGGTGATGTTCATTTATCAGATAGTCCTGATGTTCATTCCTGGGGTTGGAGATGGAATGTACACGTGCTTGGAAAATGACACTCTCTTATATGGCTTTATGTCCTCCATTAGCGAATGGGATATCTCTAGCCATGTTTACAAACTTTTTGGCTGCATGATCATATTTTCTATGTATTCACTTATTAAGAATGATACAAATAATCATCTATTATTTTCATCTTTTATTGAATAAACTATTTCTAATAATTTTAAATTTATTTATGCATAATTTTAAAAATATTTATGCATTCATTTTTGAGTAGTTCAAATGAATGGGGCATTGGGCTCCAGGCTGGGATGACAAAGATGAATCAAGCGTGTCCTCAAGTTTCTGACTGTCCAGTAACAGCTTTCCAGTGATTTTCAGATGTGAGGGAATAGAGAACATGTTTTGAAATTCCCACTCTGTGCCAATAAAAAGCACATGAGGCAAATGTCTCCTAGGTAAGAATTTGCTCGTCATGTAAGATGTTACCTGTTTTCAACATACAGATAAGGGAATGGGAGAATTAATTTAACCTCCTTGAGCTTGACTACAAGCCCTCTGTCTTAATCACCAGTGTATTACACACACCTCAGTTCTCTGATAAGTATTGTTGCATGAATGGACCTGTGAGATATGATGCCATTTCCTATGCAAACATAGATAGAAGATCTGGTCCCTTTTCTGCTGTTGCAATCATTTCCCCAACTATGAAGCAAGGCCAGATTTGTAAGGCACTGGTTATGAAAGATCTTTGGTAAATGTCACAGTAAGGAGTCACCCGTCAAGACCGCACAACTAGATCCAGGGCTGCCCTATCTCCCCAGGTGCGTGCGTCTGTGGTACAGACAGTATGGCACCTTGCAGAGGCCGCTGATGCTGCTCACCTGAGGAGACTAGATAGAGAAGTTCATGCATCCCAGCCCTCTGGGATTAGCAGGAATTCACAAAGCTCCAGAAGGAATCGCTTTTCAATCAAGGTTATTCTGGGTGACAGGAGATGTCCCTGTCTAGAGATGGCTGTCCCATTCTGGCCGCCACTCCTGGGCTTGACTAAGCCTCCCCCTCTTCTCCTTCCCTCCACCCTGCAAAGTAAGAAAGAGCAAGGGATGCACATCCATGCTCATCTGGAGCTCCGAGTGCCTACTGGTCCCTGCTCCTGTCTGTCATTAGATAGAAAAGATTGTCCGCCTCTGGATCCCAAACTCTAAATCGCCATCTTCTCACACACTCCACCATCAACCAGGACTTCACCTGTTGATCAAGACTCCTGCCTCTCCTTCACCTTCGTGGGGGCAGGTTTGGGGTTGCCTCTGAAGGCACTTCAGGGGAAGTGTGTTACTGCACGGAGAGGGCGTGAGTTAGGGCAATGAGGTATAGAAGGGGCAGTGTAGACCTTCTCTACGGTGACTGCACGCTGAGGTTCCAGCTTGTCTGAAAAGGCCTCATCCTAGGCTGTCCTGCAGTCCTGATGTTGAAGAAGAAGGCACTCCTCTAGTTTCATTAAGAAGAGGAAAGAGTGAGGCCCTCCCCCCTCCCCCGGGAGAACTGAGGATCTCATCTTCATCAGAATCTTCTTAGAAGTCCACACGTGCAACTTCCCTGGGACCACTTCGAGTCTGGCAACAGGTCAGTGGCTCAAGCCCTTGAACAAATATACCTCTTACCTGATGATTCAATATAGGCAACAGGATTTAGGTCTTGCCAGTAAAAGGGATGAACCAGCGTGAGGCAGGTGCAGAGGCAGAAAAGCGCGTGCAGTTTGGGTGGCAACATCTTGGAAGCTGAGCAGCCGTTTCAGCTTAACCTTCTTCAAGGCAGATGATTAAAAGGAAAAAAAAGACATGCAACAACGAGGACTTAAATAGGCTAACCTATCAGTGAGATTAAAGGACTAGTAACATGATTCCGTGTGTTATAAAGGGAGAAGACATTTGGGAAAAAACTGCACATGCATTTTCTAGAATGGGTTTTTGGGAGGCACTAGGGTGTCAGAGTTCTTGGTCATGCTGGATTGCAGAGCCCAGAAATAACACTTTTAGGTTATAATATTAGGTTTTCGGCCACTAGTTCCCTAACTTTGTAGCAGTCTAGTTTGGTTAGAAAGAAGAGCATCAAACTATAATAATTTTATCACATATCATAATCATAATCATATCCAAGGGCATGTCTAGCACCTAGTAAACCCTCAGTATGTTTTGGCTAACGTTTCCATCACGTTTGTAAAATAATCGTGTTGCAGCAGCTGGGTGTGTTTTTGGTGCTGATGATGTTATATTTGGGGGGATCTCTATAACCCTGCTATGACTGAGAGCCTCCCAAAGGCAGGGGGCAGATCTTACTTGCTGTCCCAAGTGCCTAACAGGGGTCCTGGCATGCAGCTTGTGTGGGATAAATGTCGGTAGCACTGATGAATACAACTGGACTTGTGATGATAATAAATTATATTACAGGGAGGCTCTTTGCCAACATCTTATCAGCAAAAACTATCTTGTATTTGTGAATCACTTTTCCCCTTGAAAATTTCTCCCCTCTTTTTGGGGTGATGGAAATGGTCCAAGCCATCACCATGTCATTCTTGAATTTTGCAATAACCTGTCACTGGTCTCCCCGAACCCTATGGTCAATTCCCAATATAGCAGCCAGAGTGATCATGCCATTCCTTGTGCTCAAAGCCCCCAAATGGCTTCACATGACACAGAGCAGAAGCCACAGATCTTAAAGTAACATATAAGGCTCTACAGCCTGTACTCAACAGACTCCTGAGCAGACATCCCAGCCTCTCCTGCACACTCACCCACATACTCCCTGCAACTACACGTCTTCCTTGCCATCCAGCAAACATTTCAGGCACCCTCTTGTCCCACCTTGGGATCTGTACCTGTGTTCCTCTTTCAGGAAGGCTCTTTGCCCTGACACCCAAATAACCGGCTCCCTCACTCCTAGGTTTTTGCTTCCATGTTACCTTCTCAGTGAGGCTTTCCCTGACCAGTTTAAAATTACAATCTACCCCCCAACACATACACCAATACGTGCCCTGTTTCCCCAACTGCTTTATTCTTCTGCATAATATTATCACCAATAGAGATTCTCTGGATTACTTGTTAATTGTTTATCTTCCTCTTCCAGCAAGTCAATTCTGTGAGCATAGGGAATTGGGGCTGGGTTTTTTGTTGTTGTTGTTTTCCCTGCTGTTTTCCCAGGACCTACAACAGTGCCCGGCACAGAGTAGGCACCAGTAAATGCCTGCTGCATGGATAAATTCTGAATCCTGGTAGCTTCTAACACATCGGTTACTCACATAAACTGAGCCATGTTTAATGATCCATGTGGGTGTTTGTCCCACTGATACGAATGGGGTACTAACTAGCTGGCATGGTTATTCTGCAGGAAGATGCAGATCCGTGGCACAGCAATCAGTGTTCCTGAGTAGCTATGTGCTCCCCCGAATTTCCTGGCCTCCCTGGTAGCTAGACGGGACTGATTTCCGATAAATGGGAATTTGAATGGAAGTGGCCTAGGACATTTATGCGTCAGTATGTCTCTCCATTCCTTCCTTTCCTTCATTCAACAAACTTAGAAGCCACATGTGTGTCTCCAGATGGAGGAAGTCTGGATCCTTCATCACTGAGCAGAAAAGAGCCTCTGCCAGTTTACATGGCCTTTTATGAACAAGAAATAAACCTTTGTTGTATTAACCCATTGAAATCTCCAGGTTAAGTTGTTTTCCATTATGACAGTGCAACAGGGCCGATTCTGAGTAACATCAGATCTGCAGTCATTCAGTCAATGGGTACTTACTAAGCAAATGCTACACACCCTCTGCTATGTCAACAACTGTGGTAAATACCGGAGAATTTGACATAATCCCTGCTCTAAAAGAGCTTACAATAAGGATTCAGAAACAAGACTCACATCTATAATACAGGAAGAAAGCAAATGACAGGGACATTTCCAAATTCTTAGATGATACGGTACAAATTCTCAGGGCAACAGGAATTCGGAGAGAAAGATTTCAGAGGAGACAGGGCTATAGAAAGGTCAGCTCTTATCACACAGGCTAAAAATCCAGATACGTAGCTGGGAAAACTGTCCCTGGAGCTCTAAGCTTCTTGGTTATTTGTAGAGTGAGTCTGGCATTTCCGTATTCCATATCTATTTTTAGGCGGGTGGAGGGAATCAGAAAAAGCATGTACAGTTTAACTCCTTAGATCATTTATAATATTGACTTCATTTTATCTTATTTCACTATTATTTTCAATTTTATTATAACGTTAATACATGACTTCAAAATTCAACCATGACAATAAAGTAAATTAAAAAATGGAGCTGTCTCTGCACTAATAATCCCTTGCCAACAGATGTTTTTCCAGATGCGTTTCCATGCGTAAATACATGTACACATACACAATACAGACAAACATATACACCCATACATATAAATATACATACATGTATAGTTTTAAAGTTTGTTTATAAAACGTCGTACAATATATTCAACTTCCATTTTTAATTTGAAAATATAAATATCTTTTCATATGAGTACCTAGCACTATAATTTGTCTTTTTATTTAAAAATGGCACCTAGGAGTTGCTAAAAAAAAGTTTGCTCACTAAATAGATGATAATATTGCTAACATTTGAACACTTACTAAGTGCCAAGTATTTTGCACAGTTTCTGGCACATGGTCCCTTACTCAATCATCACCAAAACAATCTGTCAGGGAAGTTTAATTATCCCCATTCTATTGATGAGGAAACTGAGGCCAGAAAAGTTTAACTGACTCTAATCACACAGCTAGCAAGTGCCGGAGGTAGAGCTTAAGCCCAGATTGCCTGAATGCCAGCTTTTACCCACCACGTGGCATCTTGATATAATGTCAAATTCTGTTCACTCTAAAACCAAAATCTTCTAAAGTTAATGAACAGAACAGTTATTTTAATGATGCTAAACTGGTCAGAGCTGGATTGAGAGATGACTTAACAAAGAATTAGAAATTGTTCTCCAAAGAGATGAGACTCTTGTCTCGTTGTTCTTGCCCTAATTTTTATTGGAGCAACATGCCAAGATGCTTGGAAACTTCAGAGTACTGTGTATGAATCCCGAGACATAGCTAAGTTTCCCAAATAAGCAATAGAAGAAGTTGCACTGAAGCCAGGCTGGATCCTCACAAGCCTCCACTGCTACCCCTCTGTTACAATGTCACCACTTGGATTTTCATCAAGTAACATCATCCACAGACAGTATTTACCACTCCTGGTGCTTATAGCCCAGGCTGAATAAGGGGAGTGTCGTTCAGCCCATTGGAAGATCACGAGGGATGAAGAGGTGAAAAAGAGAAGACAAAGTGAAACACATGAGGAATCAACAGTGATTTTTTAGGAACCCTGCACTAACCCCAAGAAGGCTCCCTTGCCTGTAGCAACTTGGGTATTCATCACATCTTCCCTGTCAATAACCTCAGGAAGAATTAGAGACAGCCAATGGCTAGCAGGGCTCCCCCGAGTCCTCCAAGCAGGACTGGGGTGCTCTGCCCTCCCCATGATTCCTACCAGACCAGTGCCAGGGCCATCACCTTTTGTCCTTATGGTGGAACCGGCAGAGTTAAGGCCAGGTGAAATGGCCCGCGCCAGTTCCCTGCCTGACCTCAGGCAGGCTGCAAGGCTCTTGCAGAACCTTTGAACACGCTGACTCCTGAGACCCATCGCAGACTTTCTGATGCAGAATCTTCAGAAGGCAGGTCCAGGCATCTATATGTTAGCTCCCTATGGGCTCTGGTATAGCCAGTACCAGGAGGCAGTGTTTGGAAATGTCTGCAATGGAACACTAAGAGTACTGTTTGCTGAGTTTTTTTCATCACCCTATATATGTGCTATCTGACCTCATTCCCAGAGTAATAATTCTCCAAATAATTCAATGACTGGCTGCCTCATTTATGCATTTGTTCACGAGTCCATTTCCTCAATTTTAAGAGTGACTATGTGTCAGTCACTATGTTTCGGATTAAAAGATTTCAAAAATAGATGTGATTTTTGTCTTTAAAATCCCTAGCAGGGAAAGCGATTGTTGAGCGGTCATAATGAGGAACAATAGCAGAATAACTGAGGCAGAAGAACGGGTAAGTGACCTGGAAGACAGAATAGTGGAATTCACTGCCATGGAACAGAATAAAGAAAAAAGAATGAAAAGAAATGAAGCCAGCCTAAGAGACTTCTGGGACAACATTAAATGCACCAACATTCGCATGATAGGGGTCCCAGAAAGAGAAGTGAGAGAGGAAGGACCCAAGAAAATATTTGAAGAGATTATAGTCGAAAACTTCCCTAACATGGGAAAGAAAATAGCAACCCAAGTCCAGGAAGTGCAGAGAGTCCCAGGATAAACCCAAGGAGAAACACGCCCAGACACATGGTAATTAAATTGACAAAAATTAAAGACAAAGAAAAAATATTAAAAGCAACAGGAGAAAAATGACAAATAACATACAAGGGAACTCCCATAAGGCTAACAGCTGATTTCTCAGCAGAAACTCTACAAGCCAGAAGGGGGTGGCACGATATATTTAAAGTGATGAAAGGGAAGAACCTACAATCAAGATTACTCTACTGGGCAAGGATCTCATTCAGATTTGACAGAGAAATCAAAAGCTTTACAGACAAGCAAAAGCTACAAGAATTCAGCACCAGCAAACCAGCTCTATAACAAATGCTAAAGGAACTTCTCTAAGTGGGAAAGACAAGAGAAGAAGAGGACCTACAAAAACAAACCCAAAACAATTAAGAAAATGGGAATAGGAACATGCATATTGATAATTACCTTAAATGTGAATGGATTAAATGCTCCAACCAAAAGACACAGACTGGCTGAATGGATACAAAAACAAGACCCTTATATATGCTGTCTACAAGAGACCCACTTCAGACCTAGGGACACATGCAGACTGAAAGTGAGGGGATGGAAAAATATATTCCATGCAAGTGGAAATCAAAAGAAAGCTGGAGTAGCAATAGTCATATCAGATAAAATAGGCTTTAGAACAAAGAATGTTATAAGAGACAAGGAAGGACACTACATAATGATCAATGATCAGGGGATCAATTCAAGAAGAAGATGTAACAATTATAAATATATATGCACCCAACATAGAAGCACATCAATACAAAAGGCAAATGCTAATAGTTATAAAAGAGGAAATTGTCAGTAACACAACAATAGTGGGGGACTTTAACACTTCACTTACACCACTGGACAGATTATCCAGACAGAAAATTAATAAGGAAACACAAGCTTTAAATGACACAATAGACCAGATATAGTTGATATTTATAGGGCATTCCATCCGAAAACAGCAGATTGCACTTTCTTCTTAAGTGCACATGGAACATTCTCCAGGATAGATCACATCTTGGGTCACAAATCAAGCCTCAGTAAATTTGAGAAAATTGAAATCATATCCAGCTTCTTTTCTGACCACAACGTTATGAGATTAGAAATCCATTACAGTGAAAAAAAACGTAAAAAACAAACACATGGAGGCTAAACAATACGTTCCTAAATAACCAAGAGATCATTGAAGAAATCAAAGAGGAAGTCAAAAAATACCTAGAGACAAATGACAATGAAAACACGATGATCCAAAACCTATGGGATGCAGCAAACCCAGTTCTAAGAGGGAAGTTTATAGCAATACAAGCCTACCTCAAGAAACAAGAAAAATCTCAGATAAACAATCTAATTTTACACCTAAAGGTTCTTTGAGAAGATAAACAAAATTGATAAACCTTTAGTCAGACTCATCAGGAAAAAGAGGGAGAGGGTTCAAATCAATAAAATTAGAAATGAAAAAGAAGTTACAACAGACACCACAGGAATACAAAGCATCCTAAGAGACTACTACAAGCAACTCTATGCCAATAAAATGGACAACCTGGAAGAAATGGACAAATTCTTAGAAAGCTATAACCTTCCAAAACTGAGCCAGGAAGAAATAGAAAATATGAACAGACCAATCACAAGTAATGAAATTGAAACTGTGATTAAAAACCTTCCAACAAACAAAAGCCCAGGACCGGAGGGCTTCACAGGTGAATTCTATCAAACATTTAGAGAAGAGCTAACACCCATCCTTCTCAAACTCTTCCAAAAAATTGCAGAGGCAGGAGCACTCTCAAACTTGTTGTACAAGGCCACCATCACGCTGATACCAAAACCAGACAAAGTTACCACAAAAAAATAAAGTTACAGACCAATATCAGTGATGAATATAGATGCAAAAATCCTCAACAAAATACTAGCAAATGGAATCCAACAACACATTAAAAGGATCATACACCATGATCAAGTAGGATTAACCCCGGGAGGCAAGGATTCTTCAATATAGGCAAATCAATCAATGTGATACACCATATTAACAAACTGAAGAATGAAAGACATATGATCATCTCAATAGATGCAATAAAAGCTTTTGACAAAATTCAACACCTGTTTATGATAAAAACTCTCCAGAAAGTGGGCACAGAGGGAACCTACCTCAACATAATAAAGACCATATAGGACAAACCCACAGCAAACATCATTCTCAATGGTGAAAAACTGAAAGCATTTCCTCTAAGATCAGGAACAAGACAAGGATGTCCACTCTCACCACTATTATTCAACATAGTTTTGGAAGTCCTAGCCACAGCAATCAGAGAAGAAAAAGAAATAAAAGGAATACAAATTGGAAAAGAACAAGTAAAATTGCCACTGTTTGCAGATGACATGATACTAAACATACAGAATCCTAAAGATGACACCAGAACACTACTAGAGCTAATCAATGAATTTGGTAAAGTAAGAGGATACAAAATTAATGCACAGAAATCTCTTGCATTCCTATACACTAACAATGAAAGATCAGAAAGAGAAATTAAGGAAACAATCCCATTCACCATTGCAACAAAAAGAATAAAATACCTAGGAATAAACCTACCTAAGGAGGTAAAAGACCTGTACTCAGAAAACTATAAGGCACTGATGAAAGAAATCAAAGATGATACAAACAGATGGAGAGATATACCATGTTCTTGGATTGGAAGAATCAGTCTTGTCAAAATGACTATACTACCCAAAGCAATCTACAGATTCAATGCAATCCCTATCAAATTACCAGTGGCATTTTTTACAGAAGTAGAACAAAAAATATTAAAATTTGTATGGAGACACAAAAGACCCCGTGTAGCCAAGGCAGTCTTGAGGGAAAAACGCGGAGCTGGAGAAATCAGACTCCCTGACTTCAGACTATACTACAAAGCCACAGTAATCAAGGCAATATGGTGTGGCACAAAAACAGAAATATAGATCAATGGAACAAGATGGAAAGCCAGAGATAAACCCACACACCTATGGTCAACTAATCTATGACAAAGGAAGTAAGCATATACGATGGAGAAAATACAGTCTCTTCAATAAGTGGTGCTGGGAAAACTGGATAGCTACGGGCAAAAGAATGAAATTAGAACACTCCCTAACACCATACACAAAAATAAACTCAGAATGGATTAAAGACCTAAATCTAAGACCGGACACTATAAAACTCTTAGAGGAAAACATAGATAGAACACTCTTAGACATAAATGACAGCAAGATCTCTTTTGACCCACCTCCTACAGTAATGGAAATAAAAACAAAAATAAACAAATGGGACCTAATGAAACTTAAAAGCTTTTGCCCAGCAAAGGAAACTATAAACAAGACAAAAAGACAACCCTCAGAATGGGAGAAAATATCTGCAAACGAATCAACGGACAAAAGATTAATCTCCAAAATATATAAACAGCTCATGCAGCTCAACATTAAAAAAACAAACAACTCAATCAAAAAATGGGCAGAAGTCCTAAATAGACATTTCTCCAAAGAAGACATACAGATGGCCAAGAGGCACATGAAAAGCTGCTCAACATCACTAATTATTAGAGAAATGCAAATCAAAACTACAATGAGGTATCACCTCATACCAGTTAGAATGGGCATCATCAGAAAATCTACAAAGAACAGTTGCTGGAGAGGGTGTAGAGAAAAGGGAACCCTCTTGCACTGTTGGTGGGAATGTAAATTGATACAGTCACTGTGAAGAACAGCATGGAGGTTCCTTAAAAAACTCAAAATGAATTACCATATGACCCAGCAATCCCACTACCAGGCATACACACAGAGAAAACCATAATTCAAAAAGACACATGCACCCCAGTGTTCATTGCAGCACTATTTATAATAGCCAGGTCATGGAAGCAACCTAAATGCCTATCGACCGACGAATGGACAAAGGAGATGCGGTACATGTATATACAATGGTATATTACTCAGCCATAAAAAGGAACGAAATTGGGTCATCTGTAGAGACATGGATGGACCTAGAGACTGTCATACAGAGTGAAGTAAGTCAGAAAGAGAAAAAGAAATATCGTATATTAACGCATATATGTGGAATCTAGAAAAATGGTACATATGAACTGGTTTGCAAGGCAGCAATAGAGACAGAGATGTAGAGAACAAATGTATGGACACCAAGGGGGGAAAGTGGGGGTGGGGGTGGGATGAATTGGGAGATTGGAATTGACATATATACATTAATATGTATAACATAGATAACTAAGAAGAACCTGCTGTATAAAAGATAAATAAATAAAATTAAATTTAAAAAAAAAAGAAGGCCATCCCCTTCCCCTTCCTATGGACCAGGCCAATACTCAATGCTCGGATCCCTGAGTTCAGTGTTAGCCCAAGATTAGGTTCCAGGCCTTTGTAACTGTCAACACTTTGAAGGGGTGCATTTCCCAGCTCCTACTCATAGACCAACCTCCTGGCTCAGCATTCTTATTGGGGTCAAAGGTAATTTGTTCAATACTGATTTGTTAACACAAATCCCTCTCGAACCTGAACACGTAAGTCCCTCAAGGGCTCCCAGCCCCCATATGAGCCCACACACCTCTCCCTCCTCCTTCCTCCCATTTCCGCAGCCACCTCGGAAGTCAGAGGTCTGAATGAAAGCCTGACCTTTTCGTTTTTAGAGCTAGAAAGGTCTGTGAGAGGCTCCAGGTGATGACGGGGAAGAGAATGTTCTCTGCTTTCTGGTTCTGTTTGGCTTTTTAAAAACAAGCCTCCCGCAGACTCAGGGTAGGGCTCGAAGTCCATCACCCTCCCCGCAAAGATCCCAGAGCTGTTCGGAGGGCGGCAGGGAAGGCGAGCCCAGCTCCGGCTTGGAGGTGGGTGCGGGCGGGGTCCCAGCCCTCCAACCCCCATCCTCCCCCATCCTCCCATCCCCATCCTTTCAGCCCCCAACCTCCCAGCCCCCCAGCCGGCGGCAACCCCCGGCTCCCACCCGCCCCGGGGTACCTCCTCACCCGGGCACCGCGATGAGCTGCTCGCGGGAACCGGGACCGGGCGCGCCGACCCCTTCCGCTGCTTGCTCGCTGCCAGTACCACGGGCTCTGTCGCCCGCTGTCACCGGGTCACCGTGGCCGCGGGGCGGCGGGCGAGGGGCTGCGCGCTGGCTTCGCGCTCCTTCTGCCCCACGCCGTCTGGTCGCCCCGACTCTGACCTCCCCCGGCGCCGCAGGAGGAGGGAAGGGGTGGAGCTGAGGCCACCGTCCTCCCACCAGCAGAGGCGCTGGGACGCGGGCGAGCTCGGCGAACACAGCACCCTCCCAGGGCTGGCGGTCTGCAATCTGGACCCGCGGGTTAACTTAACCCCCTTCCCCCCCGGGACCGACCCACGCGTGCAGAGAGCGGGTGCTGCGCCCCCAGTTCCTGTTCTCAGACTCTATTCCGATCAGATCTTTCCCAGTTCCATTCAACCCCCCATCGCGCCGACCTTGCTCGTTTCACTAAATTCCCGGTTACTCTGTTTCCATCTGCAATCCGCAGTGCCTTGCGCAGTCCGCTTTCCGTTTTATAGTACACTGGAACTAGAAATTATGTGGACTATGCTCCGGCTTGGAAGGCCTGCCACTGAGTTAGTTTCATTTCTCCGTGGAAATACAGTGAAGGGCAATCAGGAAGAGCTTTTATGACTTGGGGGGAAATGGTGTGAAAAGGGGCCATCTGATAGCTCAGCTTAACCCAGTTCTTTGCGGTTTCGCTGAAATTCCTTCCTTCATTTTCCAAAGCTTTCTCCTCACTCCAACTTTCTAATTTTAAAATATTCATTTAAAGCTTCAGTTAGAGACTCAGAGAAAGTAGCTTGACATTCATGGGTGGAGTTAATGTTTTATGTTTTTAACTAGTGATTTTTGGCTTTTTGGCGAGGTTGACAGGACTGTAGATGAAATTTATTTTATTTTTATTTGGAGGACTCCAGATTAAGAAGGCATGGATTATAGCTCCTTTCTCACACTTGTTAGTGATGTCACTTTGGGCAAGTTCTTTATCCTTTCTGCTTCTCAGCTTCCTCAAGGGTAAAACGGAGATAATCAAAGTACATTAGTCAGAGGCACCTTGTTAGAACGAAATGCAAATGTATGTGAAATGCTTAGGACAGAGCATACACAGTGCTGTCTAATAGTATTATCTTTAAAGAAGCAGCGACTTATTTAAACCTGACAATAGGTGAACATTTAAACTATCTCAGCCTAATGACAATTTCCTGTGCTTCCTGGGATAACCGCCTATGAAACAAATTGCCCCAGAATATTAATCTAAAAGTGTACATGATACACTACGTAAGAGGTCTCTAAGGACCTCCTCCCTTTAACCTTAAGACAGGATGAAGATTCAGAAGACACAATCAGAAAATTCATCATCACACCTAAAAAAGGTGGTGGGCTTTGAAAGCAGGTCTTGAAGGCAAGTATGAAATATTTTCTTTCTTTCTTTCCATGTCAACTCTGTGCTTCCTCCCATTGTAATCAGATTACTCTCTCTGAGGAGGTCAGACTGGTTGGCATTTAGCAGGTTAATGTCCTGAGAAGGTCCCCAGTGTAGGGTTGCCAGATTTAGCAAATGAAATACAGGACATCCAGTTAAATTTGAATTTCAGACAAATGACAAAAAGGTTTTAGTATAAGAAGGTTCCATACAATATTTGGAACCTATTTATACTCAAAATTATGTGTTGTTTATTTGAAATTCAAATTTAACTGGGCTTCCTGTAATTTTTCTGACAACCCTAGTCCAGTGAAATGAATAAAGAATGGGCCTCACATTCCAAAGGATGGCAAGTCAACATAGACATACAGGTTATAAGGTGGATCTGATATGGGGTTTTTTTTGTTTTGATGTAGTGAAAAAAATAAGGTACTTGTGTTTATAAATTGATTCTTTGTTGAGCTGTTTCTTATCTCTTAATTCTTACTCCCATTTCCCATCAATATAGAAGTGCTTCTTTACTCCTTAACATGAAAAAAACTGATGACTCTGTCCTCAATCAAGATTTTGGAATAAATAGTAATAATGTGCTCCATAGTGTTTTCAAATAGTGTTTATTGAGGGCAAACTGTATGTTAGGTACCATTTCAAGGATGACTACCCCTGGAGGCTAAGGAAATCACACCATAGCAAGTGAGCCCTTGTAGGTAAATACAAGGACTGTGCGGTTTCTGAGAAGTGAGTTATTAATTCTCCTTGGAAGGGATGGAAGTGAAAGGCATTCGCACTGCACAGGATCCAAGGAAAAGAGGCTCCAAGCCAGATGAGCCGAGGAGGGAAGCCCCAGGGTGACGGTCTGGAAACTAACCCATCCTGATTAAAGTAATGAAGCTGGAAGAAACAATGGGATTCAATAAAACTAAAAGTATGATTGGGAACTTGGAAACCCTCGAGGCCCTTAGAAGGTAACAGAATGCAAAAGAAAAAATTAAAAGATTAAATTACTTAAATTTAAAATTAAAGACAATTAAAGTTAAAACTAGAAACTCCAAGAGGGAAAATGTCCAGGAAAGGCATGATGTAAGTGTGATATAATTTAAAATGGATTGATTTTGAGCTATTGGGTGGAGACACTATTAAACCTGAAATCTAAAAATATATTTCTCTGAACGGACCAGAGAAGAAAGTATGATCAGAGTATTCCACTAGATGATCGAAAACAACATTCACTAGTCTAACAGTGCAAGCATGCTTACTGGTTTTCAACTCTTAGAAACACCTTTTAAACAAGCCAAAGAAAAATGAACTATGATTATACAGGAGAATGTAAATATGATTGATTTTTAAAATGTAGAAGTACCTATAGGTAAGTAGGTAGAAGGAGGTAGAAGTGAGGCCTACTAGGATGGAGAAAAGGTTGAGTTACTAAGGGTCTCATTTTGGAAAATGTCAAGAGTCAAAAGAGATAATGTCCATAGTTAGTAGAAGAAAAAGTAAAGGTCTGGATGCACAGTGACTTTGCAGAGCAGAGATGTAGTGGAGGGCCTGAGTAGAGAGATGTAACTCTATTAGGAGGGTTAGAGGAGAGAAGAGATAGGACCAGGATGGATGTGAGCTAAAGGCTCACTCTCCTAGTAGAAATTAGATAGACAGTGCTTAGGATGATACACCAAGAAATAATAATATAGCATACTATTTTGCAAACATGGAGATCACCAGATACCTAAAAAGGAAAATCATTAAGGGTGATTACCTTTGGGGAATTGGGCTGGGGTTGGGGTGAGTTGAGGTGGGAGACTCTGGCTTCTCTCTTTTAGCACCTGAGTACTATTTAACTATTTGGGATATGGGCATGATTACATTGACTCAATATTTAAAATTTTTGAATAGGAACTTGTGAAAAGGAAGGCTTCACCAAGACAGAGGCTTTCAAGAATGAGTAGGAGTTCATCTAGAAGGAAGAAGAAGGCATCCCATAGAATGTGGGACTGCATGAGCCAAGGCACCGGAGCCTAGAAGTGGAGGATACACCTTGGTGATGTCCAGTCCTCTACTGTGACAAGAGCATCAGGTGTATAGACAGGCTGGAGCAGAAGGTAAGGTGAAAAGGTAAGCTGGAACTACTAAAAGAGTCTTCTCAGTAATGCAGTGGAGTTCGGACTGTAAGCTCCTTGAGGATAGGAACCATGGCATTTTTATTCCCCTGTGTCCAATACAGAGTCTGGCCCACAGTAGTTGCCCAATAGATGTTTTCTGAATGAATAAGAAATATTTGGGGGCAATGAGGAACCATCAGAGTTTTTAAGCAGAGCAGTAGCAGTACTTATTTTTAGAAGATGGCTTTGAACTGAAAAAAGATAAGTTGAGATTGGAGAAACCAAAAGCAGGGGATGAATTAGGAGACTATTATGTGAAAGGTGATATAAAACAGGATAATGACAGTGGGGACTGAGACTGGAAGATCTACTTGAGAGATATGAATAAGGCAGGAATGGCCATGAGGGATAAAGCAGAGGGATGAGTCCAAAATGGCCGTGAGATTTCTAGCTGGGGAAACCAGGTAGATGATGGAGCCATTGATTGACACAGGAAATTAGGGAAAAGGAACAGGTTGTAGAAGTGGGATCATAAACACAATTCTGTGCATATTGAGTTTGAAAGACCCAAGGATGATGTTTATAAATTGTGGGTCTTGAACCACTGATGGCTTATGAAATCTACTTGGTGAGTGGGTACAAATATTTTTTAATGAAATGGAACATGACAACTTTTAAAGTGCATCACATGTGGCAAAGTTTAGTGCTGTTTCATAGAACTTGGTTTCCATAGCATATATATGTAACTGACATAAAACCTCTTTTCTGCAGTATGTCAAAAAAATAGTTTGAGACCCTTTGCCCTTGGGTACCAAGTGGTGTGTGAAGTCAACTTATCCCTGCTCGAGAGAGCCACTGTGCCCATTTTCCAGCTCTCTCTGCAGTGACTTCATGTGGGTGGCTTGAATTCAGCAAATACTCCAAAATGTGATTTTTCTCCCCTCTAGTGAGCCAGCACACTGAGTGGTTAGTTATACAGGTCTGAGGCTCAATATAAAGACCTGGGCAGAAGTCATTTATTTAGAGATAAAAATACTGAGAGTGCATGGAATTGATATGGAGTGTTTTTAGACACGGTAGTGGTAGAAAATATTCTAAAGAACAGTCGCATTCATGGAAGGTATGAGGAAGAGGAGGTCATGAATGAAATTGTGAGGTTGGTCAAAGTGAGGATAGAAAATGGGAGAGAGGAGCTTTACGGAAGTCAAGAGAGAAAGGAGTTTAAAAGGTATGATCGACACTGTTGATTAAATAGAATTGACTAAAGCAAGGGCTGTGGGATTTCCCAATCAGGAAGGCATCGGTGACACCTAAGACCAGTTTGAGTATAACAGAGGGGTTAAGGCAGGGAGTCAGTAAGGAATAAAGGGTACAAAGACAATATGTGCCGACTACTTTTAAGACATTTTATGGAAAAGAAAAGACATGTGGCTATAGTTTGAGTGAAAGAAAGCACGAGGAGAGTGAAAATCTGGGGAATGGCAATGAGAACTGCCTGAGGATGTTTGAATCTTTCTGAGCCCCGTGGTGGCTGGAATCCACTCCTTAGTCATGGATTCAGTCTGTCTGGTGATGTGCTTTCCCTGGCGATGTTTGCCAGTCCAGGAACTAAACAACAGAGGAGGGCTATCTGGGCTTGGAAACTGGGAGAGCAGACTGGCCAGAGGCAGTGAAAAATGAGGGAATTGTTGTTAACGGAAAAAGAATTTTTAGATGGAAATCCAAATAAAATAAAGGAGAAAAATATAGAATACGAGGGTTCCGCCATAACCCCAGCCTCATTAGGTAATTATTTAACAACTTAGTACATGTCTTCCAGATACTTTTCCAGAGGTAAATGTGGTAATTAAGAGGGCTGAGTCAGACAGACCTGGGCTCAAATCCAGTTCTACCTTTACTAGCTCTAAGGCCCTGGGCAATTTACACAGACTTTAAACCCCTCAGTTTCCTAAGCTGTGAAATAGAAATAATAATATCATCTATATCACGAGCGCTCAGTGAGTATTAAAAGAGATAATGCATGTAAATTGCCTAGAACAGTATTTGGCAAGCAGAACGAGCACCTGATATATAGATATGTACCTATATATCTATACATCAATACACACATATGTATATATACACATACACCTATGGGAAAGAGATTTCATGTCCACATTACTATACTACACACATATATACTCACACAGCTATGGGAAAGAGACTTCATATCTATATGACTATACATATACGTAACATGAACAACCAGGAAGAACTGAAAACTATTGGTGATTTGAGTGGGTTGGAGGAAACTACCCTGAGGCAGCGTGATGGAAGTCAGGTAGAAGGTCATGATCGAGAATGGAATCTGAAACACAAGACCTCAGAGGTGAAGCACTTCCAGAGGACGGCAGGTCCCAGATGGCCATGCCTCTAAGTTTCAAAAGTGGAGAAGGGATGAAGAATCTTTTATTCAGTATTTTAGCCAATTCCAAAAGTCATCGTCCAATGCCAGGCTTAGGCTTCATTCCTCCTTGGCAGGTCTTAATGCCTTCTGTAGACTTGGTTTACTTATGACTTGGAACTGTGGATGTCACAAGCGGCTTGTTTGTATTCATTCAGTAATTGGACTCTAAGATCTGGCTTGCCAAACCAGTCTCCAGGACATTTTTCTTTGCCTGAGTCATTGATAACACTGCTACTAACCCCAATCAAGATGTAGGAGGCTTTGTGCGAAGTCCAGGGCACCCGGTGGCGCTGTGATTCACAGTTACCTGGCTCCTTTATTCGGTTGCCAAGTTATTTGATTCTGCACTCACAGTGTCATCCATATCTTCCTTCCCGTTCCTACTGTTACCACAGCTAATCAAGGTCCTTAAAAGCGCTACCCTTGACAATTACAAAATGTTTCTTTTGTTTGTGTGAGTTATAAGTGCTCATTCAACTAATCTAACTACAAAGTATATTCTTTTAAGCTTTTCCCCATATAAACAAGTACATACATATAAACTAAATTATTGGTCACTTTTGTAATATTCTACATTTTTTTGAATTTTTGAACTTTATTTTTTTTTATACAGCAGGTTCTTATTAATCATCAATTTTATGCACATCAGTGTATACATGTCATGTCAATCCCAATCTCCCAATTCATCACACCCCACCCCCACCCCCTGCTGCTCTCCCCCCTTGGTGTCCATACATTTGTTTTCTACATCTGTGTCTCAATTTCTGCCCTGCAAACTGGTTCATCTGTACCATTTTTCTAGGTTCCACATATATACATTAATATATGATATTTGTTTTTCTCTTTCTGACTTACTTCACTCTGTATGACAGTCTCTAGATCCTTCCACGTCTCAACAAATGACCCAATTTCATTCCTCTTTATGGCTGAGTAATATTCCATTGTATATATGTACCACATCTTCTTTATCCATTCATCTGTCGATGGGCATTTAGGTTGCTTCCATGACCTGGCTATTGTAAATAGTGCTGCAATGAACATTGGGGTGCATGTGTCTTTTTGAATTATGGTTTTCTATGGGTATATGCCCAGTAATGGGATTGCTGGACCATATGGTAATTCTATTTTTAGATTTTTGAGGAACCTCCATACTGTTTTCCATAGTGGCTGTATCAATTTACATTCCCACCAACAGTGCAAGAGGGTTCCTTTTTCTTCACACCCTCTCCAGCATTTGTTGTTTGTAGATTTTCTGATGATGCCCATTCTAACTGGTGTGAGGTGATACCTCACTGTAGTTTTGATTTGCATTTCCCTAAAAATTAGTGATGTTGAGCAGCTTTTCATGTGCCTCTTGGCCATCTGTAGGTCCTCTTTGGAGAAATGTCTATTTAGGTCTGCCCATTTTTTAATTGGGTTGTTTGTTTTTTTAATATTGAGCTGCATGAGCTGTTTATATATTTTGGAGAGTAAGCCTTTGTCCATTGATTTGTTTGCAAATATTTTCTCCCATTCTGAGGGTTGTCTTTTCATCTTGTTAATGGTTTCCTTTCCTGTGCAAAGCTTTTAAGTTTCATTAGGTCCCATGTTTTTATTTTTGTTTTTATTTCCATTACTCTAGGAGGTGGATCAAAAGAGATCTTGCTGTGATTTATGTCAAAGAGTGTTCTTCCTGTTTTCCTCTAAGAGCTTTATAGTGTCTGATCTTACATTTAGGTCTCTTATCCATTATGAGTTTATTTTTGTGTATGGTGTTAGGGAGTGTTCTAATTTCATTCTTTTGCATGTAGTTATCCAGTTTTCCCAGCATCACTTATTGAAGAGACTGTCTTTTCTCCATTATATATCCTTGCCTCCTTTGTCATAGATTAGTTGACCATATGTGCATGGGTTTATCTCTGGGCTTTCCATCTTGTTCAATTGATCTATATTTCTGTTTTTGTGCCAGTACCATATTGTCTTGATTACTGTAGCTTTGTAGTATAGTCTGAAGTCAGGGAGTCTGATTCCTCCAGTTCGGCTTTTTCCCCTCAAGACTACTTTGGCTATTTGGGTCTTTTGTGTCTCCATACAAATTTTAAGATTTTTTGTTCTAGTTCTGTAAAAAATGCCATTGGTAATTTGATAGGGATTGCATTGAATCTGTAGATTGCTTTGGGTAGTATAGTCATTTTCACAATATTGATTCTCCCAATCCAAGAACATGGTATATCTCTCCTTCTGTTGGTATCATCTTTAATTTCTTTCATCAGTGTCTTATAGTTTTCGGCATACAGGTCTTTTGTCTCCTTAGGTACGTTTATTCCTAGGTATTTTATTCTTTTTGTTGCAATGGTAAATGGGAGTGTTTCCTTAATTCCTCTTTCAGATTTTTCATTATTAGTGTATAGGAATGTAAGAGATTTCTGTGCATTAATTTTGTATCCTGAAACTTTACCAGATTCATTGATTAGCTCTAGTAGTTTTCTGGTGGCATCTTTAGGATTCTCTATGTATAGTCTCATGTCATCTGCAAACAGTGACAGTTTTACCTGTTCTTTTCCAATTTGTATTCCTTTTATTTCTTTTTCTTCTCTGATTGCCATGGCTAGGACTTCCAAAACTGTGTTGAATAATAGTGGTGAGAGTGGACATTCTTGTCTTGTTCCTGATCTTAGAGGAAACGCTTTCAGTTTTTCACCATTAAGAATGATGTTTGCTGTGGGTTTGTGCTATATGGCCTTTATTAGGCTGAGGTAGGTTCCCTCTGTGCCCACTTTCTGGAGAGTTTCTATCATAAATTGGTGTTGAATTTTGTCAAAAGCTTCTTCTGCATCTACTGAGATGATCATATGGTTTTTCTTCTTCAATTTGTTAATCTGGTGTATCACATTGATTGATTTGCGTTTATTGAGGAATCTTTGCATCCTTGGGTTAAATCCTACTTGATCATGGTGTATGATCCTTTTAATGTGTTCTTGGATTCTGTTTGCTAGTATTTTGTTGAGGATTTTTGCATCTATATTCATCACTGATATTGGTCTGTAACTTTATTTTTTTTACAGTATCTTTGTCTGGTTTTGGTATCAGGGTGATGGTGGCCTCATAGAATGAGTTTGGGAGTGTTCCTTCCTCTGCAATTTTTTGGAAGAGTTTGAGAAGGATGAGTGTTAGCTCTTCTCTAAATGTTTGATAGAATTCACCTGTGAAGCCCTCTCGTCCTGGACTTTTGTTTGTTGGAAGATTTTTAATCACAGTTTCAATTTCATTACTTGTGATTGGTCTGTTCATATTTTCTATTTCTTCCTGGTTCAGTTTTGTAAGGTTATAGCTTTCTAAGAATTTGTCCATTTCTTCCAGGTTGTCCATTTTATTGGCATAGAGTTGCTTGTAGTAGTCTCTTAGGATGCTTTGTATTCCTGATGTGTCTGTTGTAACTTCTTTTTCATTTCTAATTTTATTGATTTGAGTCCTCTCCCTCTTTTTCTTGATGAGTCTGGCTAATGGTTTATCAATTTTGTTTTTCTTCTCAAAGAACCAGCTTTTAGTTTTATTGATCTTTGTTATTGTTTTCTTTGTTTCTATATCACTTATTTCTGCTCTAATCTTTATGATTTCTTTCCTGCTGCTAACTTTGGGTTTTGTTTGTCCTTCTTTCTCTAGTTCCTTTAGGTGTAAGGTTAGATTGTTTATTTGATATTTTTCTTGTTTCTTGAGGTAGGTTTGTATAGCTATAAACTTCCCTCTTAGAACTGCTTTTGCTGCATCCAATAGGTTTTGGATCGTCGTGTTTTCATTGTCATTTGTCTCTAGGTATTTTTGATTTCCTCTTTGATTTCTTCAGTGATCTCTTGGTTATTTAGGAACATATTGTTTAGCCTCCACGTGTTTGTGTTTTTTACGTTTCTTTCCTTGTAATTCATTTCTAATCTCATAGCATTGTGGTCAGAAAAGATGCTTGATATGATTTCAATTTTCTTAAATTTACTGAGGCTTGATTTGTGACCCAAGATGTGATCTATCCTGGAGAATGCTCCATCCGCACTTGAAAAGAAAGTGTAATCTGCTGTTTTTGGATGGAATGTCCTATAAATATCAATTAAATCTATCTGGTCTATTGTGTCATTTAAAGCTGTGTTTCCTTATTAATTTTCCGTTTGCATGATCTGTCCATTGGTGTAAGTGAGGTGTTAAAGTTCCCCACTATCATTGTGTTACTGTCAACTTCCTTTTTTATAGCTGTTAGCATTTGCCTTATGGATTGAGGTGCTCCTATGCTGGGTATATATATATATATATATATATATATATATATATATATATATATATATATATATATATATATATTTTTTTTTTGGTACATGGGCCTCTCACTGTTGTGGCCTCTCTTCGCCTACCACAGGAAAAAAACCACACTTTTACGAAGTCATGTAATCAGGGGTCAGAATTTGATATAAATAATTCTTACTGCTTTAATTTCTTTACTAAAATTAGCCTTAAAACAAAAACAAAAACTCTGTATGTGTGGTGGTGAAGAATACCTTGACTGCTAGGTGTTTGGTGTCATTGCCTCGCTTTATGCTAAGGCACCAGTGGTTTTCTACATCTTTGTTTTTGAACCATCAGACCAATTATCAGCACAGGGAACAGGACCAATCACATTTTTTTTTTTTTTTTTTTTTTTGCTGTACGCGGGCCTCTCGCTGTTGTGGCCCCTCCCGTTGCAGAGCACAGGCTCCGGACGCGCAGGCTCAGCGGCCATGGCTCACGGGCCCAGCCGCTCCGCGGCATGTGGGATCATCCCGGACCAGGGCACGAACCCGTGTCCACTGCATCGGCAGGCGGACTCTCAACCACTGCACCACCAGGGAAGCCCATTATACCCATTCTTTAGATGAGAAAGGTAAGGCACAGAATTACTGAGAGTCACACTGCTAGCACTTTCGAGTAGGAGTGGGAAGTAGTACTGGGAAGAGGTTTGAGGCCAATTAGCCAATGTCAGCCCATGAGCTTAGCGTATAATCCTATAGGCAGAAAGGAACCATTGATGGTTTTTGGCTAGGGGATTGGCAAGCACTAACCACAGTAGCTAAGATCCAAATACACACTCAGCAGGGCATACACATGAAGCAACCCTGGATGCAAAGGTATGAGGTAAGAAAGAAAGTAAACCATCAGGAACCCTATGGAATCACTCCCTAGGAATAAAGGATTGCAGAGAATTTCCTAAGTGGCATGCTTTTCCCACAGTTGTTTTTTTGGTCATGGAATTGACCAAACTGTCCGACATGACAAAACTCCACCAAGCTGTAGCTGCTGGAGACTACAATTCAGTGAAAAAGATTTTGAAGAAAGGTTTCTGTGGCCCGGACTACAAGGAAGTGGACTGGAACGACCGAACCCCGCTTCACTGGGCTGCGATCAAGGGTGAGTAGGCAATGCCTATGTAGACCCATCCCTTCGAGACCACCGTTCATGAGGTTCCCCGTTGGTAGTCGGTGTGGGGTAGTAGAAAGAACATTTCTTGGGAGTCAGATGAATGAATGGGGGCCATTACAATCCTGGCACCTCCACTTATTAGTTGTAGCACCTTAGGCAAGTTATTTAACATCTCCAGGCCTTAGTCTATCCATCTGTATGATGAGAGCAGTAATGCTGCCTTGGAATCTCGTGGTGAGGATTCTGCAAGAGAGCGAATGTGCGCTGCCTAGTAAGTAGTGACTCTCAATTAATGTTAGCCTTCTGCCCTCTTGAGGGCAGAACGGGAACTTTGTCCTGTTCATGGCTGGGGCACGCCAAACAAGGCTCAGTTATAGAACTGGAGGAGGATCGCGGCAAAAACTCAGCCAAAGGGCTTGTCAAGACCTTCAGCCATAGAACACCACTGAAGAATGGTAGGGAAGTATTACAGTCAACCTTGCTTTTTAAAGATTTGTTTTGACTCCCGTATGGCGAATGGGTTGGTGGGAAGCAAGCCTGGCTGCAGAGACATCAGTTGGGAGAATTTTCCAGTACAAAGTGATGGGAGCTATGCTAAAGCACCTGTCAGTGAACATTTGCTATGCGCTGGGCTGTGTACGCTACGCCTGTGATTCTTTTGTGCTTCACAAGAACTCAGTAAGGTAAGTGAATACATCCTTAATTGGCACATGAGGAAACTGAACCTCGGATGTTTGTTTCTCATCTGGGATGCCATGGTTAGCAAGCGGTATTTATTGTCAGGTATAAACCCACATCTCTCTGACGAGAAAACCTGTGCTCTTAATCTGTGCTAGCTTTCATGTAAGTGGGACTTGATGTATTTTTTATTGAGATGTCATTGACATACAACATAATATCAGTTTTAGGTATATAGCATAATGATTCAATTTTTGTATATATTGTGAAATACCACAATAAGTCTAGTTAACATCTGCCACCATACATAGTTACAAATTGTTTTCCTTGTGATAACTTTTAAGATCTACTCTCCTAGCAACTTTGAAATATGCAATACAGTATTATTAGCAATAGTCACCATGCTGTACATCACATCCTCATGACATTTATTTTATAACTAGAAGTTTGTACCTTTTGTACCTTCACCCATCTTGCGCCCACCCACAGCAGCCACGAATCTGTTCTCTGTATCTATGAGCTCCGTTTTTTTGTTTTCAGATTCTATGTATAGTGAGATCCTATGATATTTGTCTTTCTCTGTCTGACTTATTTCACTTAGGCTAATGCCCTCAAAGTGCGTCCACGTCGTTGCCAAGTATTTGGTTTTGCAGTCGGCATGGAGATTGCCGAAAGCAGAGTGAGCCTTAGGGGTGTTAGCACAGGTCAGGGTAGAGTGACTTGGAAGAAAAAGCAACATTTCTGGGCAGGGTCTGCAAGAATGGACAGGAGAGGAGGAGAGAACTGGTTTACATAAATAACACTAACACGAGATAGAAAGTGACAAGGTCAAAAGAGCAGGTCAGAGGAGGGAGGCTTTGTGGTCTGAATACGGAGAGGTCACTTGCAGCTTGTTGGGGGCACAAAGGCTGAGCGACAAGCAGGTTTGCCGTCCTCTGAATGAATTGTGCTTTTTATCATGCTTTGCGCTTACAATACTGTTTGCCCTGCCTGTATGATCATTTATCCTCTCAAATTTCATTTGTCCTCATACTGGCTCAAACCTTATCTCCGTGAATGGGCTTTCAGCAGTGTCCTTAAGCAAGTCACGTACTCACCTTTGGCCTCATATACAAAACGGTGTTTTTGTATGCTTCCCATCGTCCGTGTGTGTATGATGATCGATTCATCTATTTCTCCATCTATCACCTGTTCTAAGATTCTGTAGCTATCATCTAACTCTTCTTTACATAAATGCATCTATACATACAATATGTACGTGATTATAATTTTTATTTTCTTCCCTACCTGTTTCTGTACTATAAATTTTTCTACAGTGAACAGATATAGCTTTTACAATTAGGAAAAAATGCAATTAAAAAATAAATGAAGGAAAACAGCCTCCCCATAATACGCAGGTTGCTCTGTTGATGTGAGCACTTTAAAAATGAGTAGGGGGGCTTAGTGGTGCAGCCACTGTCATTAAAACTGACAAGCACTTCAAACTAAGTGCTTGTCTTTGATTCTATGGACATCCCACCTGGGCACCCTGTTTTTCTCCACCTCCAAGTAGTTTCTTTAGTGTCTGAGACCTCCCTAAGTGTACACTTGGAAATGCTTGAACTTGGCCGCCTTTCTCTTCGACTGGACGGCAGAGGTGCCCAGGCCGCATGCAGAGGGCAGAGGAGACGCCCCCCTGCAGGCCGGGCAGGCTGTCCAGTCCACGGGCATTGGGGGTTGAGAGCTGGTTCCCCTCTCCTAGGGCTGAGCCCCAGTGCCGGGACCACCGCCCGGCCACCAAGCAGAAGGGGCTGCAGCTTGATCAGCGGGATGAAGACTGGGATGCCAAGAAGAGGGAGTTGGAGCTGTCTCTTCCTTCCTCAAAGCAAAACACTAATAAGAAAAAGAATGAGACTCGAGGCCCCACCAGGCTCAGCAATACCAAGGACAGGAGAGTGTGAGAAGGCTGGCATCCCAGGAACTGGAGCTGGGCTTTCTGGCAGGAGACTTTCCTTGGCACCAGACTAGGTGTTGTTTGGTGTGTGTTGTCCTGACATGATTTTACTCCTAGATCATTAATTACCCACATGGCTTCTACCGATAGCTCCTGACTTGTTGTTCAGTCTGGAAGTCTGGCCTGGGGACTCTACATGGGCTGTCTCCTCCTTGCCCATACCTGCTGTCCCTAAGTACTACCAAGAGGGGACAAACGTCAGCTGTTTGCATTTTTGTCACCAGTGATTTGCACTGTCAGCATCTCCTGAACCCCTATATGCAATTATAGCATTTCAGGGGCAAAGAAAAATCTTCTCCTAAGGAAACTTGGTTGTTTCGATGAAAAAAAAAAAGTATTGTGACAACAAAACCTCAGAAATTTCCAACATTCTCAGGTCAGTTAATCTATGAAAAAGAAATTATTTGTTGTCACATAGACCAAGCAAAGAGGTGAAGAGATGTAGCTCTGAGTTTCCAGCTATTTTTCTTTTTTTTTGCTTGGGGTGGAAGCCCACAGTCTCAGCAGGGCCATTTTTACCAATGATCCTTTCGACACAGGAGAAACAATTTGGACAACAGACTAGCTCAGTGAGAAATAAAAACCTTAATTTTATTCCACTTAATAATGAGAGCTAGCATAAAATAATGGAACATGCAATTACAACTCTACTTGGTCAACTGTATATTTTAGGAAATCTAAAAACAGATCAGATATTTCCAATGAAAATATTGTATCCAAATTGAGATATGCTATAAACATAAAATGCATATCATGTTTTGAAGACTTAGGACAAAAATGTAAAATAGCTCGTTAATAATATTGATTACATATTGAAATGATAATATTTTAGATATTGGGTTAAATAAAATATATTACTGACATGAATTCTACCTTTTTCCTTTCAGTTTTTTAAAAAAATGTGGCTAGTAGAGTTTTTAAAATTATATAGGTGGCTTGCTTTTTTCCCCCATCAGACAGCACTACAGTAGAAACCAGACAATAGTTAGAGCCTCTACCAGGCAGCTGGCCTAGTGTACTTGAAGTGGCACTTTCTAGGCTTACTAATTTTTCTGCCTAAATCAATGTGTTTAGGCGCCAAACATCATCTTAGTTACACACTCCTCAATGCTTATGTTAATACAGGTCATGTTTAGTTGAATTTTCTGAAATAAACAAATGCTTGAGCATCTTATAGGAAAGCAGTATAGGTGTGGAGGGTGCCTTGTCTAGCGTTTATCCATCCCGAGCATCAATTTCCTTTCTCTAGTCCCTGCAATTCACAGGGATGGTTCCTGCTTGCCATCCTTCAATCAGTCCTCAACCAGTGGCAACAACTCCAGCTGGACCAATAAACATCTTCTCCTGGGAGTATGAAGGGGGAGCCCCTGGGCCCGCTGATTCTGGGGGATGAGGCTAAACTCAGGGGACGTGGGGATCTCCGACTTCTTTCCTGACTCACCCTCACACACACATTGCCCTTGACCTCTGTGCAGAGTTTCCATCCTCTCTGCAAGTTCACACTTCTCCCCCACCATGAGCACAGCCCATGCAGAGGCTTGTGGGCCAAGGGAGAAGGGAAAGGGGAAAGGGGGAGCTGGAAGGAGGGAGAGGAGGGAGGGGGAGGGGTGGCAGTGTGTGGAAAAGGGCCCAGGCTGCACCACTGAGCCTCCCACCTTGGCAAAAAAAAAAAAAGGTCCTTTAGTTTTCCCCTTCGTCACTCATATTGAGCCTTGTCTTCTCATGGGGCCCCCTCACTGATGGCCCGCCCACAGATAAGCCTCCTCCCTCACTGGGTCCCCATTCCCCTCACTGAGCCCTCTGCTGATTCAGAGACCTCAGCCCGCTCAAGGAGCCGCCGTTTCACAATTTCCCTTCCACCCTCAGCTCTGGCCGCACGCCCTCAGAAAGGCCGTCTCAGGACCTGTGACTCTGAGCTGGGTCCAGCGGGGAGGAAGCTGTAGGTTCTGCATCTGCCATCTCAGCTGGGACCCTCCTGGGGTCCTCATGCATCTTCACTCGCACTTCCCTCTTCATCATTGTCTTTGTCCCCTGAGTGACCCCCGGTGGCTCTTCCTCTGGGGCAATTTGTCCTTCCGGGCACTGGCCCCCAGGCGCTGGGCTGACCAAATGGCACTGAAACCGGGCCTGGAGGTCAGACATGGAGGGTGGCCAGATCTGGTCTGGATCTGGTCTGGGTGTCCATTTTCAGAGGACCATTGATGACTAGAGCTCGTGGGCCAGAGGCTGGGATGGGAGGGACAGGGAAACACTGGGGCCGGGCCTGCTCCCTCAGCCAGCGGGGGACCCGTGGAGGGGAATTAATAGAGGTGGGAGTAGTAAAAGGGAGGGTATTTTAACAGCCAGGACTCCCACAGTAAAGCTGGCTGCCCTGAGGTGTCTAAACAGACGCCTGAGCATCTTCCAGGGGTACACAAGACTCCGACGTAAGAGTAGGCTGAACTCAGGAGTTTCTGTGGTCCTTCTTCAGCTTTCACGCCCCCCATGGATAATAAAAAAAGAAAAAGAATTAAAAAAAAATATTCTTCTCCTGGGAACTTGAAGTCTTCATGAGAGCAGGGACCAATAGCGTATAACCTCAGAAGTGTGGAGTAGCTAGTTCTACAATAAGGCTGAGGAAGGGTTGAGGGGTGTTCTAGAAAGAGAAGGAGAAGATGAGGGGAGAGACAGAGAGATTGGGAGGGAGGGAGGGAGAGAGCGCACAAGCCCGCAACTTTCTAGTTTCCAGTTCTGGCTCCTTTCTCAGGAAATCTGCGAGATACCACTTTCGTAACGAGATTTCCCCTTTTGCTTACAGCTCGTTGAACTGGTTGTCTTTCCCTTACAACCAGTCTTTCTTCATAAACACAGTATTTTAAGATCACGGGCTTATGAGTCAAATAGACTTAGGTTTGTATCCTCACCTATGAAATAAGCAAAATAATCCTTACTTCCTGGTTTCTGTGTGGATGAGACAACGTGTAACATGCTGGCGTCAACACTCTGCACCTGGTCCATGTAATGGCGATTGTATTGCTATAGGCGTGAGCTCAGCTTTTCCCTGAGAACCCCAAAGGCATCCAGGAAGGACGCCTTTTCTAGGTTGAGTGAGGCTCTCCAGTGTTCAGTCCATAAATACCCCCTCTGCCTAGTGTCATGGCACAGAGAATAGCCCATCTTCCATTGGCTGGACAGACCTGGGCCAAACTGCAGTAAGTGTTCTTAGGGTCCTTCACGTGGTCCATAACCCACGGCCTCTCAGTGTCCTCACTGAGTCCTCCTTTCATTGTTATCCTCATCGAGGCGTTAGGAGGAGGAATATATTTCTTGTCCCATTAGTTTTTGTATAGCTTATAAGAGCAACAGAAAGGGGACGCCAAAATAACTTCCTTGTGTGAAGGATCTGTTGTGATGCAGATTCTGTGCTAAGCACTTTACATGTACTATGTTATATCGAATCTGTACGACACGCCTGCAAGGCAGGTGTCATTGTACCCAGTTGACATCACAAACTAAAATTCTGAGAGGTTGAGTGACTTGCCCTAGACCACTTGACTGATGGTCATAAAACCTTTAAAGCCTGTCTGGATTGGATGGAGCTTTAACCCTTCAGGGTTAGAGATGTCGGACAGGTTGCTTAACTTCTCCGGATTCCCCGTCCGTAACTTGGGGGAGGATAGAGTGTCTATACCATAGCATCGTGGGGAGAATTAAATGAGGTAACTCACGTCAAACACTTAGTACAATGCTTTCCACGTTTAAGGGTCTTTAAATTACATGGAAATCTTTTCTTGGCCATGGAAAATTTTTAAAAGTCAGTATTTACTGAACAGATTCCAAGAACTGTACCACACAACAGAGCACTCAGGGTGTATCTTCATGAAATAAAACAGGAAAAATGCAGTCAACAATCTTATTGTTTGGTGTTTTTATGATATCAAAGAGGTTTGTGGGATTTATTTTTCTTTATAACATCAATTATTTGGCATTGCTTGAGAGAGAAGGTCCCAAACAGCTTGGGTTGAGCCAAAAACATTACTAAAGTTTTTTCTTACCAGTGTTCTGACTTTCATCCTTGACCTTATGAATTCAGGCCAACACTTTGTTTTCTGTTTCTGTCCTGTATACTCTGTTGGCAGGCACGTTCACTTAAAAACCCTGAAAAGAGAAACTTCGTGGGTGAGGACAAAAACATCCAACAAAAAAAATGAGTTAACCAGATCCCATATTTCACACTGAATTATCCCATCATACTTAAAATGATCATTCAGTTCATCTTCTTTGATTATTGCAATATTGTCTTAGGAGACAATAATATCTTGACTCCTAAATCTCTCCCCCCACAAACGTTTTTGTAATTAAGTAAAGAGATGGCAAATTCAGAAGGTAAAGTAACTAAACTGTGGATTAAAGAATCTCTCAGTAAGGAGACTCTTAAAGTCACTTGATCAAGAATAATACTATTTATATGGGGCTACCATATTCAGAGAAAAGACAGACTTTTAAAATGGAGTTAATACAGAAATCAAAATTAGGAAGAAGAATAGAATGTTTGTCATCTGATCCCAAGCTTGTAATCTAAGCTCACTTCTGAATTCTCATCCTTAGAGACCCCTGGTACCTGTCAAGCTGGGCTGCTCACTGCCTGGTAATATATACCGTGTGTGCTAGGCATGTTACTATGTCCCAGTCAATAATTCTGTGAGGCAAATGTTGCTATAAGTGAGGACATAGGGGTTGAGGGAGGTTAGGTAATTTGCCCAAGTCATATAACTAGCAGAGGCCAGAGCTGGACCTTGGACTTAATCCAGGTCCACAGCCTGGCCACACATCCATGGTGCTACCCTGCCTCTGCACACTGGGCCCTGGTACCTGCTGCCTCTGCTAGACACCTTCTACTTCTGTGAGTTGGGCTGTTTTATAAATGGAATCATGCAGTATTTGTCCTTCTATGACTGGCTTATTTCACGTAGAATAATGTCACCCCACTGCTCAATCAGGTTGGCACCAGAATTTGTGTACTTGTTTGAGCTGAGCTGATAGGTTGAGGGTAATAAGCTTGGGTCTTGAGAGCCACGCTGAATAATCTGAACAATCCCATGTCACACCAGTGCTGACACACCCTGCTGCACCCTGACGAGACTTCTTTTTCCATTTCAAGAGCATGACGAGCAAGCAAAAAGAAATAAAAGAGAAACAGCCAAGCTTGTGAACTGAGTTCCAAAGGCATTGGCTTATAAAAGCAACAGCTATTACAGAATACACACAAGTACACACACACATACACACACACACAAAACCAAACTATAAATATTAAACTTTAGGGCTTCCCTGGTGGTGCAGTGGTTGAGAGTCCGCCTGCCGATGCAGGGGACACGGGTTCGTGCCCCGGTCCGGGAAGATCCCACATGCCGCAGAGCGGCTGGACCCGTGAGCCATGGCCGCTGAGCCTGCGTGTCCGGAACCTGTGCTCCACAACGGGAGAGGCCACAACAGTGAGAGTCCCGCGTACCGCAAAAAAATAAATAAATAAAAATTAAGCTTTATGAGAGAAGGGCCACATAATTTATTATTCTCTTTTAAGATACCATGTTTGAAGATCGTGTCATAACTGAGTGAATGAACCCTGAGTTGTTTTTGTTTTGTCTCGTTTGGCTATAAAAGCTGTTAATTGCTTATGGAGAAAATCCCCAGTGGAAATAAATGAAGATTGGTTAAAGTGAAAGCATAATGCCTGTGTTTTGGAAAAGTGCCATGTCAGAGGGTATGAGAGCATAGGGGTCAGAGTCAAGGCTTTAGCCCCAGAGAGGCTTGGGCTCCAGTGCTCCCCAGCTAAGTGACACTCAGCCAGCTGCTAACTTTTACGAGCCTGTTTCTTCATCTGTAAGGCAGGATAAAGGAGCCCAGAGTCACATGGTCATGGGGATCCCAGTACAAAACATTAAAAAGGAAATCTTTGTGGCTTAGTTTGCTCGAAGATTAGCATGATGGGCAGAAACAGGAAGATGATGTAGAGAGTAGAAGCTGTTCTCTCCAATTTCTTTTGCATTAGCTCTTGTAATGATTAAATGGTATATGACCAGGAAGAAAGAACTGAGAAAACTTGACAGGAGCAACCTTTCTCAAAATTAATCAAAACCAAAGGATTCCACAAAAAATAAGATGGATTGATGGAAGGACAGAGGGATGACTAGATGGCTGGAGAGGTGACAAAGTGAACAGTAAGAGCTAGCAGAAAATAGGTATAAGTGTTCTCTGTAAATTTCTTTTAATTTTCTGTATATTAAAAGTTTTCTAGATATAACATTGGGGGAAAAAACTACAGCTTTTCTGTAGCAGCCAGTGGCCTCTGGAAGTGTCTGTGGTACCCCCAAGCCAGGGAATGAGGAACATTCCTTCACACTCTGCTGTGTAGTTGGGGTTTAGGACCCAGTGTAGACAGAGCTGGGCAAGTCCAAGCAATTCAGCTTCCAAGCACTTTGAACTCGAGCAATTCCGTTAGCCTGCTTTATCCCTAGTTTCCTTATTCATAAACAGTGAAAACTGTGCCTGCCTCTTAGGAATAAATGCAAGTATCCCTGGCACCATGATTAGGAAATTCGAGTCATTAATATTCTTAGTATCAGAGTCAAAAGGACCTTCAAATCCATCTAACCCAAACCCCTCATTTTACAGATGGACCATCGGGTGCTCAGAGAGGAAAACTGATTTTCCCAGTGTCACACAGCTGATTAGTTGTAGCACTTGCCTTTGAATTCAGGTCTTCCGTGTTCCAGTCTAGTACTCTGTCATTGCATCAATCTTCCTCCTGAGAAGGCTTGTTTCTTCCATCTTATAAAATGATGCAGACCAACTACATGGCCATCAGGTATCACCAATGATTCTAGTGCAAAAGAGCAAACACCCAGCAAGAGACAACCCAGAGCTGGAGCCGTGGAACTTTCTCCCCCGCTGGCTTTGCTGCTCTGACCCCCACCCTCAGGCAGTCCTAGGTTCCATAGGATCAAGGGGCTTTGAGGCAGCCAGCCTTGAGCTCTCCTTGGACCTTGAGCCTGAGAAGTACCGTGATTTTTCTGTTTGGGGACCAGAGCATGGCGTGGGGCAACCCCAGGTCCAGCCGCAGCCCCTGGGCAAGCTATCTCTTGCCCTATCTCATTTGACCAGATCAGAGCAAAGAAGCGGCTCCTTCCTGGAATATGACTGGGGTCCAGGCCCGCCTGTATCCACCTATGTTCTTCCATGTTAGCCTACCAAACTCCGAACTCTTGCTAAATTTGCAGAAGAGAAATCAGAGACCTTCTACCCTCTAAGAACCATGTGACTGTTTAGCAACTTTGCCCCAAGGGCTCAGAAATTGCAGAAACAACTTCTACTCTCATCTTCCTACTTCTGCACATCGTGCTGCTTTTCGAGCAAACTAAGCCACAAAGATTTCTTTTTCAACGTTCAGCACTGGAATTCTCTCTTGTGACTGTGGGCTTCTTTATCTGTCGCCATGAAACTTGATCACAGACTCTGAAGAATGCAAAGTAGTGAAATACCTTCCACTGAGAAGTTAAGGTTTCCTATGAAAGAGTGAACTTCGATGCTGCGTATTGCTTTTACAAAAATGTTACGCTGCATACAATTTGGGGGTATCTTTCCTGCCATCAGAGAAATCTCTGGAACTGGCTGATTCTTTGCTAGCCAACACTAGGTGTTTTTTGTTGTTGTTGTTAACAATTTTATTGAGGTATAATGTACATGTCATAAAGTGCTCTCACTATAAATGTAAAATTCAATGATTTTAAGAATTTTAGAACATTTTCATCACACCCAGGAGATCCCTCCTACCCAATAGACTGTCACTCCACATTCCCACTGCCAGCAAACATGACCCTCTTTCTCTATAGATTTACCTTTTCTAGACATTTCATAGAAAATAGATAGATGGATTCTTCACAGTAGATAATCATATCTTTATTACTCATAGATTGGGTCCATCATTTAATGATCAACATGGCCCAGGCACTATGCAAGGTGCTTGCCTTAAATGAGCAAAACAGACTGGATCCTGTCCAGCTAGGAAGGCAGGAAGTTAACCCAAAACAATCACAAGTGAAGATGGGCTGTGAAAGGGGTGACCACGGGGTGGGGAAGGGGGCTCCCTGGAGGGTAAATGAAGGCAGCTCACAGTTGGCCGTGGGATGGCACCTGGATGATGTCAAGAAGCCTCAGAGGGACTTCAGGCCGGGGTGGGGTGACCTAGCGGCACTGCAAATGGATTGGAGCAGGGCAAGAACACAGGCAGGAAGACCAGCTGGGAAAGTGCTGGCCTAGCCCAGGGGAGAGGGGGCCCAGTGGATAAGAACTTGGATTCCCCGTCAGATGGATCTGTGAGGTGTTTAACCTTGGAAGCTTAACGTCTCTAAACTTCTCATCTGTGAGTTGAGGAGAATAATGTTCTGTCTTCAAAAGATTGTTACTGTGACGATTCAGTGCCAGAGGCGTGGGCAGCGTTTCACAGGGCGTCTGGCGCGAAGGCCGGGCTCAGCCTCTGTGAACTGCTGGGGTCACCCGGGGCCCCATCCCTCCCTCTGCTCAATAAATATGTATTGAGCCTCTGAACTGTGTTAAGTGCTGTGACTGACGAGGAAGATGTCATTCCTGCCCTCAAGCCATTTTCCTCGAGCAGGGTAAGTTCTTAACCTTTTCGTACGGTGGACTCCTTTGGTTGCCTGGTGATGCTTCAAGCAAAAGTAACTGGGAGGCACGACCATTGAGTAAGAAGTTGGTAAGTTAAGGAATTGGGGATTCTCTATAGCGTTGAATAGAACTTCAAGCCTAGCTTCGTACGAATTTTACATGTTTCATCACCCCAACATCATGGGTGAAATCACAAATTCCTCCCATCTGTGAGGACATTCTTTTTTTAAATTGAAATCTCTTTGTACTAACAATGATCATTTGAAATATCTAAATAAGTTACAAGTGCATTGTAAATTGCTTATCATCTGTGCTTGCTGGAATTTCTCTGAGATTTAAGAGAAAGATTTCTGTGAAACCAAGGCTATAATGTCCAATTTGCTGGAAAGTGGGCGCCCTCTTGTGGACCACGTAATACCAAAGAGACAGATTTCAGTCAGGAAGTATAAAACAGTCTAAATATACTAGCCCAGCGGTCCCCAACATTTTTGGCACCAGGGATCGGTTTTGTGGAAGACAATGTTTCCATGGACGGGGGCTGGGAGGGATGGTTCAGGCGGTGATGCCAGCGAGGGGGGAGGGGCAGACGAAGCTTCACTCACTGGCCTGCTGCTCACCTCCTGCTGTGCGGCCCGGTTCCCAACAGGAACCGGTCCCTGGGGGTTGGGGACCCTGCACTAGCTCCACAAATGTACACACTGAATCCCTATGAAAGCAAAAAACATCTTAGAAGTGGATAGTAAGTTTCTTCAAGACGTCACAGAACCTTAGAATTTGAGATGTTAATCCTCAAGGTGTGACATCATATTACAGATAAGGAAAGCAAAGCTCCAAGAAGTGAGTGACTTGCCCTCAAATCATAAAGCATCACAAATCTGAGGTCCTGCTAAGAATTTAAGACACTCCATGAAGACAGCATTAACATAAAAGACCACACAGAGATACTTGTAGTATGGCAAATATGAAAACAGAAAATTTTTAGTAATGTCTTACTATTCTGTACTCCTTAAACAGTCTTGAAGTTTCTCACCCTAGATTAAGTGGATTTGGTGGGGGGGGGGGACTTAGGAGGCTGATCCAGTTTAGAAGGGATTAGTGATGCTGACCTGTGATGGGGTGGGGATAATTGGGAAGGGTGTGAAGCGGATGGTTTTGAGAGTTGGTTATGAGGCTGAATCCACAGAACTTACTGAAATTGATTGTTATGAAGGAGAAGAGACAAAGATGGTTCCCGAGTTTCTACTTTGGGGCAGTTGGATGTATTGTAACTGAGGTAGGGGTTTCTCTGAGTAAAGAATGGCTGAAAAAGTTAATAGATGAGTTGTCTACATGTTTTTAGGATCAGGACGCATAGTCTGAAATCTTTTGTGAGTGTGTATGTCCGCATGGATATTTAATTGACAACAAGGGCATTTGAGAAAGTCTGTACCTGGCTTGCTGGTGTTGATGAGACTCAAAAAAGAAAAAGTCAAGGACATGATGGAGACTTTGTTCTTTGTTTTATTTTTGTTAGTAAACTTTCATCACGCCTGTAATTACAACAGAACTTTAAGATGTAATTGCAACAGAATTAAGTAGCTCTAAATTATACAATAATTACATTTAGTTTTAACGATGACCACTAATTGATTCAAGCCTCCTTGTTTGATGTTTGTTTGTAATACAATTGCATTGGTGGGCAAACTGGTCAGGCCTGGTTGGTCTCCTTATTGAGTCTAGATAATTGGATGCATGTTCTAAAATTTCAGGTGGGCTGTACCTTTGGAGAGGGGACTACATGTCAGATTCCTTGGCTAAAATATTATTCTATTTAGGGGTTTCAGAATTTCATAGGAGGGGGCAAAAAAGAGAGGAGACTTTGGAACAATGGAGGCTTTTCAGGAATGGAAACAGATGATTAAGGATGTGTTTTGGGTCCTAAACGGGCGGAATAGAGTGTCTCAAATCACACTTGAAGGATAGTCACCAATTTTTCCTACTGGAGAGTCAAAGGGATAAAGCAGATAGAACATGGGCATCAGACAGAGGTGAATTTAAAAGCTGGTTACTGCTTACTGTGTGACCTTGTACAACTCATTAATTTTTCTCGAAGTTTTCTCATCTATAACATAGGTGATGATGATAGTCTCCATGGGGTACTAGCCTACTTGGGCTGCTATAGTAGAATACCGCAGACTGGATGGCTTAAAGAACAGAAATTTATTTTCTCACAGTAATGGAGGCTGGAAAGTCTAAGATCACTGTTCTACCAAATTCCGTTTCTGGTGAGAGCCCTCTTCCTGGCTTGTAGATGGCTGTCTTCCTGCTCTCTCCTCACCTGGTCTTCTCTTAATGCATGCACACAGAGAGCAAGAAAGTGGGCTCCGTGGTGTTTCTTCTTATAGGATCAGGGCCCCACTCCTATGACCTTATTTAACCTTAATGACTTCTTTAGTGACCCCATCCTCAAATACAGCCACACTGGAGGTTAGGGCTTCACCACATGAATTTGATGGGGGGGTCCCGGCACAGTCAACCCTAACATACATCAAAGGGCTTGAGTGAAGATTAAGTGATTTAATGATGCTAAAAACTGGCTCTGTTCTGGTTGCAGCTGCAGGTAACACAAGGTGAATTTCTTTGTCCCTTAAGATACCTGCCATGTCTATTGTGTTCATAGCCATTATCCCATTGGAAGGGTCTACTACAGGAAACACATTTTCTGCTCTTGGTAAATGTATTATTACTCGTATTACAGCATTTAACAAAGAATAAGAATGGACATTGCTTTGCCCATGTTATGAGTCCTAATATCCCTCACTTTTGTGTTGCCTTTTGTTAAGCCTCCAAACCATAGCACAATTAATTTGCTTCCTTTTTAAAGAGTTAAGTCCTGCATTCTCAGAGTCTTTGGCTAAAGGAGTTCAAACTACCTTCACATTTCTGTGACATGCTTTTAGAGGGTGGGAAGATTGGAGATCTTTAGTAATTACATTCCTTTAAAAACGTAAAACTACTCAGTACACTTTGACTCAGCAATTCTACTTATTGGAATTTGTCTAAGGCAATAGCTGAAAGTACATGCAATCACAAATGCGAGGATATTTATTGCCGCATTGCCTGTGATAAGAAGAATCAACTGAAAATAACCTCCACACAAAGCACAGGCTTGGCTGGTTGCGTCCCATCCATCCATTCAATGGAATTATATGGAGCCACTGAGAAGTGTGTTGTTGAGGAGTATCTAGTGACATGGGGAAACATGTACAAGCCAGTCTATAAACCTAATGTAACTAACATTCTTATAAAGAAAAATAAGCATGGGGGAAAATCTAAGAGATATACCAAGGTGCTAGCAGTGGTTATTTTTGGTGGTGGGATTAAAGTTAGCATTTTCCTACTGTGTCTTTCAACTTTTTGAATGAGTATGAATTATGAATATAGAAAAACTTTTTGAATGAGTATTAATTATGAATATAGAAAAACTTAATAGACAAGATCCTTTAAAAACCTGAGGCATCCAAGGACCCCCGTGTTTTTGGTGGGGCTCTGCATTGGTGAATATCTGCTGGGGGAGGATTGAGCGCAAATGAACATTCTAGAGAAGAATAACTTAGAAAAAGTAAATGTCATTCCAGCTCAATGACTCCTTGAGAGCCCTGGTGGCCAATCTTTCAGTGGATAAAATTTTTTATTATTATAAAATATGCATATATAAATAGTGAGAAACTGGAAGGAAACAGACTATATGTCAAGAGTGTGATCGGTGGTGATTTTTTTTCTTTTTCATATTTTAAAATAGTTTAATTATTAAATGTTTCGTAATGGACATCTTTTCATGTTACAAATGTTTTTGTTTTCCTTACCCACTAAATGAAGAGGCTTTACTGTCAGGAAAAGTTACATTTAAAGGCCTTGAGGACAAGGAATATGCAATATTCTTCTCATTTTCTTCTCAGCATCCAGCAGGGGACCAAGAGAATTTTGGTAAAGACCAGCTGGATGGGTCATATGCCAAAGCTGGATGTTCTGTGCTATTCATGTTCCTTCTTAGTGTGAATAGGGTAAACTAAATAAAGTAAAATAAAATAAAATAAAAATTGGTGGCATGAGAACTGCATTCAGAATTGGAAAGAGAATGTTTCTGCTTCTTAGGAAAATAGTCAGCACTAAAGATACAAATCCCTGGATGAGGATCAAGGAGCTTTTCTGACCATACAGCCAACCATCAGCTGCTTGTTTTGTTCTGTGACCAAGCTCCACGGACCCACCCTCAGCATTTGTCTCTCATCCAGCTAGGCAGGGGACATGGGTTTGCTCAGGATGTAGGGATGTGTGATCATTGGCAAAAAGCTTCAGAAGATGTTTCCATCAGCTCAGCCACTTGATGGTCCAAATCCAAAGCAGATGGCTGGTTCTCCTCTGAAACATGCTGACCCAGGACTCTAAAGCCCTGTCACAGCCTCTGAGGCTGCCCTTCTTATAAGAAGATGAAAACCCAAAATGTCATGAAACCTATCAAATTAAACTTACTCTAGGCCTCTGAGAATCCAGATAGAATAATTTTCAGTGAGGGAATACGAACAATTAAATTTCGTACTTACATGGGATTTGATACACCGTAAAGCCTTTCTCCTGCACATTTGAAATTCTCTTGACTTAGTAATAAAAGAGGCAGAACAGCTCTCATGAGCCCCATATTATAAAAGAACAAAGCGGGCTTCCCTGGTGGCGCAGTGGTTGAGAGTCCGCCTGCCGATGCAGGGGACACGGGTTCATGCCCCGGTCCGGGAAGATCCCACATGCCGCGGAGCGGCTGGGCCCGTGAGCCATGGCTGTTGAGCCTGCGCGTCCGGAGCCTGTGCTCTGCAACGGGAGAGGCCACAACAGTGAGAGGCCCGCGTAC
>NW_020837975.1:17322322-17486844 GCF_003676395.1 Aethalodelphis obliquidens
AAAAAAAAAAAAAAAAAAAAAAAAGAATAAACCGAAACACAGTTTCAGCGTTTTGCCTGATGTCTTCTGGTATGTAAGTGGAAGGGGTGGGAAGAGGACCTATGTCCCTGATTGTTTTAAGTCAGCTTTACTGGGATGTAACTTGTCTGCAATAAAATTCACCAATTTTAGAGCACAATTTCTTGAGTTTTGGCAAATTTATAAAACTGCATAACCACCAACATAATCAAGATATAGAATATTTTTGTCACCCCCAAATGTTCCCTTTTGCCCTGTGGAGTCAGTCTCTTTCTATTCCCAACCTTTGGCCCCTGGCAACTGCTGATTTGGATTCTTTTACAATAGTTTTGCCTTTTCTAGTATTTTATATAAGTGGAATCCCACAGCATATGGTTCATATCTGGCATCTTTCTCTTAGCCTAATGCTTTGGAGATTTATTCATGTTGCTGTATGCACCCGTAGTACAATTCTTTTTTTTATTTTTAATAAATTTATTTACTTATTTTTGACTGTGTTGGGTCTTTGTTGCTGCCCGAGGGCTTTCTCTAGTTGTGGTGAGCGGGGGCTACTCTTTGTTGCGGTGCGTGAGCTTCTCACTGTGGTGGCTTCTCTTGTTACGGATCACAGGCTCTAGGCACGCAGGGTCCAGTAGTTGCAGCGTGTTGGCTCAGTAGTTGTGGCTCACGGGCTCTAGAGCACAGGCTCAGTAGTTGTGGTACACTGGCTTAGTTGCTCCACGGCATGTGGGATCTTCCCGGACCAGGGCTCAAACCCGTGTCCCCTGCATCGGCAGGTGAATTCTTAACCACTGTGCCACCAGGGAAGTCCCTACACTTCTTTTTAATTGTGCAGTAACATTCCTTGGTGACAGTGTCCTATTGTGATCTGTGAATATATCACAACTTGTTTATCTGCTTACCCGTTGATCCATCTTTACTTGAGGATCTAGTAAAATGCTGGTAAATGCTTGCCTCCCCAGGGTGTTCACCTGCGTCTAAGCTCCTTGAGGGTAAGGACAGTGTCTGTCTGGTTCACAACTGTTTCCTCAACGCCTGGCACAGAGGATGCCCCCAGTACTAACTTTATGGATGAATGCATAGATGAACAAATGAATGAATGAACGCAATATGTTGGTGTTTAACTAAGCAACTGAGAATAGAAGCTGCCCTAGAAAGAGAAACACATCATTAAACTAATTTCTCTATTTTGAGGTTTTTCAGATTCTGGGTACTATATATAACCTCTCTGAACTCAACCTTTTATAAAACGAGGGCAACAATTCTTTCCTTATGGAACAGTTATGATAATTAAATGAAATAGCCTATGTAAAGCATTTTACACAGTGCCTGCCAGGTAATAAGTGCGTGAAAAGTCATCTGGTTGTTATCATAATCATTGCTATTACTTGAATAACAAGAAATGCCATTCAAGGTGGGGAACTTTGTAGGGTATTACAAACTCCTCTTCCCAGAAATTCAACTGTAAAACCGAGGCGTGGCTAGTTTTCTTCCTTTCCTGGTGTGTGGTCCTTTAGCCCACTTACTTACAGGGCATCCGTGGCTGACATTTTTGCTGCCGTGTCTATGCAATGCTGTTCCCATTAGTTGGCATTGCTTTGGAAAATGGCTGCCACTGTAATCTTCCCCGTTAGTAATGAGAATATCAACTTATGTTGAAAACTTTGATTCAGTCTATGAATATAAACAGACCTGTTCCTAATTCAGGAAGCCTCCTGATGGGCTTTGGCCAATCATCCTTGGAGTTTCCAATAGCGCCTCCCGCACAGTCCCTCCTCTTACCTTCCCCTGGTGCTAAATCAGATTCCAGTTGAAGTCACAGATAATGCAGTTGGGCCTGAATGGACCTGCTGGCCACTTGCATAAAAGAATCAGCTGTACCAAAAACAATTTTGCGGTTTTCAAAAGGAAATGGAATTACAATTCCCATTTGTTTTCTCAGAGGGCTGATCCCCTTGTTCTCTGGATCAAGTTAAACATACGACTTAGCATCATCTTGCTTCCATTAGATGACCTCAAAACTGAATGACTTCCCAGGACAAAGAAAAATCCCCAAGCCAGGCGCCACCTATTTCTTCTCCAACATCATCTCTCTCTGAATAATTTCATCTGTCCACACTTGCCTCCCTCTTAGCCTGTAGCTCTGGCATTATTCTCTGTGACTAACACTGTCTGCCTCCTTGAAACACTTCGGAATCCTCAGATGATCAGGAAGGACTTTGCATCCAACAATTGTGCCCTTTTTGCAATTTTAGCCTGTTTTCTTGTACCCTAGCTTCAGGGACAGTGGAGGTGAAATAAATTTCTAGGCTCAAGATGGAGCCATTGCTGCCCAGGGTGACATGTCAGCAAACCAAACTTCTGTGTTCTTGTAAGTGCTCTGCTTGATCATAAATGTGGAAAATCCATTCAGTCAAGCCCCAAATGCCAGGCCAACTCCGGGGTCTACACTTATTTCCTCGTCCCTTGATCTTTCTAAATTAGGTCAGATATGCAACCCCAGCCAGTCATGCCCTGTTTCCTGACTGCTTCTTCGAACTCTTTATAAAACTTGCTCCTGCCCCAGATCCCTTGGGAAAAATGCCTCACTGCTTGTGAGGTCTTCTACTCCCACAGCCCAGGGATTGTTTCCCCTTCAATAAAGGGCATCAAACTCATCACATGTTGTTATAGTTTTGTCTTTTGACAGTAGATAATGGCTAGACCTCTTCCTCTTTAGAATCATGTCTCCTTTCAGAGAAAAGCCCATCCCAGTTGCATCTTCCCTTTATTTTTATTAAAAAAAATTTTTTTTGGAGTGTAGTTGATTTACAATGTTTTGTTACTTTCTGCTGTACAGCAAAGTGAATCAGTTATACACATACATATATCCACTCCTTTTTAGATTCTTTTCCCATATAGGTCATTACAGGGTATTGAATAGAGTTCCCTTTGCGGTACCGTAGGTTCTTATTAGTTACCTGTTTTATATATAGTAGTGTGTATATGTCCATTCCGATCTCCCGATTTATCCCTCCCTGCTTTGTATCTTCCCTTGAATTAACAGTTCAAGGGAATTGTTGATTAAACAATTCAATGTTTAGTCTCTCCTCCCGATGCCATGGTCCAACTTGGCATCTTGGATGGTGATAACCCTTGTAATTGGCAGAGGTTAGAGACTTTTCCTGAAATCAGCGGGCACTCTTGGAGCTCTCATCTGGGTCTGCTTCAATTTCAAGTACTCTATGAGGGCTCAAAAAAATAAGAAGAGAATTGGGGAAAAAATGGAGTAAGCCTCTTGTCTGATTCTTCCCCACCCATAAAAGATGGGTGACGACCCATCCTTTAGATCCTATAGAGGAGAAAAAGCTGAAATCAAAGCCCACCGAATGTCCACCTGGACGTGGAGAGTAGCTTATCAGGGATCTCAGTGCCCAGGGGAGGAAGAAGTCTCTGCTTGGTTCTCCAAAGAGGTCCGCTCGGATTGGTCTCCGTACAGCCCCAAACAGAGCTGCTGTAAAGCTCAGTGGGTCTCACATTTTCCACACAGGGTTCACCTTCATGCTTGTTAAAAATGTGGGTTCTTGAGCTATACCCCAGAGAGGTTGTTCCCGAAGTGGATTTCTTTCTGCATTGAAAATCTCTAAATCTTAATATCTGATATGTCCCCACTAGAAAATTGGAGGCTGCTATGATCTTTTGATTTTTCTTATAAAAAGGAAACCAGGGGAAGCTACCTAATAACCACACTCTGAGTGGAAGCATCCTGTTAACAGAAATTCCCTAGACCCCTGTTTATCGAAGTGTATTCCACAGACTACCTGCATCAGAATCGTGGAGGTGCATATTAACAATGAAGATTCCTGCTTCTCACCCTCTGACCTGCATCAGAATTTCCCTATCCCAGGCCCAGGAGTCTGTACTTTAACAAGCTTTACAGGGGATTTTTGAAAAACTCTATAGCTTGGGAACTGCTTCCCTAAAAAGCAAAGTCTTCTTAGTAAACTGTTAGAGATGGAGCTCTGGGGCATGTGGGGCTGAGTCTGCTACAACTTGATGGTGAAGGCCTCACCCTGAGCTGCCAGGGTCCAGGCTGAGGTAGGGAAAGCTTTCTAAAAAATTCAGGTGGAATTTCAGGAGCATCTCTAGGAGGTGTGTGATGTTGGGCAGATTTCTTAATCTTTTTTCATTGAAGTATAGTTGATTTACAATGTTATGTTAGTTTCAGGTATACAGCACAGTGATTCAGTTATACATATACATATATTCTTTTTCAGATTCTTTTCCCTTATAGGTTATTACAAAATATTGAGTATAGTTCCCTGTGCTATACAGTAGGTCCTTGTAGTTTATTTTATATATAGTAGTGTATATATGTTAATCCCAAACTCCTAATTTATCCCTCCCAACCCCTTTTCCCTTCGGTAACCATAAGTCTATCTTCTATGTCTGTGGGTCTATTTCTGTTTTGTAAATAAGTTCATTTGTATCTTTATTTTTCTTAGATTCCACATATAAGTGATATCATTAGATATTTGTCTGACTTACTTCACTTAGTATGATAATCTCTAGGTCCATCCATGTTGCTGCAAATGGCATTATTTCATTCTTTTGTGGTTGAGTAATATTCTATTGTATATATATAGTTTCTCAATCCATAAAATGGGATACATACTGCCTACTTCATAGAATTATTGTCAAGATTAAGTGAGCAATTGCACTTTAGATCCTTGGAACGGTACCCAGGCCACAGTAAAAACTGTGTGCATGTTAGCTGCTGCTACTGCTGCTTCTTTTATAAGTGTTATCACCATCTCCATCTCCACCATCTTGGGGGGGCAGTCAATTCTCTAAAACTCAGGGGTCAGTAAGTTATGCCCGTTTACCTGTTTTTGTCAATAAAATTTTACTGGGTTGCAGCCAGGCTCATTCCTTTACATTAATGTCTGTGGCTGTTTTCCAGCTGCAACAGCAGAGTTCAATAGTCACTACAGAGACCACTTGGCCTGCAAAGCCTAAAATATTTACTCTTTGACCTTTTCAGAAAAAAATTACCAACACTTCCTCTTCTTTGAAACCCCGTGAATAGGCTGATTGCCTGGAGGAAGAGCAAAGGCAGTTGTGTTAGAGGTTAACAGCCGAGGGCAGAGTTCTGTGAGTGAAGCGGAAGGAACCGGCATCTAGAAAGAGGGTAGAAAGTGGAGGAAGCAGAGGACACTCCTGAGAAGGGGTTGGGGTGAGAGGACGCTGCCAGCCTCCTACCTCAGTCCCGAGCAAGTCTGGCCTGGACTTCAGGAGACTCGAGCAAGTCTGACAACGCTTAGGGGGGCGGTTTCCCTCTTTCCACCTGCCGATGGCTTTCTTCTTCCAGTCTTCACTCTGCTTTCCCAACTGGTCAATTTGTAAAATGCCCTCACTGAGCTCAAAACACATCACTACATCCAATACCTTTGAAAAGTGCTGTTTTACTGTATTTCACCCAATGCGATCACCAATTGTCTACTGTATTCCAGGCACCAGGGCAGATACAGAAAATAAAACACGGACCTTGCCCCATGGAGTGCCTAATCTATTTTTTAACTGCAAAGCCATAAACCCTTTAAACCTCAGGCTTGAGACTTCAGCCTTGCTCACTTGACACCCTGGGGCAAGAAATGCCTGGGGTTGCTGGTAACTGGTAACTAATTAACACCTCCAATCAAGATCATAAAAAGAAACTTACCAGGGACAAATGTATCTGCTGAAGACCTATGCTCCCACTCAGAGGCTCCACTGAACAAAGCAGGTGCTGCGCTGCGTCCTTACTGCCTGACTTTTGCCAGGAGACTGTGTATGTGGACAGAAAGAGCTATAGGTTACGGAGTGCTTCCTATGTTTCTGGTACCTGTGGTTTGCACTTGTTGTCTTATTGAATCCCTACATTCGACCCGTGAAGTAGGTACCATTCTTTTTTTTTTACACGTGGAAAGTGGATGCTCAAAATGCCACACCTGGTTGGTGGTAGATGTGGAACTCTATTTCTTATCCATCAGATTCCAAAGTCACCATTAGAGTATACTGTGCAGATAAGACTAAGAAGGAAGGGAAAGATAAAAGCTCATCTGGATGGAAGCAACCTAAATATCCATTGACAGATGAATGGATAAAGAAGATGTGGTGTGTGTGTGTGTGTGTGTGTGTGTGTAATGGAATATTACTCAGCCATAAAAAAGAATGAAATAATGCTATTTGCAGCAACATGGATGCACCTAGAGATTATCATACTAAGTGAAATAAGCCAGATATCACATGATATTGCTTATATGTGGAATCTAAAACAAAAAAGATACATTGAACTTATTTACAAAACAGAAAGAGACTCACAGACATAGAAAACAAACTTACGGTTACCAAAGGGGAAAGGGGAAGGAGGGAAAGTTAGGAGGTTGGGATTTACATATACACATTACTATATATAAAATAGATAACAAACAAGGACCTACTGTATAGCATAGGGTCTATACTCAATATTTTGTAATAACCTATATCGGAAAAGAATCTAAAAAATATATATATATGTGTAACTGAATCACTGTGCTGTACACTTGAAACTAACATGACATTGTAAATCAACTATACTTCAATTAAAAATTAAAAAAAGATTTTTATTAGAATAACATTGAATATATAGACTAATATCAAAATAATGACCATCTTTGTTATACTGTCTTCCCATCAATGAATATCTCATATATATAAATATATATGTATATGTGTGTATGTATAGATAGCTCTTTTATTTTTTTGTTGATTGCTTTATAACATTTACATATAACTCTAGTTCATTTTTATTAGATTTACGTAATTTATGATCATTTTATAGATTATTTTTATTTCTATTGTGAAATGGCTCTTTTACCTACTATATTGTGTGAACAGTTATTGCTAGTGTACAGGAATGTCATTTATTTTTATATGCTTATCTCAATATTAACTTTTTCAAACTTTTCCCTGGTCTCTGGAACCTGAGCTTTTCTGTTAAACTTAGTATCTGTCCTCAAATGGGGCAAAGACATTTTCTTTGACGACTTCAATGCTTCAGAAAATGCTACAGAACACATGTAAGGGTCAAAGTTTCTAATATGACAGCCAGAGCAAGGTCCAAGTACTTATCACAAGGTGTCTTTGCTAAAATCTGTTCACTTGCAAAAATGATTTGGACGAGATCTGCTTGCATTCTCTCTTTCATCTTGTTTTTTGCCCACATAGCAGCTGTATCGGTAAGTAGGTTCTGTTCTTCATGGTATTTAGAAATATTCATTGTAGTATATGTTATCCATTTACTGTATCTTTATTTCTTTTCAGATTAAGCATCTTTCTAAAGGAAATGGTAAGAACTAATTGAAATGTATAGAGTGTTTTCTGAACTTTCTCTCTTTTGTTCAGCAATACTGGTAACAATATTTTCCCCCACTTTTAACAGTACATGATGGAGAGTTTGATGAACAGAAGGATATTTCAGAAATCAATTTAGGTGGGTGTAATTTCTGCCATCATTAATGCCTTTAAATAATTTAAAATCCTGTGATAGAATTGCTGAAAATCTCTTAACCTTCGTAGTATGGTATTGGGTAACTTTAGGAGAGAACTGTTCATTCGTGCCTCATTAGAATTTGCAGAGTTTCTGAAAATGGAAATGTGGAAGGAGAATAATGGTTAGACCAAATTTTCTAGAACTAGTGAGTGCTCAGTGGATCTAGAAATATATAACAAGACTTTTGTTGGTAAAAAATTTATTCTTCCAGTTTTCATTTTGAAAAAAGAAAAAAGAAGGGAAAATGGATGATTATTTTGCTTGCTAAAGAAAAATGTAAGGAATATGCCTTTGGTTATATTTAGTGGGGAAAAAACCCCAGTCCCTTTACTGGCCCATCATATTCACTAACAACTGTTTGCTTGGGACTTGGAGAGGAGTGTGAAGTGTCTCTGTTTCGACATCTTGTCCACAAAAACATTCCTTGAAGAAATCCATTGGTCTCATCCCTTACTGAGAGGAGAGAGATGCCAAGTAATCGTCTCTCTTTTCTCTCTCGTCCTGTCTCTAAAATGGGGGAGAAGCTGCGACATTCTGGGTATCTTTGGTTAGAATTGGTGGGAAACAGAGGTTCCATATTTCTGATCATAAGTACCTTATAGTTTACAAAAGCTTTCATATCCAATTGCATATTTATTTGTCAGATTCTGTAATGGGGGGCTTCCCTGGTGGCGCAGTGGTTGAGAGTCCACCTGCCGATGCAGGGGACGCGGGTTCGTGCCCCGGTCCGGGAAGATCCCACATGCCGCGGAGCGGCTGGGCCTGTGAGCCATGGCTGCGGAGCCTGTGCTCCACAGCGGGAGAGGCCACAGCAGTGAGAGGCCCGCGTACCGCAAAAAAAAAAAAAAAAATCTGTAATGGGGTGAGTGCTATTTTCATTTTGCAGGAAGGAACAGGAGGCTCCTTTGGGTCAAGTTGACTCACCCAAGACCACAGATGGCAGTGGTAGAGCTCACCTCCAGGTCTTGTGACTCATAGCTTAATAGCTCAGTCCTATATGAAGAATGTAAAACTAAAAAATCCCATACCTTAGGGGTAAATTCCTCTGGCTTTGTCCCATTTACAGGGAAGCCAGTCTAGGTGATATTTAGTTGGAAAACCTTGAGAATGATTGCAGGGGTAAAGTAGAAATCACTTAGGAAAGTAAATGGGTGCATGGGTCTCAAGACTTCAGAGCCAGGCATCAAGCCCTCTCTCTTTAAAGTCAGGCAGTCAAGGTGTCTGTAATTCAGAGGATCTGCTGTATCTTAAAGGTCCTGAGGCAGGAAAGCTTTGAGGTTTTAGAGCAGTGCTTCTCAAACTTTAGCATCAGAATCCCCCAGAGGATTCAACACCAATGAGATTAGATTTATTTCCCCCCTATTAAGGCTGCTCTAAACCATCAAGGCTTTCCTGCCCCAGGATGTTTCTATTTGCTGTTGCCCCTGCCTTCAATTCCCTTCCTTCACTCCCCACTCCACTAGATTTCTGCGTAAATGCCACCTCCTCAGGCAGGCCTTCCCTGACCACCATTTATGAATATCAACCCTCCTTCACCTCAGCACTCTTTTCCTTCTTACTCTGTTTTACGGGGTTTTTTTTTCAATTATGCTTTTCACCATCAGCCGTACTTTACATTTATTTATTTATTTGTATCCCCTTCCTCTCCAATCAAGAATGTCATCTCCCCGAGTGCTTTGTTTTGTTCTCCACTATATCCCCAGCATCTAGAACAAGGCATAGGACACATTAAGCACTTAATAAGTATATGTTTCATGAACAAACTGGGTAGTGAACAGGCTGGGGCTTGCTTTCAATGGATCTGTACTTCTTGGTGAAATTCTCCTACTGCACTCTCTCACTCCTCTGTGACCCCATCCATGCTGACCAGCCCTTGGGGCCAAGGTCCCAGTAGGCTTCTTCACATTGCTCTGGAAGAGCCCTTCCCTCATCCAGGCCAGGGGTCAAGAAATGCATCATTTTGCCCAGGACCGGCCTAGGCAAGAGTATGGATGGACCAGCCCATAGTAGCCCTACTGAAAAGGCAATTCAAAACCTGGGTCCTGCTGCCTGTGAGGCCGTGGCGTCACTGCTGTTTGTTGTTGTTTAATTGTGCTGTTATATGACTAGGTTATGGTCCTGAGGTTAAGTAAATCTAGGAAATATGGGCATGAGGGAGGGAGTGATTCAGGGACAGCCTTAGTTAGTCATTAACAAGCACAACCAGGAAGCCTCATCATAATAACACCTCCACGGTGTTAATAACACCTCCACCCAGCTCCTGAATGAGCTGTAAGCTTTGCCAAATGAGACCCCTGTTTCCATGTGAAGTTGTGGTGATTATCCTCTAGTTTGATTTTCCAGCTGTAAATCAGGGGCTGTTCTCAGAATGAAGTATGATCTGATGATTCTGTCTGAAGTAGTCTGTGTTTTCAAGGGAAGGATGCTTGTCAAACTTTAGGCTGTAATAAGAAGTGACATTCTTTTAAATGCCCTTAGTTTTCCCACCAGGATCTTCCCTTTTAAGGATCTTACCAATGCCATCAGGGAGAAAGTATATTCTGCTAAGGTCCTGACAGCAGATGTTTGGAGCCATGGTTTTGAATGGATCTACCCATATTTGCCAGGTCTTCTTTATTATCAGGGCAGCACCCTGAGCTTGGCTTTGGAGGACACCATTGTTTTTTCATGGGGAAGAGCAAAATCAACCCATTTAGCTAGGGTGGGGAAGAAGGATAGTACAATAGCAGAAAGGACCCTGGACGGGAAGTGGGAAATTCTATAGCTCACTCAGCTGCTGACCACCTGGTACCTCATTTCCTGTCTCAGGAAGTCCCATTTTGACCCCCAAAGTGTAAGAGTTTTGAAGTCAATGACCAAAAAGATTCCTTCTCACTTGTCTCTTACTTTTAAGATTCTTGGACAAGATTTCTTTTCTTTTTTTTAATTGAAGTATAGTTGATTTACACCATAATATTAGTTTCAGGTGTACAACAGAGTGATTCAATATCTTCAAAGATATACTCCATTTACAGTTATTATAAAATATTGACTATATTCTCTGTGCTGTATAATATATCCTAGTAGTTTATTTATTTTATACATAGTAGTTTGTACCTCTTAATCTTCTACCCCTATCTTGCCCTTCCCAACCCCCTTCCCTATTGCCACTGGTAACCACTAGTTTGTTCTCTATATCTATTTCTGTTTTGTTATATTCACTTGTTTGTTTTATATTTTAGATTCCACATATAAGTGATAGCATAGAGTACTTGTCTTTCTCTGTCTGACTTATTTCACTAAGCATAATGGCTTCTAGGTTTCTTGTTCCAAAAATGACAATAGAGAATGTGACAATATCTGATATTTATTGGCTATTTACATTTGTTCAATTAGAAGAAACTTTTGCATTGTTTCAAAAGAGTTTCACCACATAAAGATTAACAACTAAAGACTTACAATAGAAAAGATTCATTTTATTTTGAGAGATCCCTTTTAGTAATTCTCATTCAAATATTTCTTTTTTTAAAATCCATGTCTAGCTGCAGGCTTGGACCTCTTTCAGGGGGACATTTTTCTACAGGTGAGTACCTGCTAGGAACACAATAACATTCCCCCCAGGACTGGCTGTGTCATAGGATGGTGAGCTTCTGCTCTGTGTCCAGCCACTGAGATGAAAAAATCTCATCTATAATCTGTACCCACAAAGACTTCCACTGTGGTTGCTGGTAAACAAAAACAGACAAAAACATTAGCGAACAGTACAAGACAGTCTATAATTATTAAATTGCTTGTCCATCCAATTTTCCTAATAAGTGGAGCATGAGAGAGAAGGAAATCCACCACCATATTGAAAGTGGCTATTTCAGTTTTGAGGAATTGTAGGTCACCTTTATTTGGTTCTCAAAAATTTCTCTGGAATTTTCTAAAATGTCTGTAATGAACTTCTATTGATTTTACAATATAATCAGAAGATAAGTTGACTAAACTGTTTGAATTGTGTGACAGATTGTTAGTGGTGTGAGAGTTTAGAGAAGGGGGAAGCCAAGGAGACCAGCTGTCCAGTCACCTTTGCCTTTATTTCTGCAGAATTCCAGAAATGGCCTGAGAGACCCCAGCGCCAGGTGGAAGTTCCCCATCCCTTACATCCTGGCCGACAATCTGGGTAATATTAATTGTTCTTCATTAGGAGTTTTGAGTTGAATTCTTCTGTCTCACCTCTCCTCCTGATCATCAGCTTCAGACTTAGGGTAACTACCAACGTATAAAAGGGTTTCTAAGCTCTGACAGTTCTTTACCGTACGGTATGAGAGGCATGACATTACATCTGAACCCATGCTGCTTAACCAGTCTGAGATACAGAGTATCAAATAATGATTTTTAAAATGCAGAACACACTAACATGTTAATCAGACCAAGAGCAACACAAAGAACAAAAATGAAATATAATTTGACATCATAGCAATGAAAAATGTGCACTTGCAATAACAGTTTGTTTAGGTTGAATCTAAATATGGTACCAGGATACTAGTTTCAACATACTGATTTCTTCCCTTTCTGTTGCAAGACAAACATGTCACCCTTTTGAGAAATAGAAAAGACTATATTTCATTGTCCTTGTTCCTCTGTATTAAAATTTTCTATTCTTTTCTCTCTCTTAATATAAAGGACTGAAATCAGTTGCATTTTGTTCATTGTTGAAAATAGTAATTGGTGGAAATAAATAAATATTAGAAGCCACGCGTGGACACTGGCCGACATCAAGCCCCTGACTGACAGCTCAGCAGCCACCATGATGCAGTGCTTGTCTGGGAGGCCCATCCTCTGTGGATGGGCAAGAGGAGAGGGGAAGCTAGGACAATGTTGCTCAGTCTTAATGAGCTGCTGTGCTGCTCGCCTTGTCAGGAGACATAGATTATGTTTCAAGAATTTTCCATCACTTTTTATTAGTGCTGCCTCCCATGCCTTTTCTGGAGAAAAGCTACGTAGTAACAAGTGCTGTTTTTCTCAGTTATTTTATGGAAAATTGAGCTGAGTTGTTTTTCCCCAGTGTTTGACAGGGCACTTGGAAATTCAAGGAGCATCCCTATTTACTGGGACATGATTTAAGAAACATTAATTTTAAAAATATGAGATAAGTATGTGGTAAAGTGCCAAGAATTAGAAACTCTTTGAGAGAATGCTGAAAATCAAATGTGCAAGAATATAATTTAATTTTATAGAACTTAGCTTAAGTTGTAACTTAGAGACCTACCTCCAACAAGTTGATGGGATTAAAAACCACACACACACACACACACACACACACACACACACACGGTAAGAAACAATCTCCTTTCCTTTGGAGTATCTTTCTCCCCCACCCATCCTTGTCTTATGCAATACCAAGGTATGTACACGTGCAGATTAGGCAAAAGGAATGATATTTGATCTTTGGTCATTGATCCACAAAGGTTACTAATAGGCATCTATAGGTCCCTAAGGCTTCTGCTGCTTTGGTTCCAAACTTGGGTTACAGAACTCTTTTCTAAGGCTGCCTGCAGAGCTGCCTATCTAGGCTTGCCATCTATTGGGGGTCCTACAGGGAAGCAGCATAAATATTACACATACTTCTTATGCTTTCAGGAGCCATAAACCTCTGTAAGCTCTGCTCTCTTCCTCTAGCAAGAGTGGTGACTTTTTAGATTGGGGGAAGGAATCCCTTTCCCAACACTCTTCAAAGTACTTTATCCAGAAGACAGAAGTGGCTTGAATCACTTCTGTCTTGTGCTCTGCCATGCGGCTCTCCTGAGGGAAGGTACTCAGAACTTCTGCTTAAATGGGGGATAATGAAAGGGAGAAAGTGGGGAAGTTATGATTTTGTTCAACCACACATACGTAAGTGTATTCTTATTTTGTAGATATATATACATTATGTATTTAACATATGCACTTAGTGTTTATATCCACAAATAATGTGTCAGTTTTAGTTTTCAAGGGATCTATTTACTATAAAAAAAAAAATCTGTCATGGACCCAAGTGGATTTCATGTGGTGGCGTGATTTTCTATGTTCATAGGTTGTATATATTATCCAAGAGCTAGCTAAGGCTCATTGATATTTTTATTGATTTCTGCAGCACTGAATGCCAAAGGAGCTATTCTCTATGCCTTTGAAATGTTCCGCCTCAAGTCCTGTGTGGATTTCAAGCCCTATGAAGGAGAGAGCTCATACATCATCTTTCAGAAGTTTGATGGGTTAGTATGAAATTTTACAGAGTGTGAAAATCACATGTCCTTTGATTATAAAAAGTGACACATCTCTTTCAAAGGCTAAAAGAAGAAATTGGAAGGAAACTAAAAGCAAACTCAAATCTTTCACTGTGAATTTTTTAAAGTGGCATCACATTTTTAATGAGCTCTGTAGAGAATGAATTGTTTGGAAACCTCGGGGAACCAGGGAGACTCATCTCAGTTCTTTTCCTGGGTTGAGGTTATGCTTTAAATTACAGTCCTTTTTTTCTTCTGGTACTCGGGCCTCTCACTGTTGTGGCCTCTCCCGCTGCGGAGCACAGGCTTCGGACACGCAGGCTCAGCGGCCGTGGCTCACGGGCTCAGCCGCTCCACGGCATGTGGGATCCTCCCGGACCGGGGCACGAACCCGCGTTCCCTGCATCGGCAGGCGGACTCCCAACCACTGCGTCACCACGGAAGCCCCTTTTTTTTTTTTTGTCAGGTTTATTAAAGTATAAAATGCATCCTTTTAATGGCTCTGTTTTAAAGTATAGTACTCTGATGGCTGGACCTCTTTGAAAAGTTCTAGATGTAGATTTGCTTTTCAGAGTTACTTATTTCTAAGAAGAAATAAATGGTATATCAAGAAAGAAGACATTTGTCTTAAGCGGTGCGTATATCAACCAGTCTGAGCTAGATGAAGTTGCGAAGCAAAGCCACCATCTGCCGTGACTCTGTAGGTCTGTGTCTTCAAGACCCAGCTGGAGGTATCTCTTCACACTGCAGTTCCCAACATGGCCTCTAGGTGTTGCCTGGATTTCGTTGTCTAGCTCTGAAGGTGGGGATTTTGTTAATCATGGATGGGTAACAGACGTAAAGAAGGAAGTTAGCACATGCTTTAGCTCCTCGAGAAGAGTCTTAGACCTCAAAAGGTGTAAGCTTGGCAAGTAGGGGTGGTGGAGTAATAACAAGTGAATAGGTCTAGTATGCTATGGTGACCGCAGAAGCAGGACATAGTGTGAAGTGAAGACTCAGGCAGAGCCAAGCTGAGCGGCAGAGAGATGAAGAAAGGAGAAGGATGGAGAGGTAGAGGAAAGGGAAGGGCAAATGGGAGGTGGAAAGAGAGAGAAAACCCGAATTCGGGGGACTCTTATTGCCTGTGGTCGGGAGATGTCTCTATTACACTTAAGTTAGGGGAGAGGAAAAGGGAGGAAGAGGGTCCAGAAAAGGGGCTGGCCCAAAGTGCCCCAAACCCTTCAGGATCCTGGTCCTCTGAAGCTGGAGGTTAACTGGGCTCTTTCAGAAGGACAAGGTCAAAGATTTACAGAGTGGTGGAGTTACCGTATTTTGCAACTTACACCTTTCCTTTGGGGAGGGATGTTAAAAAAAAGATAAATAATAAATGCTCCCTCTGGATGGTGGATATTTTGCAGAGTTAACTCTGAATTGGTAATAAAATGCTACCGTCAGGCAAGGTGATAATGGTGATGTTTGCACAACTCAGTACATTAACTAAAGATCATTGAATTGTACACTTAAGATTGGTGAATTTTATGGTATGTCAATTATACCTTAATAAAGTTGTTAGAAAATAACTAAGGTCTATCTTTGAGTAGAAATCAAGCCTATTAGCATTTGAACTTATATGATGTTAGCAGTCTTGGGAAAACAGTGGCAGGTAATTTAATGTGATTGTCACCAAGGAACTCACAATTCACTGGTAGCATTTAAACTATTGTCAGATCTCTTATTCTGTTGAGCGTTGGTTAAGGTATAGATCCTTGTTGAGGTGGAAAATCAGATGTACGAGAAAAGACAAAAATAATTGGGAAAAAGAGGGAAAGAGGCTGCACACGAGGAATTTAGAGTATCTGCTAGCAGTTCCTGAGTCCACTATTTTCTGAGGGAATTTATGGGTCCTTCTTGCCTGGAGCCCTTCAGTCATAAGTTAGGCCACCTGCTGTGTGTTGTCATAATGCTGCAGATTGGGTAATACCCCAAGAAATGAACTTGATTAACTTGCATTTTTAATGAGGTTCTTTTTTATGATCATAAAATATATGCCTGCTCATTATAGGAAATTTGAAAAGTCATGAAAATGTAAAGGAGAAGACATAAATCAACCACAGCCACTGCTCAGACAGCTTTGTGGTATAAAAGCAATAGTGTTGTTCTTTGGAATGCCCCATGGGTTTGTGAAGGTGAAGAAAAATGCCAATTTTTACTTCTTTTTACCTGATGCATTATTAGGATTGATTTGCCTCTGAGTATGTAGGCGTACTTTTATAATGGCCTATCACTTTTAAAGCCTGCATAATATTCTCTCCAGGGAATGTTGCTTTTTTCACCAGTGCCCTATGTTGATGAGAATGGTATCAGTAGTTTCTTTTTGAAATCAAACCTAAATTTCTTCAAACCTAACCTAATTTGTGTTTTGGAATCCTATGAATTACAGCTGCTTAAGAATTCTCTAGAAGAAAATTTCTTTCTTCTCTTTAAAGGTGCTGGTCTGAGGTTGGCGACCGACACGTAGGACAGAACCTTTCCATTGGCCAGGGATGCGACTATAAGGCCATCATTGAACATGAGATCCTGCATGCTCTGGGGTTCTACCATGAGCAGTCAAGGACGGACCGGGATGATTATGTGAAGATCTGGTGGGATGAAATTCTTCCAGGTGTGTATGAACCCAAGGTGCTATTATCTTTATCACTTGCTCAGCCCAACCCTGGGATGACCAGGCCAAACCTATGTATGAATGGGAGCTTCAATTTCTCCAGGAGGAACACAAAATATGGCCTCTCCCGTAGGCTGTGCTCATCTGATCACAACTGATCCCATATAAGTGTCTCAGGGAAAGGCGAATGGTGGTTAACTAAATGTAGGGTTAACTGATCATCAAAAGCTCTTGCTTTGTTTCAGTGTTTTTGTTGAAAATCTATCTAAAATTCTATTCTCCTGTCTTAGTGAGTAAAATGAATTAGGTCCCTGAGGATGTCAGGGTCCTTTTTCTGCATGTGAAATCTTGTGTAGAAAACTGCATGAGGTTTAGTTGACTGTATGATAATCCGAAGACGTACTCCAGCATTTTTTTTGGTGCTTTACCAAATCAACAATAGGTGTTTAAAAACAAAACAACTACAGCAAAAAACAAAACCAACTTTTATCTGAATTTGCACTCCCAATTGTGTTAATTCTAGCTAATAGTTTTTCTGATTCATCAAAATGCACAAGTCTTTTTCTCCTTTCTAAGCACCTCTTTCCTTCTGCCCCCAACCCATAAAGGATAACACAGTTTTATTTCACATGTTATTATGCAGTTATTCTAAAAATTCTGATGAAAATGTTATAACTCAGTTTACCAATGGACATTCCATGCTGTGTTTCTGAAAACACCTGGTTTTTTAAAAAAGATTCTTTCGATTTTAAAGTCTTTATTGAATTTGTTATAATATTGCTTCTGTTTTATGTTTTGGTTTTTTTGGCCATGAGGCATGGGGGATCTTAGCTCCCTGACCAGGGATCAAACCTGCACCCCCTGCATTGGAAGGTGAAATCTTAACCACCACAGGACCACCAGGGAAGTCCCAACACCTCGTGTTTGATTAGGAATTAGTTCAGGAAGTGGAAAAGCATCATTTTGGCAGTGATAGCTTAATGAAACTTTAATGTATTGGAAGTGCCTTAACTATGACCACACATGGTTTTCATGAAGCAAATCATTGCCTCGTAATTATCTGTTTCATTTAGATCCCAGTTTAACATATGAGTTCAGATTGCAGTGCATCTCTAATAATTTTAGGGACTTGGAAGAACTGGCCATACTTTACAATTAAATAGCAGTCTCCAAAAGACTTCTGCCAGAACTGGCTCGTCTTGGAGTCAGCTGTAACCTTGGATCTCACAGGAGGCAGGGATACAGATGGCTAATCCTATCGAAATCACCTCTGGGGTTTCTCAATCTGTGTCCCTCCCGGCACCTCCTATTCTGATATTTCATGAATGTGGAGTACTGGTGGGAGGAGGGGAAACTATGTGGTTTGTAAAAGCCTAATCTGTTACCAGGATTGGACCCACACCTATACTCCCACCCATCCTACCATTCAACCACTGAGCTAGAGGCCAAGTAATATTCTTCTTTGTCCCCCGATACAATCTAGAGAAGTTCTAGACAATATTCACCCAAGTATGAAATAATAGATCAAAAACAGTATGTTTTGTCTCCCAGGGGTAATTGCCTTATATCTGGGTCTGTGTAGATGCGCCAGGAGAGTGCAGATCAAAGGACCGAATCTCTGCTTGTGAGGCTCCGGGCAGTATTAGACTTCGTCTGAATTTGCTAGAGGCCTGAATTTCTTACTTTCTCTTATATACTTAACTCTGCTGAAAATGACATGAGGAAGCAGAAAACATTCGCATTTTTAAGTCTTGAAGAACACAATGCTCGGTGCTTTTAAGATCATTTTAGACCATATGAGGTCCCCTTTCTCAGAGGGAGCCTGTACACTTACAAGGATAATTTGCAGACATGCTCAGTTTTGGGTTGAGCATGAATGACTCACCATGTTTGCTCATCTCCTGTCTGTGTTTTCATTAGGTGTAATTTCATATATCTAAACTGCTTGCAATCACTGGAGAACTCTTCTCAAATGAGACATCAAATCCAATTTAGATCATAAGCAAGGGCAGTATTATTGCTCAGGGTAATTTATGACTTTATTGCATCTCATCTTCAGTTGATGGCAATCTTATTATTTAACCTAGGAAGATACTGTATTGGCCATATAGTTCTCTCCATCTCTGTTTCTGAAGTCAGAATTGTGTTTTCTGGATCTGTTTTCTTTTATTAAGCAAAACACTTCTGAGGTCTAGCAGGGGGTCTACAGACTACAGTCTGTGGGCCATATCTGTTTGCTTTTGTAAATAAAGCTTTATTGGAACATAGCCATGCCCATTTGTTTACATACTGCCTATGGCTGGTTTTGTGCTATAACAGTAGAGTTGAGTAGTTGTGACAGAGACCATACATCTTGCAAAGCCAAAAGTATTTTCTATCTGACGCTTTACACAAAAGTTTTGCCCATGAGCTCTGGTTTACAAGATCACTTCTTCTTCAACCTCTCGGCTGTGAGTTCCCTGAAGGACCATGCCTGTCCTAGTCATTGCCAGGGACCACCACCCACCTAGCACAGCTCCCAGTAAATAGTAGGCATGACAAAAATGTGTTGAGTTAAATTTTAAAATGTATTAAAAACATTTATTTGGTAAAGCATTCTGATAAGTATCCTTGGATAATAAAGAATAAAACTATCTATTTTAACCTGATGATTTTATTGCAAGTTAAGGAAAACAGCCAGTGAGTTGAAAGTGCCTTGCTTAGGAAACCACTGAGAGTTACCAGGAGACCCCAGACCCATGCCCAAGTCCTCACACCCCCTAAATACTTTTTATAATTTTGCCCCCTTAACGGCCATCTGAAGACCACATGCTCTGGAAGGAATGACTCTCCTCCTTCCCTGTTGGGGTTATTTATTTCTTGCAGTTCTGTACCAACTTTGAAAATGCTTCGATCCCTCTTGGATTAAGTCCCCATAAAACCCCTGTGAGCTGGGAGGATGTAACATCAGTATTGTCATTTTATAGTTAAAACAAGTTTTGATCAAAGGGGTTCATGGGCTTTTCCAAAAGCATCTGGGGACCAATGCCAGGCTGTACCACACTTCTCCAATCCTGAGTGTACCTGAGTTGATGTCTTTGAAAGTTGGTCACATTTTCTTCTAATTATTAAAAACAGTTGGATGGGAAGCTAGAAAGGGAGAAAGAGATGATGAAGGTGGGAAGTTTTGACTGGGAGAGTTATGAGTATTCTCATTCAGTTTTTCTATCACTTCCTAAGAAGGGAATTAAAAACCGTGAACTTCCCATTATTGCAGCTGAACCAGTAAATTCCTGATGGCTGCTGGATTAAAAGAGTATCTGGGTGGTTTCTCATTTCAGCATTTCACATTGCAGGGCATATTCTCTTACTTATGCTAATCTCATTTAAAATATTTTCATTTTCTATTTTGGAAGGAAAGTCAGTTTTCTTCCTATTCTGTTTTTCTCACCGTGGGGCAATTTCTAGAACAGGAGAGTGTGAGCCTTGATTGACAGGACGCCACTTTCTCGCCAGGTGCTAAACTTTCCTTCTGCCCGTTAGATTTCTTTTTCCTAAATTGCTGGAGAGCTGGCCAGGTACAGCTCTTGGTGGATGAGGTACTTGGCTGTTAGCAAGATGAATCAATCCTGAATATTTTCCTGAGTTCAAAAATTCCTTTTCCTACCATGAGGAATACCTGCCTCCACTTTGATATCTTATCTTCTCTTTCTTAAATCCTCATACATACACACACACACATTTATTTATTTATTTATATGTATAAAAATGAATCTTTGATTTAAATATACATTTAATAACATGCATTGTACGCTTTACATTATAATATATGTGTATATTATGCACATATTTAATAATATGTATATATTTATTATTAATTATAACATGTATTTTTTTTCTCTTTGGGAGTATTTACCCATTTATTTAATTACTATGCCAGTTTCAAGCTACCACACAATTTTACTGAACGAGGAGTTAGGGAAAGATTCTCCGAATCAGTTCTCCTGACCTGGATAAGGTGGCCCCAGCTCATGACTCTTTCCCACTCAAACCAGCTTCCTCTTACTTTTTAAAAAATTTATTAATTTTATTTATTTATTTTTGGCCGTGTTGAGTCTTTGTTGCTGCCCACAGGCTTTCTCTATTTAATATCCATTATAATAATTGTGTGTACTATTATATAATATATTAGTACTTTACAATGTTATTAGTAAACATTGATATATATTAATTTTATATACATTGTGCAAATTATAAAATATGTTAAATATGTATATATATTTAGATCAAAGATGCATTATTCTGCCCCCCCCCTCCCTTATTTTGGTCTCTGCTTGAGTATCTAGTCAAAGAGGGTAGGATGGGGAAATGACATGACTGATCAGGGCCTGTGGATTCCCTCCTTGACAGGTTATCAGCACAACTTTAACACCTACGATGACAACTTCATCACAGACCTCAACACACCCTATGATTACGAGTCTTTGATGCACTACGAGCCTCTCTCATTTAACAAGAATGCTAGTGTCCCCACCATCACAGCCAAGATCCCTGAGTTTAACTCCATCATTGGGCAGCGCCTGGATTTCAGTGCTATCGATTTGGAGAGGCTGAACAGAATGTACAACTGCAGTGAGTACCTCTGGGTCTGAGGACTGGGTAACCCCCCTGACCTTACGGGACTCCTGTACATTTTCCTTTGTGTTAATTTGTTAATTTTGTTAATTTGTCTATTTCATTAAGGACATTAGTTTCCCTATCCTTAGAAAAAATTGTAACACCTACCCCACAAGATGGTCATGAAAATCAATTATGTGTTTGTGTTCTGTAAAGTGAAAATATTGGGCCAACGTAAGGAGCTGGAATTGTCCAACTTCTTCAGCTTCCCTTTGAAGGATGCCTCCTTATGTAAAGCCCAAGATAGTTATAGGCTTGAAAGTATTTTGTATCTTAAATTCTTTGTCCAGGTTAGTGGTTCCTGGAGTCCTCTAATGCTCAGAGATGGGATGTTTTCTAAAATGGCCCCATTGGTCTTCAGAGACACATTCTTTAATCCTGTTCAATATGTATGTAGAGAAGATCTACTAAGAACAAAGCCCAGCATAACAGGTACCTCATTCTTGATCTAAAGGAGTCGATGGTTGGCATTTACAGAAAAGCATGATGGTAAGCCTTTTTATAGTTTGACTCTGTGAAGTGTGTAGGGCTGCATCTGTGTCGGCAGGTTCTGCTATCTAATGCATGATGGCAGGACTTACAATTGAGAAAAATCAAGACAACGAAAGGCTCATGATCCTGCTAAAACAATGACATCTTAGTAGCCTTAGCCATTAGGTATTTGACATGAGAGACCTTAAATTTTTAACCAGGTGACAAAAATATCATTTGCAGCCACAACTCACACCCTTTTGGACCACTGTGATTTTGAGAAGGCAAACATCTGTGGGATGATTCAGGGTACCAGAGATACTGCTGACTGGGTCCATGAGGACAGCACTCAGCCTGGACAAGCGGATCACACCTTGGAGGGACGATGCACAGGTCAGTGAAGGCAGCAAGGGGGTACATTATGGAGGTTCTCCAGGTTCAAGGGGAAATGGCAGCTGGCATGTTTGGCCTCAGCTGGAATGCTAGTTATCAAACCTGGAACTCTGAGTGAGGACAAAAACCATTTCTCATATCTTTATTATTATTTTTTTTGCGGTATGCGGGCCTCTCACCCCTGTGACCTCTTCCGTTGCGGAGCGCAGGCTCCGGACGCGCAGGCTCAGCAGCCATGGCTCACGGGCCCAGTCGCTCCGCGGCATGTGGGATCTTCCCAGACCGGGGCACGAACCCGTGTCCCCTGCATCGGCAGGCGGACTCTCAACCACTGCGCCACCAGGGAAGCCCGACATATCTTTATTATTAACGCAATAAAAAGCATCCAGGTTCTGGGCATGCAGAAGAAAGGTTCATTTAAGTGATGACAAAACTGATACAGACATAATGGTTGATATGAATTTGTACTTGTTGGTTATCTAGTTTATACAGAGTGTGTGTAACACAGGAAACTGTACTCAATATTTTGTAATAACCTATAAGGGAAAAGAGTCTGAAAAGGAATATCTATATCCATCTATCTATCTATCTCTATCTATCTATCTATCTGAATCTCTGTGCTGTATACCTAAAACTAACAACGACACTATAAATCAACTATACTTCAATAAAAATTTTTTTTAATTTTAAAAAATATATGACTTTGTAGGACTTCCTTGGTGGTGCAGTGGTTAGGAATCAGCCTGCCAATGCAGGGGACACGGGTTCGATCCCTGGTCTGGAGAAATCCCACATGCCGCAGAGCAGCTAAGCCCATGTGCCACAACTACTGAGCATTTGCTCTAGAGCCCACGAGCCACAACTACTGAGCCCACGTGCATAGACCCCATGCTCCGCAACAAGAGGGGCCACTGCAATGAGAAGCCTGCACACTGTAACAAAGAATAGCCCCCGCTCGCCACAATTAGAGAAAGCCTGCGGGCAGCAACAAGGAGCCAGTGCAGCCAAATATATATATGTATATGACTTTGGAAATTAAGGCAATGTCTCTAACAGCAGCGTCCTCCGGTGGAACTACAGTGCGCACCACATATGTAAAATTTTCTAACAGTCACATAAAAAAGAAATGAGGGAACTTCTCTTTAGTAATATACTTAACCCAATATATCCAAAATCTTAACATTTCAATGTGCAATCAATATAAAAACTATTAATGAGATACTTCACACTTCTTTACAGTAGGTATTTGAAATCTGGTGTATATTTTATCCTTACAGTAAATCCCAGTTTGGACGGGCCACAGTTCAAGTGCTCCGTCACCATATACGTTTGGTAGCTGCCATATTGGATAACAGCTTCAGATAGTTCCTGTACATGGTTTGTGCAGTGAAAAAGCCATAAAGTCAGGAGAGACCTGGGTTTAAAATCTGGCTCCACCACTTGCTAATTGTGACCCCAGGAAGTTGTTTTTGTTGTTGTTGCTGTTTAAGTCTTTTGGCTTTTTGTAAGCCTCTCTGACCATCAAGCTATTGATCCTTCCCAGCGAGCTTGGAAAGAGATAATACATCTAGAATCTTCAAAGGCAGACCAGCAGCCTGACTCCCTACTTATTTCCCCCATCATCCCCTTCTCTCCAGAGGTTCTATTTATTTTCCAATTTCTATCTTAACACCCTTTTATTATGTGCTTGTCATTGAAATTGTACAACCCTATTTGGAAGCAGGCGGGGTTATAGATTATAATAGCCTTTTAAAGATTGGACTATCATCAAGTCCCTTAGTCCACGCCTGTGTGAGAGTTGGTAAGAGTTCCTTCACGGAAGAGACCCAGCTTATCACCCAGATGCCAGGCCACCAGGGAGAATGTCGGAGGTTGTCAACAATTGCCACTCTTCCTCGCACCTTGGCAAAGGGCGAAAGTCTCTGTTACACATCAGATTATTAAACATATAATCTCCAGTGTCCAAAGGGTGATCTACACCTGAAGTTCTCTTTAAATTTCCATCATAGCCTCTAATCTAATCTCTCCTGTGGGTTTGCTGCTAGGCTAATGTGCAAGTTCCAGCTAAACAGAAAGGTGATCTCCGTGTGAGAGGAATCTGCTGAAAGAATATTCTAGCATTTTAGTAGGAAAGGAAAGGACCACAGCCCAGAGAGGTAACTAGAAAAGCTTTCTCAGGTTAACTTGACCAGCCATATGCTTCTTCCACAGGAGGCAGATAATGGGACGGGGTTTCCTTTGCTAGAGAGCACTGCCTTATTCAGGTAGATGCATACACTCAAAGAGCTCGAAGGATAGAAGCCACTTCCCACTTGAATCCCAGAGAGATGAATGAATACCCAGTTACTGGCAGCTCTAGGTCAAGAATTCAGGTCTCCTGACTCCTCAGCTTCAGTTATTGGGCTTGCACTTCATACTTCTGACCTCAACTGGTGGAATTCCTGAGCAAGGATAACCAGGAGACCTTCTTATCCCTGTGAGCTCTTGTTTACCTTAACGCAAGCCCTCAGCAATTCACGACACAAAAGTCTAAGGCTAGTAAGATAAAGTATTGAGAAGAACATACCGGCAAATATAATTTACCCTGATGATATATGAAAGACATATGGTATTTTTCAGCTTTGTGGAAAGCTTATTTAAACATCCTTGCTCATGCCCCATATGTGAGGCAGGATGAGGCAAGGACTCATATTGTCAAAGTACCTGGAACTGTAGGTGCTCACTTCATTTTTACTTGATGAAATGTTTTGAGTGGAGCATTTGGTAAGAGGTTGAGTATTGGAGTAAGTTTAGATGACTTCTTTTTTTTAAAGAATGGTAACATTTTTATTTATTTATTTTTATATTTATTTATTGCTCTGTTGGGTCTTCATTTCTGCACGAGGGCTTTCTCTAGTTGCGGCGAGCGGGGGCCACTCTTCCTCGCGGTGCGCGGGCCTCTCACTATCGTGGCCTCTCTTGTTGTGGAGCACAGGCTCCAGACGCGCGCAGGCTCCGTAGTTGTGGCTCATGGACCTAGTCGCTCCACGGCATGTGGGATCTTCCCGGACCCACATGCTCGAACCCGTGTCTCCTGCATTGGCAGGCGGATTCTCAACCACTGCGCCACCAGGGAAGCCCTAGATGACTTCTTTATATGCAAGAATTGTTCATTGTCCTTGCCTTTGAAAAAGTGTGCTGGTTTTCCAAGTGATGTATTTGTTTAGCCACCTGCTTGTTTTGGGGGAGAGAATTTTGAGATACATGAGTGGGGCAAACCCAGCCTCTGGCATAAATGTAGACCCTTTCTCCCCTCTTTCTTAGTGTTCCTCCAAGGCTTTCTTTACATTCAGGAGAAATCCTCAGTTGGTCCCTAATATGCCTTGAATGCCCCTTCTTAGAACACAGTGAAGGTGATTCGTTACCACTGATAGTACACCCAGTTATTAGGCTACAAAAGGATGAAACTGAACCCTTCTCATTGTGAATATTTAAAATTCAATTCCTAAAACTTTGAATCCCACAGTTTCTTATATAGCTAGGAGGCCATCGCTTTTCCTTGGATTGAATCTCTAAACAACAAAGTTAATGAAGAAAATGGAATTCATCTCACAGACACTAGATTCCATCAACTTTGCTTAAAGTCTGTATTTCCTTAAGTCAGAGGTGTACATTTCACAACCTTGGGAACAAAGGCAATCAAAAGAGGCAGTGGAGAGCTGTGACTTTGACCAGCAATTCTGTCCGTGGAGACAGACAGAATATTTACTGACAAACAACCTTTTTATTTTCCCCAGAAGAGTTCTAGCCTTTGTTGCATGGATGATGGCTGTTGCTCACTGTTTCACTTTGCCTGGGCTGAGGGCACCCTGGGGTATTTGTGGCCAGAGGTGGGACTTTAGGGTCCTCTCTCCATAGGTGCCGGCTACTTCATGTACTTCAGTACCAGCTTGGGGATAGCAGAGGAGGCAGCCCTGTTGGAGTCTCGGATTCTTTACCCAAAGAGGAAGCAGCAATGCCTGCAGTTTTTCTATAAAATGACAGGAAGCCCTTCAGACAGACTCATCGTCTGGGTCAGGAGGGATGACGGTACGGGCAACGTTCGCAAGCTGGTCAAGGTGAAGACCTTTCAAGGTACTTAAAGGCATCCTGCAAGGACTGATTGGGCTTCGTATTTGGGATTGTGCTTTTTCTCCTCCTTCCCCTCCCTCTCCCTTTTCACCCTCCTCCCCCTCTGTCTCCTCTTCCTTCCTTTCCTCCACCTCCCTTCTGCCTCTTTGAAATGCATAATGCCTGGCATGTTTTAACCACTCAATGGATGTTTTAACCGTTCAGAAATTGGGGGTTCAGGTGAGGCTGAAATATACTATTGAAAGAGGCCAATCAGGGAAAGAAAAAAGAAGGCCAATCAGAATATAAAAATCTAGTTTTCACTAGAGCTTTGGAGAAAGACAGAATAGAGAAAATTGGTGATTCAAAGGCGGAGATTGGAAGGTAAAAGGGAAGCTGCCTCTGTTTCAGCAAACTGATTGATACCACTATTTAATACACTGAGGTAACTTGAAACCTACTTGTGAAGTTGGTGGCAAGCAAGTGACTTGTATACATTAACTTCACTAAAAGCACTTATATATTCCTTAGTGATACTTTATGTATTTCGATAAGAAGATCATGAAAACCTTAAAATGCTAAGGTAGTTGGTTGTGAGAGTAATCTGACTGAAAATCAAGATCCAGGGTTATAAAAACTAAGTACTTACATTCTTGTATTATGGTGGTGGTTCGTTCATAAATAGAAAAGGAGAGACGTGTTTTTCTAGTTTTCCATTCAACAAAGAATTTCTCAATTAAAATGGGATAAAGGAAGCATTCTTTGTGTACTTCTAGAAGAAGCTGCTGCTCTTGAAGGGTGGAGGCTTCCTCAGTAAAGGCTACTCAGAAGAACGGGGGCCCAAATTGTCTCTACCCAGGTCACTCTGTGGGTAGAAAATACTATAAATAATGGTTTTGAGGGGTTCACTTTTCTGGCTGAAATTTACAGAGCATCTTTATCAAATAGAGGGATGACAGCTAGGTACCCTTTAAGAGTTGAGAATTTGCTGTGTTACCAAGGATTATAAATATGGACATATGAAATTGCCATTGTTTGACCTTTAACTTATCGAAGGTCTGTTTTATACGGTTCAGCCCAATACTTGTGCATTCAGTGCTAACATTAAGGGGGTGGGGTGCATTTATACCAACAAACCCAGGGGAAAGCCCAGAACCTGCAGAATGGAATAATAATGGAAAACAAATTCATGATTAAGACTTTTATGATAAATCAGAGTGTGTCTTTTTTTTTTTTTTCTTTTTTAGCGATTTTCCCATACTAGATATGTGACTTTGGAAAAGTTCCTTAACAAGCTTATAGCAGTTCTCTCCTGTGTTTGTTGTGAAGATTACATGAGATCGCTCATGTAAAGCACCTGCCACAGTACGAGGTTCCAAGTAAGTGCTCCAAAAATGTTAGTCACAGTTGTCACCAATTTTATTCTCTGTCCTCAGGAGATTTGGACCAAAATTGGAAAATTGCCCATGTTACACTAAGAGAGGAAAAGAAGTTTCGCTACATTTTCCAGGGCACAAAGGGTGACCCCCAGAACTTGAGTGGGGGAATTTACCTGGATGACATCACTTTGACAGAAACCCCATGCCCCGCAGGGGTTTGGACGGTCCGGAAGTTCTCTCAAGTCCTGCAGAACACAGTTAAAGGGGACAAGCTTCAGAGCCCTCGATTCTATAATTCAGAGGGCTACGGTTTGGGGTTGACCTTGTACCCTCATGGCAGAACGAGCTCTGGGTACTTGGGACTTGCCTTTCATCTGTGTAGTGGAGAGAATGATGCTGTCCTGGAGTGGCCAGTGGAGAACAGACAGGTGATAATGACAATACTTGACCAGGAACCCGATGTCAGGAAGAGAATGTCCTCCAGCATGGTGTTCACTACCTCCAAGTCCCAGACGTCTACAGGTAGGTGGTTAGAAGACCTGCCCCTCCACCTGGAAGGGCCAACAGACACAGTTCTCATCTGTACAGGAGAGATTAACTTTCCCCTCACATTTCCTCCTTGGGCACATCTACAGCAATGTCATGTTGGAGCATTAAGTTAAAATGTCCTTGTTTCTTTTTTCTTTCATTGAAGTGTAGTTGATTTACAATGTTGTGTTAGTTTCTGCTGTACAGCAAAGTGATTCAGATATACATATTTATTCTTTTTCATATTCTTTTCCATTATGGTTTATTACAGGCTATTGAATACAGTTCCTTGTGCCATTCAATAGGACTTTGTTGTTTATCTATTTTATATACAGTAGTTTGTATCTGCTGATCCCAAACTCCTAATTTATCCCTCCCACCCCCTTTCCGCTTTGGTAACCAGAAGTTTGTTTTCTATGTAAGTGAAAATTTTCAGTGTCATCTTATCTCTCTCTCTTTCCTGAATTCATCCATCAAGCATCTAAGTAAGGGCTTGCAAGGTGCCAAGCTCTGTGCCAGTCCCTTAGAGTACAAGCAAACCAGCCAGTCCCTGCCTCACTGAGCTCAGTCTGAGAAGACAGATCCAGCTAATCATTTTCAAATACTCAGAATTTGTGAGGCTTTGTGCAAAACTAATGCACTGAGTCCTGGAATATTACTCATTGTCAGTAGGTCCATGAAACAAACTTGCATGAATAAAGGAACGGGCAAACTATTTTTTTTTTTCAAAAGAAGAGACTTAAGCCTTAAAAGGAAGAAGCTATAGCTCTCTCTTCCCCTTCATTGAAAAGTTACTCAGTAGTGGGCAATGACCCTTCACAGGGGTGGTTCGCTGCTCCACCCCCCTCCCAATTCTCAGGGGTTTTTTTGGGGGGGTTTATTATTCAAACAGAAAGTTACAAAAATTATAATCATCCTCATCAATTCACTCAGTCCCATGTAATTAATTTTTTTTAACTTGATCTTTTGTTAGCACTTTTATGAATTCATCAGTTTTCCATTAGAGTTCTGAAAATGCTTATTCATTCAGTTCAGCAGTATAGTCAGTTACCAGAAACCTGTACTTGTCAGTCTTTTCCATGAATTCCTTGAAGATGAAAACCTTTTATAGGAACATTTTTGCAAAAGCATCAGAGTACACCCAGACCTGTCTGTAAATGACAAAAGACTTAAAAATGACCACGGTTAAAGATTTGACGAAAGTTCATAATAATGCAATTGACAAGGAAATTTAGTTATTTCTGAGATATACATTTTAAAGTAATAACTAGAATTATGACTTACTGCACCAGAACATACAAGATTTTTAGAAATTTCATGTAATGTCCGAAACATTTATATTAACATATTTCCATACAAATAACCCAAAGAAAGTTTAGTATAAGTTGTTTTGTTTGTTTGTTTGTTTGTACTGCAGGTTCTTATCAGTCATCAATTTTATATACATCAGTGTATACATGTCAATCCCAATCGCCCAATTCAGCACACCACCATCCCCACCCCACCGCGGTTTTCCCCCCTTGGTGTCCATATGTTTGTTCTCTACATCTGTGTCTCAACTTCTGCCCTGCAAACCGGTTCATCTGTACCATTTTTCTAGGTTCCACATACATGCGTTAATATACGATATTTGTTTTTCTCTTTCTGACTTACTTAACTATGTATGACAGTCTCTAGATCCATCCACATCTCAACAAATGACCCAATTTCGTTCCTTTTTATGGCTGAGTAATATTCCATTGTATATATGTACCACATCTTCTTTACCCATTTGTCTGTCGATGGGCATTTAGGTTGCTTCCATGACCTGGCTATTGTAAATAGTGCTGCAATGAACATTGGGGTGCATATGTCTTCTTGAATTATGGTTTTCTATGGGTATATGCCCAGTAGTGGGATTGCTGGATCATATGGTAATTCTATTTTTAGTTTTTTTAAGGAACCTCCATACTGTTCTCCATAGTGGCTGTATCAATTTACATTCCCACCAACAGTGCAAGAGGGTTCCCTTTTCTCCACACCCTCTCCAGCATAATTCTCCTGGAAAGAGTAAATAACCTGATTTTTTTCCAACACATTTTTTCTGATTAACAAAGCTCTTATGGGTAAACAACAAGGTCCTACTGTACAGCACAGAGAACTATATTCAATATCCTATGATAAACCATAATGGAAAAGAATAGTAAAAAAATGTATATATACATATAACTGAATCACTTTGCCGTACAGCAGAAATTAACACATTGTTAATCAACCATACTTCAATTAAAAAAAAAGCTCTCTATACTCATTAAAGACAGATGGAAAGTGAAAAGTAAAGCGATAATGTGATTTTCTGTAACCTGTAACTTTGCAGCAACGAATGGCTCCGTCATCTGGGACAGGCCGTCTGTCGTGGGGTCCTATGACAAGAGCTGTGCCTGTTTTAGAAGCATCGACTGGGGCTGGGGTGCTATCATCTCCCACCAAATGCTGAAAAGGAGGAGTTACCTTAAAAATGACGACCTTATATTGTTTGTGGACTTTGAAGGTATTTTGCTGGTTTTCCTGAATCAATAATCCTATGTTCTGGGTGTTCTATTGACTTTACATGGATTTTTTTAAAGCATCTCATGGAAGGTGGGGATCTTTGGGGGGGACTAGGTTAAAAAAAAAAAAAAAAGATGTGCTCTAAGAGAACCACATTGTGCTCTTTTATTGAAGGACTCCCATCTCGATTTTAACTGTCCTGGGGAGAAACTAAAATTTTAGTGTCACCTTTTTGTATAACTTATCAAATGTGACAGTTGGCTGACTTCAATTTAGTTTCAATCAGTCTATTCATACTCACTTTACGCTTCTCTTCTCAAGTTAAATAAATAAAATCATGATTGGACTACTTTAAACATAAACATGGCAAAAAAAGAATGAAATCTTGCCATGTCCAACAGCATGGATGGACCTGAGGGGCATGATGCTTCGTGAAATACGTCAGATAGATAAAGGCAAATACTGTATGTTTTTACTTACATGTGGAATCTGAAAAAACAAAGCAAATGAACAAATATAACAAAACAGACTCACAGATACAGAGAACAAACTAGTGGTTACCAGAGGGGAAAGGGGTAGGGGTAGGGACAAAATAGGGGCAGGGGATTAAGAGGTACAAACTACTATGTATGAAATAAGTTACAAAGATGGAATGTACAGCACAGGGAATATAGTCAATACTTTATAATAACTTTGTATGACGTGTAATCTATAAAAATGTCAAATGACTATTTATACACCTTAAAACGAATATAATATTTTAAGCCAACTATACTTCAATAAAAAATAATCCATCTATAAAATAGTTGGCATCATGAAAATCCGCTGGATTCAAAGCCGCTTTTCTACGTCACTAAAGGTGGTGACCAAGAGGGGTGGAGGCAGCCCAGGGAGCTTCCTCCAGGAGTGGAAGTGAATTGTTGTCAGGTTTAATCATATATCTTCCTCACCACCCTTTGTCTCTTTCCTCAAGATATCACTCACCTTGAGCAGACTGAAGTTCACATTGAAGACAGCAGGCTGGTCCCCCAAAGCCTCGTTCTCCAAGGCCAGGAGCAGCCGGCTTCAGAAGAAGGTTCGGGAAAGGCCTCCTTAGAGAAAGACCTACTGGGCAGCCTGGACCAGGGGCATCGCAGCCGACAGAAGCGGTCGGTGGACAACACGGGCCCCATGGAGGACCACAACTGGCCCCAGTACTTCAGAGACCCATGTGACCCGAACCCTTGTCAAAACGAAGGCATCTGTGTGAACGTGAAGGGGATGGCGAGCTGCAGGTAGGCTCTGTGGCCTGGGGCGGCAGGTGTAGGCCGGCAGAGGGGAGCCCTATGTCTGCTTACCCTGCTAAAAGGCACGTGTCTCAGGTCAGGGCATCCACGCCATCAGATGGTCAACCGTGTCGGTCCTTGACTCCACAAAGCCGTGCCTGGAATCAGAGGGCGGAGCAGGGGTCCTGCCAGAGCAGAAGAGTCCCAAATCTCCTGTCTCTTCACGTGTATCCCTTTGCTACCTCTGGGACATTGTCAACAGCATCTTGAATGTTGCTGGAACTTTGAACTCCACTGCAGGGCTCAAAAATGACCCAGAGCTTTTTTTTTTTTTTTTTTTTAATATTTATTCGGTTGTAGCGGGTCTTAGTTGTGGGAGATGGGCTCCTTAGTTGAAGCTTTCAGACTCCTTAGTTATGGCATGTGAACTCTTAGTGGCATGCATGTGGGATCTAGTGGCATGCATGTGGGCCCAAACCTGGGCCCCCTGCAATGGGAGCGCTGAGTCTTATCCACTGCACCACCAGGGAAGTCCCGACCCAGAGCTTTTAGCATCAAGGCTCCACCACAGGGACTCAGGACCAAGCTTAAACCTTCCCTGACTGCAAATGTTATTATTGTTATTAATTATTATTTGTATTGTTCATTAGTGCAATTGTACTATTATCGTATTTATGTTTTCAATAAGAAGAAGAAGAATATCTGATATTTGGGGGCTGCTTGCTCTGTGTCACATGCTCCCCTGAGCAGTATGCATTCATGATCTAAATTATTCCTCATAGCCACCCTGTGACATAAAGGCCCTTCTTATCCCCGCTTAGGGCATAAGAAATTTGAAGCTTAGAGAAGTAAGTAATTTGTCTGAAATTACCCAGATGGTAAATGCTGGAGCTTAGACTTGCAATCCAGGTCTGTCTGTCAGCACAGTTTGCTATATTTAATAGTTCTTTTTATAATGTTTGTTATTTGCATAAAATATTTCCTAAAAGGATGTATGTGATGACAGAAGCATCAGTTTCATTTGATAGAATAGTAGCAGATGTGGGAGCCGGTCTGCTTGGCCCAAAACACCTACATTTCTTCTCAGCTCTTTTTGATCTCCACTATGTTCTTTCTTTTTTAAACTTTTATTTTGAAATAATTTTAGATTTACAGATACACTTCAGAAATGCAGCAGAGTTCCCCATACCATAAAGTCAACATCTTACATAACCACCGTACATTAGCAAAGGCAAGAAATGAGCATTAACAAAGGTAAATACTATTAAAAATAGTATTCACTAAACGATACATCTTATCCAGATTTCCCCAGTTTTTCCACCAATACACTTTTTCTGTTCCAGGATCCAATTCAGAACCCCGTGTTCCATGTAGTTTTCATGTCTCCTTAGCTCCTTCAATCCTGAGCTGGTCCTTGGTCTTGTCTTTCATTATCTTGATACTTTTGAAGAGCATTGATCAGTTATTTTACAAATTGTTCCTCAATTTGAGTTTATCTGATGTCTTCTCATGATTATATTGGGGTTGTACATTTTGGGTAAGAACCAAGACGTGATCTGACCTTCTCAGTGTGTCATGTGAGGGGTACCGGATGTCAATATGTGTTATTACCGGTGAGGTTAACCTTGTCATCTGGCCAAGAGGGTGTCTGCCAGCCCTGTCTCCTGAGAAGTTACCATTCCTCACTCTTTAATTAACACATGTCTTGGGAGAGACACTCGGAGACCATGCAGACATCTTGCCTTTCCTCAAACCCTCACCCACTAATTTCAGCATCCGTTGGTGGAGTTTGCTGAACCATCACTACTGTGTGTCAGCAAACACATTCTTTAAGTGTCCCAAACCTTTCTCCTGAACTTTGCATATGGTAGCCAAGAGGACAGGGTCTGGAGACAGACCTTCAGAGATTAGACTTCAAGAGTGAGACACTTACTAACTGCGTGGCCTTGAGCAAATTATCTAACTTTTCTGAAAGATAAGGATGATGAGAATGGCCTGGTAATAAGCACCACCTCAAAGGGTTGTTCCAGGATTAAATTAATTGACTTGTGTAAAGCACTTTGAACGAGGCCAGGTGCGTGTAACTGCTGAGTGTCCCCTGCCATTGTTGCTGTGTTGGTCTTATTGTCAGGAAGCCCTTGGGGTTCAGGTGGTTCCCACACGCCCCTGTGTCCTGTCTCCCCAGGTGCGTCTCTGGCCATGCCTTCTTCTACACTGGGGAGCGATGTCAGGCCATGCAGGTGCACGGCAGCCTCCTGGGCCTGATGATCGGAGGCGCAGCCAGCATGGTTTTATTGACCTTCACCATCATCTCCATCCTTCGCCAAAGGCCAGGCAGTGATGCCCGCTGACATCAACTAGACTGCAGAAGCACCTCCAGCCCTTGGAGCCTCCCTTTCCTTCCCGTGCTCATTGCAGTTTGGGGCAGCTTCTATCGGCCTTGCTTTGCCTCCAGCCTCTTGTGTGACCCTTATGGTTTTCCTGTCCCCACCCTCACATGGTTCTGTTACCCTGCTCTGTGCTCCAAATGTATCTAGTGTGATGACGCTCTTATCCCTTGTTTAATAGACTGTCTTTCCCATATACTGTAAGCTCTACGCGGGCAGACCCACCTTTACCGTGTTAGCCCAGTGCCTGGGAGTCTGCCTGGCCCGGCATGCATGGTCACTCAGTAAAAACAAATAAATGAGCCAGTAATTGAATGAACAACTAAGATATAGAAACTCTCTCCTTTCTACTGCAAGTAATATGTATGCAATGAAACGCATATGTTTTTTGTACTAGAATCAAACACTCAAATACCTGTTTTCCATCAGACACAATAGGTTTATTATTCTTTTAGGGTCTTGTGTGTTAAAGAATTTCGAATAAAGATTCCTCCTAGCAGCAGTATTTGCTTTCCTCCTCTGATTCTAAGGGAAAGTCTTTAATAAATTCAATAACTATTTCGTCAGTACCTTCAAGAGGTCCAGAATTGCATGTGAATTTGTGTGTGTGTGTGTGTGTGTGTGTGTGTGTGTGTGTGTGTGTGTGTGTGTGTGTATGGAAAGCTCTTTCTCAGATCTTTTTAAATTTTAAAGTACATTTTAAGGGACTTCCCTGGTGGTCCAGTGGTAAAGAATCCGCCTTCCAATGCAGGGGATGCAGGTGCGATCCCTGTTCGGGGAACTAAGATCCCACATGCCGCGGGGCAACTAAGCCTGGCTGCAACTGCTGAGCCCACGCACCACAGCTACAGAGCCCACGCACTCTGGAGCCCGTGCGCCACAACTAGAGAGAAGCCCGCGCACTGCAACGAAGATTCCGCGTGCCTCAACTAAGACCCAACGGAGCCAAAAATATAAATAAATAAATATTTAAAAAATAAAGTATATTTATATACTGTTCGTGTATAAAATTATTAACAAATTGAAAGTATCAGGTAGAAGAGAATTTAAAGGGAGTATTTGTAGACACACTTTCTTTCCGTGGTTCCTAGGAGACAAAACTACCCGAGGCAAGAAAGTTCCAAGAGAGATCAAGTAAGAAGGAAAGCTGAGGTTTCCATCCCTAATCAGCACAAGCTTCACAGAGAGCTGGCTCTAGAAGTTTACTAAGAGAAAATATTTCAAGGAGCCTGAATGGTCCAGGCTTTCAGTTACCAGCTTTCTAAGTACATATTTCATGACCACTCTGGAAACAAACGCGAGGGGTTAAGAAGGGTCCCTTTAATGCAAAGGTGTGAGAAGAGTTTGGAGTACGTGCAACCTCCAGTCCCAGCACCGACTCTCCAGCCTGAGGTGCATCAAAACACAGATCATAGGCACCACCCTGAGAATTTCTGATTCAGTAGATCGGGGGTAGGGTCTAAGAATTTGCACTTCTAGCAGGTTCCCAGGTGATGCTGATGCTGAGAACTGCTGCTTTAGTGGATAGAAAGGAGGTCTGGACATCAGGCTCCCTGGCTGCAGGCTTGGATGGGCCATCTAACCAGCTCTGCAACTATCATAAAATCACACATGCTCTTGGTCTTTGTTTCCTAATCTGTCAAACGAAAGTAATAGTTGACTAGCTCCTCCCAGCCCACTTTAACATCTACAGGGTTACAGAGTAATAAAATGGGATTATGGATAAGAAGGTAGAGTGAAAAGTATATGCAAAGTGTGCTCTTTAATTTTCAGAGTAGATGAGAAGCTACCCGGCCACCCAGCCAGTCTTCATCTCCAAAAACCAAATTGGAAATAACCTGCAGCTTTGCTTCTCTACATGCTTCACAGCCCTGCAAATCCACAACTGACTTTAAGGCTGGGCTTGGGGAAGGTGTTCCCTCCACACCCCTGCGTCTCTCCTCAGAAGGGAGCTCCAGGCACGGTGGTTGCTGCTATGGTCTTTCTTTTGTTTTATTCGAAGGAAATGTGCTCTGGGCCATGCCTGGCTTAGATCTGGTCCAGCTCAGAGGAGAGACCCCGTCCTAAACAGAGGACAACATTTCCTGTACACCTGAGTTCTCTCTGAAGGAAGCAGAAGCCCAAATGTCAAGGGTAACTTAGAATTTGGATCTAGTATTAGAAATGAAAACTGCTAAAACAATGACAAGGAGGGAACCAGGCTGAGGGGAAAACATTTTGATATTTCTCAGCGCCAGCACCATACCCACCATCTCGATTCATCTCCATTGATGATGTGCGGTCAGCCCTGTCGATTGCATGATTGATTGGGAATCTGGCTCGTCACAGAGCAGACAGTGTATTTAGCTTTTCTCTGGGCCTGCAGTTCTCCATCATACTAGGAGGATTAGCAGATACTTTATTCTTTTGAGGAGTTGAGTTGTTGCTGGATGCGTAGGCATCTGTCACGGGGAGGTGGATAGAGAAGTAAGCATTTCAACATCCTTAGGCAGTGTGGGATTTGGGATTTAGCTAAGTCATGTGAAAAACTGGGAAGCCCTCTCTGTATGCGTGTACTTGGATTCCTTGGCCTTATGTAGTGGGGCTGAATCAGAGGAGTTTGAAAGTCTGAAAATGTCTCATGCTTCCCCCACCCTATTCTTTATCCTGCCATGTGGGGCTGTGTTGTACCCTGGGAAGGGCAGAACAAAAAGACAGGAAGTACTGAATCCTGAGAGCCACGTGGATCTGAGCCTGCCATGGCAGTCTTGGACTGCTCACCTCCACGCTTTTTTGGCTAGAGAAATAAACTTGAATTTTAAGTGGCCATGATTTTGCATCTGTGTTGCTCACAGAAGATGTAGTCCTCACTGTTAAGATGGTTTCTGTGGGGTCGGCACATGACTCAGGTTAAGTCAATCACAATTCCTTGCTCTGCTGTAGACACATGTACCGATGGGGAAGAAAAGAGTTTCTCTTCCTTTTAGATCTGAGACTCTGGTTCATAGGCCCCATAGATTTTTTTCCTTGAAGATCTGTCTTGGAATGAAATAAACACATAGAGGGAGACAAAGCCACAGAGGGAGGAAAAGAACTCAGAGCATTGTTTGAGCCCCTGAACCCAGCTGAGCCTGCAGGTGTACCAATCCAGTATCTTCCCCAGTTACAGGAGCTAATAAATGTCCACGCCCGCTTCAACTAGTCTGAGTTGTGGTTTCATTATCTGTAACAGAGAGATCTTCTTTGTGTGTGTGGTACGCGGGCCTCTCACTGTTGTGGCCTCTCCCGTTGCGGAGCACAGGCTCCAGACGCGCAGGCCCAGCGGCCATGGCTCACGGGCCCAGCCGTTCCGCGGCATGTGGGATCTTCCCAGACCGGGGCACAAACCCATGTCACCTACATCAGCAGGCGGACCCTCAACCGCTGCACCACCAGGGAAGCCCCAGAGAGATCTTTAAGTGACTCAACTGCTGCAGCACATAATTGGCTCATCTGTAAAGAGAGGAAATAACTGGGATGAGTCTAAGGTTAAATAAAATCTTATATTACATAAGATTATAAACTTGAATTGAGACGCATATGCTGATGAGTTCATCAGCCTCCCTTATTTTGCTCAGTGACTTATTCTTCCTTTCTGGCTTCATAATGGGCATGATGTTAAAGTCAAACCTTGGCAAAATGATGATTTTGGATGTCATGTATCTTCAGGGTTACTTTCAAAAACTCCTAATGATGAATTAAATGCAAAAATGGGGAGGGTATATGTATTTTGATCCTGAGTAGAGATTGTATCTGAATCTGGGTTCTCTCTCCTGTGTGTGTGTGTAATTTCTAAACACATACACACAGTTTGATACAAAATGATCATGGCTAAATTCATTCCATAGTCACTGTGTGCCAGATACTCTTCTGGGGGCTTTATAAGAAGCAACTCTTCACAGCCATCTGTCAGACCTGTCCAGTTATTATCCCCTTTTGTGTTGTGGAAATAGAGTCACAAGAGACTTTACCCAAGGTCGCAAAGCTAAGACACGCTGGGCTGACCATTGGAAAGCACAAGGTCTGGCTCCAGAGCACAAGCTCTTCCCCACCACTTACGCAACCAGATCAGCTGTCAGTCAACACTAACGCACAACACGATGCGTTCACGCTGCAAACCGAAGCCGAGAATTCAAAGAATCCAAGTAGCAAATCAGCCGCTGCTTCACTCTGCCCATCATACGGGAAATCATGATGTAGCCACGTTGATTAGGACCAAGGTCAGTTGGTCCACGTGTGTTCAGACACAGCCTTGGGAATACACTTCATCCCTAGGAAATCGTAGTCTCCTCCTGTGTGTCTAAATGGCATCCAGCATTCTGAGAATGCTTGCTCTGTCTGTGGCAAGAATAAACATAGGAGCACTGGTCAGTGGAACCCCATGGAAACTCTTTTGCATGAAGAGTAAAGATTAACATGGCAGGTACGCTCAAGCTGCTCCCTTTGGGGAGTCGACCAGTTGGCTAATGGGGGATCTACTTTCTTTTTTTTTTTTAATTGGTTCTAGTTATCTGTGTCTTTAGATAAATCTTTGATCATTTCCAAGTACTGGCTTCTTACTGGAGAGTTATTATGAAATCTGAAAGAGATAAATATAAGAAACAAAGTAGAAGTGCAAAGTATTAGCCATGTCCTATGACATGTAACTTGAAGAGAGCCAGAAGGCGTAACTGCCCCCAGATTGCTCACATGCCTTTGTGTTGGTGTGTCTGAGAGGCCTTTATGAAATTTAAGTTATTTGTGGATGAATTAAAATTAATTATTGCCCTAAAATATCGGCCGGCTAATGTGGTCCTGAGAACGCTGGGACACAGGCTAAAAATGTCTGGATGGTGTGGAGGTGCTTTGACAGATTCCCCAGACAGGTAAGGGCAGACTGTGGGCCACGAACACTTAGGAGTTGGGTTACTGACAGGGCAAGATGTGGCAAAGTCAAAATCTCCCTTTCATGGCTTCCTCCAGGGTCCATGTAGCTATTTCCCATAGCGGAGCAACTCTACTTTCCATAAAGCAACATAGCTGGCGTCCTTTCAGGCTCCATCAGAGACCAGAAAAGGAACTAGTTCCATGTTTGCCCAGAACGCCGGCCATTATGCTCTGGGCTGCCCTGAGATGAGATTATAAAGCAGGATTAAGGTTGGAGATGCCTTAAGTTCTCCATCCTTTCTGTCACCACGTTGTCCCTCTCTCATTTTCTGTGCTCGGAGCTCTCCCTGCCATGGGAGTCTGCGTGCATCGCAGGGAAGCAGCAGTGTGGTGGTGACGTGCACACATTCTAGGTCAGACATTCTGCATTCAACACCTGACTCTACCATTCTTGAATTGTGTGACCCTGGGCAAGTGATTAACCTCTCTGTGCTTAGTTTATTCATCTGTAAAATAAAGAGAAAAAGAATATTTAGTCAACCCTAGAAGGGTTTGTTGTCAGGCTTAAATGAGATGCTAGGACAGCACCAAACACATGGTAAGAACTCAATAAATGTTAGTTAATATAGATAGTTAACAGCCATTTTCAGTGGAGGGTAAATTTCATGTCATTTGCTGTGTCCCTCTCCTGGAGCCTGGTACATGTTAAGCCTCATCTCTCCTTGTGATTTTGTTTTCTGTTAGAGGGGTGTCCCATGTTAGGCAGAAGGGCTGAGAGCTATCCTGAGGGTATGAGTAATATCCCAGGCATATGACACTCTCCCGCAGTCAGAAGTCATATGCCTCTTATGCAAGCCCAGGTCAGCTTGTCCCTCTGCCCTAAGGGCCAGCCCTTTGGCAGTGGTACTGTTTACTTCTCCTGAATCTTCTTGGATCACACTTCAGCTGGCAGAGCGAGCAGCCTCCTCTTCATCGTGTGTCTGGAGACTAGACTAGAAACTTACCAGCTGCTGGCTGGAGTGTCACTTAGCCCTAGGACAGCTGCGGATTCACCACAGATTGAAAATGAAAGCTCAGCCCGGCAGTAGGTTTCTGTGGGTGAATGAGAAAAGGGAATAAGACCGTCCTGGCTCATCCTCTTGCAGGTGCATTGATGGGCAAGTGTGAGGGTCCTGTGAAACATGGAAGGCACCCATGTTTATTTCTCAAACTACCTTCCACATTCCTGTCTGGAATGGGGGGACTGGGTGATTTCTGGGGCTGCTTTTAGCTTTGCCTTTAGGTCTATAAATAAGATTCTGTCCGTGAGGAAGGAGAAAAAACAGAAGGAGGGAGCTATCCTGGCTAGTATCTCGCAGAAATGTACACCTGCCAGTAAAACCCATCACACCTACTGGAACTATGTGCCTGGAATGATGGCTCTCCCCATACCTTGACATCTCTTTCTACATCATTTCTTTTCCTCCTGCAAGGATCATAAGCTTTTTTTTTTTTTTTTTTTTTTTGATATGCGGGCCTCTCACTGTTGTGGCCTCTCCCGTTTCGGAGCACAGGCTCCGGGCACGCAGGCTCAGCGGCTCACGGGCCCAGCCGCTCCGCGGCATGTGGGATCCCCCCGGACCGGGGGCACGAACCCGTGTCCCCTGCATCGGCAGGCAGACTCTCAACCACTGTGCCACCAGGGAAGCCCTACTCTTCTTTTGATTGCATTTCAACCATTTAAAAATGTGGAAACGATTCTTAGCTCGTGGGCAGTACATTCACAGACAGGGGTTGGATCTGGCTTGTGGCACTTAATTTACCTTGCTGTGAAGTTGAATTTAATCCTGGATTCATGGTCCTTTTTTTTTTTTGGTACGCGGTCCTCTCAATGCGCGACCAGGGAAGCCCCATAATATTGATATAGACGTGTTAGGAGGTGGGGACAGAGAGTGATTCTTTCGTGCCTGGTTTCTGTCATTCTGTTCATAGTCCCAAGTTACTTGTCCTCTGCACGCTGCCCTCCAGGCTCTTCATCCACGGGCCCACAGTAGCTGCACACCTTTGAGGTTCTGTCAAGGGGCTCAGGGAGGCGCTTCCTCTAATGACCACCAGGTGGTGATCAAGCCTCAGGAGAAGCTGGCGGACTGCTGGGGAGGAGCCGGAGCTTGGAGGCCAGCTGTCACTCATCAGCCCAGTTGGCCATCCCGTCAGGGCTGCCCTGACCAGGACAGCTGTGAACAGAGCGCCTCTGGGCATGGGAAGCGCTCACAGTTCCAGAAAAGCAGTAAAGGGATGTACGAATTTCCTCGGTTAATCAAAATCAAACGCCTCTTGCCACCGCTGCCGGAGGTTGGGGCGATTTGGCAGGATGGAGGACCGAGGATGGTACCCATTAAAATTAGTTTCCAAAAAGGCGGGGCCCAGAGTCATCCCTGGATCCTGGGAAGTGGGCTGTGACAGCAGTCTGCCTAGGACTTGCCCAATCCGTTCCTGTTTCTTTTCATGCTGAGAAAAAGCCTTTTTTTTTTTTTTTTCTGGACTCCTGGGTTTGTTCTATTTAGTTTCTAATAGTCACCAGCATACTTCCTTTAGGACTTGGCTCTGCATTAAAAAATAAAAACCCTGGGGTGGAAACGGAGTTGAGTAACCCCCATCCTTGGCCCATTCTTGCAGGGGGAACACTCATGACCTTTCAACTCTTCATCGCAAAGTTTGCAGGTGAAACGGAAAGAATAGATGTCTAGATCATTATTCTAAACATAGACAAGGTGCCTGTAAGTAGACCACACACAGCCCACATGGGAAAATAGTATTCGGAGACAAATAACAGGGGTCTGGCCCAGGGCGGGCTTTAGTAATCGTGCCCATCTTTTCGTCTTTCTTTTTCTGTCTGCTCCGTATTCAGTAAGAATAGAGTCATGAAAATTGTTTCCTCTCTAGAATGTGCCAGAGGATAGACTTAGACATCTGTCCACCAGGACAGAAGGAAAGATGGGGTGGTGAGGTTGGTAAATGGGAAGTAATCAGGGGCTTCATCGTCGCTTCCTTCAGTACCACGGGTACTGGAGGTGGCGGTGGCTATGTTACAGGCCTGGCCCAGGGGGCAATTCCATTCTCTCCTCTTGGCCACTGCTTGACACCAGCAGAGATAAGGGATGGTTTGCGATGAAGCTCCGGAGGGGCAGGTGGCCTGTGAGGGAGGCTGCTGCTCCTGGAAGGAGGGGCACCTGAAGTCTGCTACGTGGGCCCATTTGATGCTTGGGAGACAGTGCTCAGAGCAGGCCTCTCCTAGGGACCCACTCATCACAGGTTCTCCCACTTCCCCAGACTTCCATCTTCTGGGACCTGAGCTCAAAGGACCCTGAAGCAGTCACAGCTGGAAGTTGAGCTGCAGGGTGTCCCCACCTGCAGGAGGGTTCTGAAGACACCTGGGGTCGTAGAGCAGGCCTGGGCCTTTCAGGGTCCTCCCTACACTGCTGGGCAACAGAGGCCCAATATATGCCCACTGGGCTGTGTGTGCCGGGGGCTGAGTCACGCCCGGGACTCCAGAAGAGGCCCTGGACCCTTTTGGGAAGCACAGAAGGTCCATGTAAAGGCATGTCCTGGAGCAACATTGTCCAAAGACTGCCAACCTGCATGTGTGCTTTGGGCCTCTTAAGAAAAATCATCTTGTCACATATAGGATCATCTTGAAGGAAATCTTCAAAGCCAACCATTTGTTGAGTGCCATCTCACTCCCTCATGGGTACGGGATGAAGCGTGCCCTACCCATCCTAATTCAGGGCTCTCCTGATGACCCTCGACACCCAGGCCTAGAATGCCCCTGGGCACTCACTAGGGTCATCAGAGCTTACTGTCCCCTCCCCAAGGCTCCCCTGTGGTCAGCCTCTCTCTGCCTTTCAAAGAGATAATGGAGGTAATCTATTATTTGCATAATACTTCGTTTCCAAAACATGTTCCTATAAACTATGGTTTTGGGGCCTGACAACAGCCTTGAGAGGTAATTAGAATGATCCCTGTTTTCTAGATGAGCAAACCAAGGACCAGAGAACTTCAGTGAAGGGCCCAGGGGAGTGAGGAAAGGTGTCTTTCTGTTCTGGGAGCCGTGTTCTTTCTGCTACGCCACACCAATGAGACAGTAAGCTCGTCCTCCAGGAAAGAAGACTGATGCGGATCTCCCGGCCCTTCCTCCTTTCTGGGAAAGATGCGAGGCTGCAATTTTCTGGGGCTGATTCCGTGCTTGTCAATAATCTCCAAGGACAGTTTATAACAGTGTGGCTTTCAGGCCAGCTTGGAGGGGCAGGAGTTATACGGAAGAGAAGTATTTGGGGCCTTACGGATTTATGTCCCCTCCACCTCCCATATGTGTAAGCATCTCTGCAAAGACCAGCCCGGATGCTGTGGTACAGGCCTGTTTTAAATTCATTTTCCTACCCTGCTGTTCGTACAGAGAAAGGAAGCAGAATAGCAGAATGCATTTATCTCTGATTTGTGCTTCAAATATGTGTTTCCCGGTGTAGTAGCTTCTAGATACACGTGGCTCCTTAGCCCTGGAAATGTGCTGGGCACTTGTGGAGTAAAACACACACTAGATTGTGAACACTTAGTATTAAAAAAAAAAAGGAATGTAAAATATCTCATTAAGAAGTTTACAGGGCTTCCCTGGTGGCGCAGTGGTTGAGAGTCCGCCTGCCGATGCAGGGGACACAGGTTCGTGCCCCGGTCCGGGAAGATCCCACATGCCGCGGAGCGGCTGGGCCCGTGAGCCATGGCCGCTGAGCCTGCGCGTCCGGAGCCTGTGCTCCGCCACGGGAGAGGCCACAACAGTGAGAGGCCCGCGTACCGCAAAAAAAAAAAAGAGAAGTTCACATAAATTACATCTTGAAATGCTAAGATTTTAGATCTGTTGGGTTAAGCCAAATGTATTACTGCAATTCATTTCATCAACTTACTTTTTGTAAAGTGACTCCTTAAAAAATGAAAAGTACACGTGACTTAGCGTTCTACCAGACCGTGCAGCGTTCCCAGCGTTCCTGAGTAGTTCAAAGACGGCTGCATTCCTTTTCACATAACGTATTCGTAGGAAGCATGCTTTTCTTCCTGTTTATATGAATAAACTTCATAAAGCCAGGGGGAAAGGTCTTCAAAATACAAAACTAAACAATTTCCTTTCCAAATGATGTATACATTATCTTTCAAAGAAAAACATCAGGGTAGGGAATTCCCTGGCGGTCCAGTGGTTATGGCTGGACCATAACATGTTTCCAGTGCACGGGGCACGGGTTCCATTCCTTGTCGGGGAACTAAGATCCTGCTTGCCGTGCAGTACAGCCAAAAGATAAATGTAAAAATGTGCACACACACACAAAAAGAAAAGAAAAGACAAACATCAGGGCAAAAGAGCAGACAATTCCAGACAAAGTCCTGTGACCCATGCAAGCATGTGATGGCAGGTTAACGCCATGAGAGAGGGATGCGTCTCCTGAGGTATGAAAACTTTTCCAGTTCCAGGCACGGGCTGCAGGTGGCAGCACGTCACTGGTGGGGGTGGGGTGGGAAACTTTAAGGATGAGAAGTGCCCAGCATAGGAGGAGCACTTTGACTGGGTTTTTAAGGAGTGGGAGGTCAGATGAACAAAAGCTTAGAGAACAGGCCAGCACCTGTGTACTCAGATCTCTGCCCTGTTGGCCTAAATGTCAAACGTACTTTAGACTGAGTACATTAGAGCTCCTGGGCTCACTCTACCTGCCATACCAGACGCACGCCGCGTGGGGAAGGCGGTCTGCTACGGAGCTGTGTGCCTCTTTTCATCTGGACAAGTCAAGCTTTCCCACACGGCACTTTTCCTGAATTTCCACACAGCTGGAAGCCATCCCCTTGGGAAGGGTGCCTTCCGTCACATTTGCATATTCAGCAGACAGAATAACGTTGATATACTGGCAGCACACAAGCCTTATTACTGATACTGCCAGAGAGACCCTTCGCAGCGTGAGTACTCTTATGGACAAAGGAAAGTTTGCAGGTCACATATCTGCAGCTTAGGCCTCATACAGATTCTACAGAGCAGTGCTGGGTCCTTAACTTTTTTTTAATTATTAATTTATTTTTGGCTGTGTTGGGTCTTCGTTGCTGTGCTTGGGCTTTCCCTAGTTGTGGCGAGTGGGGGTTACTCTTTGTTGCGGTGCACAGGCTTCTCACTGTGGTGGCTTCTCTTGTTGTGGAGCATGGGCTCTAGGCACGCGGGCTTCAGTAGTTGTGGCACATGGGCTCAGTAGTTGTGGCTCACGGGCTGTAGAGCACAGGCTCAGTAGCTGTGGCGCACAGCTTTAGTTGCTCCGTGGCATGTGGGATCTTCCCGGACCGGGGCTCGAACCCATGTCGCCTGCATTGGCAGGCGGATTCTTAACCGCTGTGCCACCAGGGAAATCCCTAACTTTGTTTTTTTAAAGAATCTGAAGAAATAGCTTGTATCATCTTCTCCCCTGCACTGGGAGCCGGACCTGTGACTCTGATGAGATGTCACTCCCATGAGTAGATTACATCACAGGGCAAAGGTGAAGGAATTCTGCGGATGTAATTAAGGTCCCTAATCACCTGGCTTTGAGTTAATCTCAAGGGAGATTATCGTGGGTGGGCCAGACCTAATCAGGTGAGTCCTTTAAAAGAGGGTCTGGAGATCAGAGACTGAAGAAGTCACAGAGATTCAAAGCAGCATAGAAGCTCTTCTGTTGACTTTGAAGAAGCAAACTGCCTTATTGGGAGAAGACCACATGGCAGGGGATGGTTGGATGCCTCCAGGAGCTAAGGACCTCAGTCCTATTAACTACAAAGAATGAAATTCTGCCAAGCAATCACTGAGCTCAGAGGAGGACCCCAGCTTTCAGATGAGACCGCAGCCCTGGCCAACAACTTGAGTTCAGCCTGATGAGACCCTGAGCAGAGGACCAGGTTAAGTCATGCCCAGAAACTGCGTGATAACAAACAGGTGTGGTTTTCAGCTTCTAAGTTTGCAGTAGTATGTTACAAAGCAGTAGAAAACGAATACAGGAAATACAGGACCGTGTTGCAGAAATATCTGTTGCTAACAGAACCCATGGGGCTCTGTTTTTGGCAGTCCATGAAAATTCCAACCAAGCCACATCCAAATGTCAGAACAGGCATTTGTTTATTTGTTTCCCAGACAGTCAGGTCCTGAAAGCATTACTTCCAGGTCCCCTGTTTAAAGCCTCTTAAGCTTCTGGACTCCACATGCTGAGTGCGAGTGTGGATGGTGTGAGGAAAGACATCAGCTCTGTCAGCCAGCTGAGCTCAGCTGTGAATTTCTGACACCCCTCACCCTCACCCCCATACCTGGAGAATAGATGTGACCATTCACTGAAGAAGACGGAATTAAATTCTGGTGGACGTGGGGAAGCCTGAAACAACAGCAGTAGCCTATTCCAAGAGCACAGACAATTTATATAAAGAAAACTTCACTCGATCTTGTTAGATTTTTATTGTTATAAGCACAGAAAAGACACAGAGCTGTATGCTGGCATGCTATTAAGACACGGCTGAAAATCCCAAGTCATAAATTAGAAACCTGTAGCATCTCATTCCAAAGCTAACATCTTTGAAATGATGAGACACTATTTTCACTGGCGTTCAGAAAATACGTGAGAGAGACAGACCCACTGAAAGCCCCTCCTTTATTTTGGACACTCAGGGAATCAGAGTTCTGTTGGCCTGAGTTATTGACTTTCTCTTAGGGGTGCAGAGCCCCATTTAACATCACCTTCACCTGCCACAAATAAAATGCATTCCACCTACATGGCATTTCTATGACCACACTTGTTTCCTTTTGTCTTCTCAAATGGTCGTGACTTTCTGTTCCACTTGCCTCAGAATAACTCCTTCCCCCACCTGTTCTTGCTGGTTGCTATAGTCTTTCTCGTCTCCATGAAACTTTTTTTTTCAGTCTTCCAACCTCTCTGAAGGTCCCTAGATAAACCACAGAGGGCTATGACTTCCCACAGTGCTTCTTAATTTCTGGCCTTAGCAACCTACATCCTGAAATCCCCATGGACCTGTATTTACCTCTTTCTCCAAGTAAACAGTAAGGCATGGGAAGGAGGATGGCAGATACATGACTCATTCAAGAGATGATGTGTTGCACTGGCCTTAGAATATTATACTGGGCTTAGAATATTTCTGTAGTTTATATTCATTGCTCATTGGTGAATGCTCCAACCTCACAACCTCTGAAGCATTAGCACAGATCCCTTTGCAAGAAACTGACTTCGTAGAACATCCCTTAATGCAAGAAGGTTTTGGCCCATGGAACAGACTTTATACACTGAGAGATTTCAGGGACGTGGGGAAAGTATTGCCCACTTTCCAAGTGAAGTTGACCCCATATCTCACTTTGTATCAAAACCAGAGCCCATGTTCTCCCTTCCCTCGGAAATCTGCTGTGAAAAGCCTCGGAATCCTTGCGGATTGAGAACTGGTGACCTTGGGGCCAAGCACAGCTCCGGCTTTCATGTAATTTACAGATTCACGGACCACTGTTTTTTACAATTTTGAATTCTGTTGCTTATTTTAGGATCTTGGCAAAGAGCAGTGGCTGAACTATGTGTCTTGCAGTTGAGCAGAAAACCAGCGGTTATTGTATTTCTCCAATGTTTTGTTTGTATAGCTTTCCTGGGACTTGGATCCGGCGCTGTGACTTGAAAGGTGGGAGGTACGTGCACACCTCTGTGTGTGTGTGTGTGTGCTGGGGGTAGTGAACGTGCCCCCCCCCCATAGTAATCAACGTGGAGAGAGAGCCAGATCCACGTCCTGGGGAGCCCTGCTGAAGGCTCCTGTCATTACAGAGGTCCCCTTCACAAAGTCAAACACAATGATTCCCAAAGGATCCCTACAGAAGCGGGTGGAAGGTCAGTGTTTCTTGTCACTTTGTGGTTTTGAACACGAGACCCACAGCCTCCAGGGTGCTGTGCTTTCCCTGGCCGATCACATCAAGGTGGCCGTGCTAACATACTGTCTAACCCTGCCTCAGTCCGCACTGATAGAACCCCAGAGGCCACAGCAGCAACGCCGTGCTTTCCCTAGTAGCTAAATCTAATTCAGTTCATCCTCCTAACCTCTGGGTCTGTCTTCTAAGTACCAAACTCTGCCCAAAGTTGATCATTCCCTGAAAAATGTTAAGCCTGACAATCATTTCCTTTAGGGACTTTAAATAATGAACTATTCAGCTGGGATAATGATGTGACAATTTGCAGGCAAATGTGGGCATAGATGTCTGCGTCGTTTGTGAATAGGTATGAAAAAAGAGTTCATTTCCTTGAAACATTAGGACTTCTGTCTCACCTCCCCCTCTCCATAAAGAAAAGAGAGATGAAAATGGAATTTAAAATTTAAAATAAACGGAAGAGATTTTAAAGAGTTAAAACATTTACAGAATACTCTTTCCAACCTCAATAAATAAATGGTTGCTGAATTTCGGACTCTTTTGGCCTTTCTTCCTGGTGGTTGGACCCGTTTAAATTTGTCCTTATGAAGACCACACAACCCACATTTTCAGAGAAGCCCCACATTTTTATTCTGTTTCACTGTCTCCCTGGGATCCGACTTTGATTTGGAATGTACGGTTGCTGTGGCTACGGTACATGGTTAACATTTTTTTTAAGATTAATTTATTTATTTTGGCTGCGTTGGGTCTTTGTTGCTGTGTACGGGCTTTCTCTAGTTGTGGCGAGCGGGGGCTACTCTTCATTGCGGTGCACGGGCTTCTCATTGTCGTGGCTTCTCTTGTTGCGGAGCACGGGCTGTAGGCACACGGACTTCAGTAGTTGTGACGTGAGAGCTTAGTTGCTCCACGGCATTACGTGGTTAACTTTGATAAGGATGCTATTTTAATCTTTGTATTTTTATGAACTGCACACACACAAGCAAAATACACACATGCACATAATTCACAAACAATCTTCACCATCTGTTCATCAAGGTAAAGTGTCATCAGAAGCACAGACTAGCTGGTTGTAAAATTTCTTTCTAGAAGATTTCCACGTGGTTGAAATAAACACGAATTAGACAGTAGAAAACTCTTAATGTATATTGGTCTAGGAACTTAGGAACTGAAAGAATTAATACATAGAGAGCTATACAACACACCCAGGGCCCCTAAATCCACAGTAACTACAACAATAATAATATACAATGCTGTAAGGTCATGAAAATCTATTCTATCATGCACAGAAAAGTACCTGGTTAAAGCTGTTAATATATGACAGTAGAGGGGGTTCTGTATTTCAGTGCAATATATCACATTTGGAAATGAATGGATATAAAAATATATTTTTTTTGCTTTCAAAAAGTGGAAGCAAAACATAAGCCTTTTCTGCTAAACTATAAAAGTGTAATCAGCAGTTGGTCTGCTGTGATCTAATAAGGCATGGCCATCACACTTTCTCTGTCTATTCATTCCACTTAGCTCCAACCTTAACATACAGTAGCATATGTGTATATGTTTAGCATCAGGAGAATCATGTCTTCTTCCATGAATTTCTTGTAAATATTATCATCCACTTGAAAGCATCTTTGATATAATTTCCTCCCTAATTTTTTCATTGCTTTTGTGGTTTTTTTTGGTCCCTCTTAACTAAGGAAATACCAGGAAGATATTGAAGTTTCTCCACGGCTAATTTTCCATTTCCATTTTGGAGTCATTTTTGAATTTTCAGTGTTGCAGCACCTGAGAAGCAATTGTATTAGGTCATTAACATGGAAATCTTAAAATATGGTCCTTATGTTGTTCTCTATTTTTTTCTTTTCCTTCTAGTTTCCTCCATCTCTCCCTTCTTTCTTCCTTTCTTCTTGCCTTCCTTCCTTCCTTCCTAGAATTCACTGAAGTATTTCCTAGGTCCTAGCCTTTCACTTATTATTTTAATCAAAGGTTATCTTTGGGCCCAGGGTGTGAAAAGTAAAAATGTCTCTGAAATTCTATTTTACAATATAGACAGAGAAGTTGGCTTGAGTTTCACTTAAATACTATACACATTCGGTATCACACAAGGGGTGGGGGTAGGGCTGCAACATAAATGTAACAATTCCTTTTAGTCTGTATTTACAAAAGAAAGCCCCTTCCCTAATGAAAAAGTCTCTTCAGCATCTGTTCCCTGAAGCCTGCGGAGAAAACATTTTATCCATGGCTTGGTAAGGATCTCTTTTTCAGAGAACGTCCACTGTTCCCCAAGAGGTTCCATGGGCTGGATTCTCCTGTTCTTAGTTGAGCAATGAATAAGCACTGGATGTGTTTTCCAGGGATGAGCTGGTTATTTCCGGGGTGGAAACATTGTATGTTCCTGAAAAACAGAACAGCAGCTCAGCTGAAGGCCAAGTCTTCATGATTACCAGGGTGTGAACCTCTGCTCATGGACCAGGGGGCGCTCTACTCCAGGAGCCAGGTAAGCTCAGGCCATGCCTGGATAGGAACACATGCCTGCCCTCCTCCCCAGACCCAGAAGTCCTGGAGAACAAACAAAGCTGTTCTCAAGCATGCGTGGCGGCCGACAAGACAAGCACTAACTATTTCACATCATACCAGCAGCCAGATTTCTACAAAAGACAGGGAGATCGTGACAGGGGCAGCCCTCTGCATGCCACCACATGCACTGGCTTGGGGGCATCCGTGGGAGGGAATATCCCTGGTCCCTTTGGGTTGGTGTGACTATGGGAAGCTCTTGGGAGGGACCTGGGGACTGAGCTGGGCAAAGGGAGAAAAGGAAAGAAAAGAGAAAATTACAGGAGAAGAAAAGGCAGGACCGAAAAAGCAGCAGGAGTCAGAGAATGCCAACAAGAGCGCTGAGGATGAGTGTAGCAGGGCGGGTGGCCCGCGAGCTACTGCACAGGCTCGTGTCAGCAGGGGGGTGGGGACTGAACACGGGGACGGTACGGGCTGTGTGTTGGGCAGGGGAAGCGACACAGTGCCCCACCCTACCATCAGATGGGCGGACTGCCACGGCTAACAAGGTTTCCATCATTGCCTGGGGGGCCCTTTGTCGCTGCTGACAACACAAACCAAAGTTACAGTGATTATGGACCCCTCAGATAGGCCAACCTGGATCTGCATTAATGACCCTGAAAGGCTAAGTGGCAATGGCCGGGGCCCTCAGGCCCCGAGACCTCGGGAACAGGACCCCAACTCTTGACCTGACTGGCTCAGAAACAATGAATGCATTTTACTGACCTTACATATTGCATAATTCTGATTCTGTGGAATCGTTTCACAGAGTTTTCACTGTTCTTACTTTAATGCAAACGATAAACATGATCCGGGGACAGTGCTGGCCAAAGGGAATAGTTCTAACAGACCCTGGAGATTTGATCATTCCACAACAGGTCCAATCAAAAGTGAAGGTCCTCCAGTTTCACGAGCCATGCATCAAAATGAAGCTCAAAACACCAGGTTCTCTGGAGTTTCAATAATTAATAGGCATCCTCAAAATTTGCTTTATATGAAAAGCTTTAGTCAGGAAGGCTTTTGATACATTTGATACATGTCTTCATTTGTGAGATTTGTTCAGTTTTGAGGAGCTGGTCTGGTGCCTATTTTCCTAAGGGGAGGAGGTGGTGGTGACATGGGACAGGAGTTTCAGCTTGCCAGAACAGCTGAAACCCACTGCCCAAAGTCATTAACATGCTTTTTCTTATGTCTACAAGGAGGAAACGTTCACTGCGCCATGCCCCTAACAGAACAGCTAACTTGGGTGATCCCTCATATGTTTGCACAGTTTTATAAATGTCGATGTGTAACAGAAGCACACTCCAAAAAAAGAAAAGGGAAAAAAAGGGAAATGAAACTCACAGCATGGGATCCTATGGTAGGATTCTCTAAATATATTCTTCGCTGCCTTGTAACCCATAAACATGACCGACCTATTCTTATATAACAGGAATAGAAGAGAACTCCGTGTTTGACCAGGCCAGCAATTTACAGTTCCCAGTTTTACGGTGGATACAGTTTTTATGGAGAGCTCTCCACAGGTTGAAGGCAACTGCCCTCTGTACCAACCCCTTGGGTGTTTGGGAAAATATAAGCAAGTACTTAACCTCTGCCCCAAATAAGGCCATTATGGGTCAATGCCATGAAGTGGGCAGTGGGACAGTAGGGGCGTGAGATTCCCCCCAGGGCAAATACGTTTAGGTCAAGCCAGGAAACATCTAGAGGTCAGCACGTACCTGTCTTACCAAACAAATTGTTAAATCTTCTTGATATTGGAGAACTCATAGAAAATACTGGAGTGGATGAACCTAGGGATGTGGACTAGAAAAGAAAAAAAGAATTACACAGCAAACGTGTTAGACCAAGGCCCAGTTTTGATCTGTAGGATGATTCGTTTGCTGCCTGCCGGTGGTCACTGACTGCATCTTTCATTTCACTTTAAGGAGAGAGCCTGGATGAGCATGAATTTCTATTTCAGACAAACTAAGCAGGGGAGCCACCTTTTGAAACACTGTAACATCACCACCGGTAGGAGGGAAATAGCTTCCAAATACATTTTTTACTGTTCGATAGGGTTTACTATCTTCTGACATAGGAAAACAAATATATTTAAGTGCAATAGTTATCTTCCAAGATGAACTACAGAAAATTCTATTCATCATTCTTCTTCAAATTTTGTTCTTTATGGCCTTGAGTTTCCCCAGAAGAGTACTTCTCATTGAAATTTGGTTTTAACCTCCAGTTGATATTATCTGTGCTATTTGTAACCTCTATTTAAAGATGTGGGGACAGCATCTTAATGCTAGTTCTGTTCCATGACTATGTTTAATAGGCAGAATCAGGTAAGAAGAAAACACAGTGGAATAATCTATGTTATAACTGGTAGTGGAGAGAGAGGAGTTTGTGTAAGTCTCTACAAAGGAAGTATTTACCTTTGAGTGCTGTGAAGACCATCTCGACAGTGAAAACTTATTCAGCAAGGCTTCCTGTACCTGCATCATTTAAAAGAAGCCATTGTCAACTCAACATGTCACTGCAATTTAGACTTTTCTAGAATCATGACTGTCACTGTTCTTACCTTCTGATCCCAAAGGCATCCAAAGAGTAAAATGAATAATCCCTGAAAAAAGAATTGGGAAGAAGTGCATTTTAATCATATTAATTATATTAATCATATTCTAGTCTAGCAAACTAGGAAGTATGGTTCACCTGCCATAGAATTTGTACTACCTCTTTCCACATCTGCATTTATGGTCCAGTAGATGACAGTGATGTAGTAGGTCCACACCAAGGGACCTTTGATGTTATAATGTCATAAGGATATTTTCAATTTCCCTATTTCCACCCAATTGTGCGCTGGAGATCCTGCTGGTTATGTTATTAAACATACCTCTTATGTCTACAGTAGCCCTCATGTAGTTGTGATGAGAACATAGGGCATAAGGTGGAATAATCAGTCCCTTCTAGTCAAGGCATATTATAAACATCATTAGACATGAGCCTTAGAGTTTGGAGCCATGGGCCCAGTAGCAGAAGTTGGAATTTGCATGGTTAGCATGCGTTGGCGTTAGCATCTAGGGCAACGTCTCGGCATCACCTCCAGATGCCCTGGATCCTCACCAGCTCATGGGGACCTAGGCCTACCACTGGTTGAATCAGAATTAAGCATCCCCTTCCCTGTGCTCCAAAGGCTTGTTGTCTGTACCTCTGCTAAAGCCCACCTAACAACGTGGCTTGTATTATAGTTACGTGCTGCTGGAGAGCAAAGAGAATGTCTTTTTCATTTTCACATAATGGAGCAAAATGTCTACCTTACATAGAGCATTCATTCTTTCATCCTTCAGAAAAATGTTGCCTGAGAACCCACTATGTGGTACAGAGCCTTCATTGCATTTGCCAAGGTGCTCATGACTGAGCATCTAGTCTGTGCCAAGGTCTTTGCAGGCACTAGGAATGTACTGATAAATAAGACAGACGCTGCCCCTGACCTCACCAAGGCAGGGCTCGTTTAATGCTAGTGGAAATTAACTGGAGAGATTGTTTGGTTTAACGGTGGTATTTTCATTTAGGAGATAATAAACGGCATCAAGATAATGTTAGATAAACAGCAAAATCCAGTGTAGGGAAGGGACTTTCCTCCTATTTGTATTATCAGGGCACTTAGAAGAGAGGTGCGTAGGCAACTAAATTATAATGCAGGTGATAAGAGGCATGCGGTTCCATGGGAGCAGAGGAACGCGCCCTTTCTATTTCACTGACTTCTTGTCATTACCGTTCTTTAGGGCTAGGGCCTCCTATGAACAAAAGTCCTTCCCCGTTCCTACCCCTGTTTGTGTTTCTATCATTATAGATCCTTCCTGAGAGCGCTGCCCTGCAGAACGTACCTGGAAGGCATTGAGGAGGGTAAATACAATATGGAAGACAGCATTGCTCCCCTGGAACACGGTGGCGAGACCGAAACCCCAGGTGAGCCCCAAGAGCGGTGTGAGGACCCCAAGGCTCTTGGTGATCTGGAACAGGCTGCTTTTCTCCTGCCTGCTCGGCTTGTCCCCGATGGAAGGTCTCAGGATCTTGGTGATGACCACGACCGTGATGGTCACGTTGACCACCACAATGATCAGTGCTGGGATAACGAAGGCCAGCAGGGCCTTGGTGTCCTCCCAGTTGAGCCAACAGGCATTTTTCCTCGTGTAGACCTCCCGGGGCTGGGTGGCCCCCACCGTGATGACGGAGATGACCAGAGGGCAACCGTAGCCAAGAGAAAACGCAATGGCCTTCTGAATGGACTTGCTCGTGTCATGCAGGATGAAAACCAACCGGTAGAAGAGCATGAGGCCCAGAGTCAGCATCCAGAAGAAGACGCTGAGGTAGGAGAAGTGGACGAAGAAGGTGGCAGCCACACAGGCCGTCTGGTTGAGCGGGTAGCGGTAGTTGTGGACGGCGGCGGCCACGATGAACCAGACGTCGGCGACCAGAAGGGAGGCCGCGATGTTCACGATGCAGATGTGGCGCATGGAGGAAGTCCGGTTCTTGGTGACCGATTTCCACACCATGGCTTCCACAGCGAGGCAGGCCGCCAAGCTCAAGATGGAAAAGCACAGCCCGATGTAGGAAATGATATCCAGCAGGATCTTCAGGAGAGAATCAGGGTCCGGGGAATCAGGGGACATGAGGATGGAGAAGGATGTGAGGTGGTCACAGCTGCAGGACACACTGTCCTCGGTGACTTCTTTAACATAACACCCGCTGCTGTCCCACCCCCCTGTGTGGTTGGCGAGGTTGAAGTTCCAGAAGACACACCTCGGTACCCCGCCCGAAGGGTTGTTGTTTTTGAAGGTCATCGAAATCCTGAATGGCGACGGCGCGGTTAGATTGTGGCTGACAGTGGTTGTCATCACTAGGCTGTTTGCGAAAGTCTTTCCTGGGACATCCTGGGCGAGGATGGTCTTGAGAGTTGGGAAAGCCACGGTGACGATAAATGAATCTGGTTGCAGGTGTTCCAGCTGGCATTCATTAATGGTCACATTGCCCCAGAGCTCAGAGTCTGAGAAAACAAAGCTCTGTGTGTAGGATTTGGGGTGGCCAGATTTTATGACCATGCTCTTCATCTGAACATTAGGTTGGGAGATGGTGCTATCTTCTGACCGCAAGGCTCGGGAAAATCTTTCCAATGAATCCAGTAACTGTGAGCTCTGATTGGTCTTTTGCTGTTGTGACATCATCCAGGTATTCAAAATGGGTTTGCCGAGGATGACGTTGACCGTGGAGAGGACGTGCTGTAATTGACAAGACATGGGATCAAACCAACCGAATGTTTTCAATCGTAAGAGAGAAGAAGAGAACATCTCCCTGGAAACTCATTAAGTGCGTACAGGGAAGAAGAAAATAGAAGAGAAAAATGCAGCATCCCAGGCTGTGGAGGACTCTGATCCACCTTCTTATGGAGGGAATTAGCAGGGGATGGGCCCTCACAACTGCGAGACTCACTAAACATTTAGAAGTCGTGACGGTGAGAACTGCCCCCACCTCTCACTAAGGTCGACTCAGCGGGCTGACAGAGATATTTATTTATTGTTTTATTTTATTTTAAATCTCAAGCCTGTAAAGGCTTTTGGGTGGGTGGTATCTCACCAGCAAGGGTGAGGTAGTCTCAGAAGACCCTCTCAAATGCTAAGCATCAAACACGCCATGGGAGTGTTGTTAAAGGCATCTTTCTTTTTAGCTCAACATTTTGATTCTCTCTCCCATAAACCTGGAATTGTCATTTGTGGCTTCTCTCCATGGAGAGAAGTGGCTTTTTCTCTCTGCCCTTCTTTGCCTTGTTCTGTTCTCTGAAATGATGAGCCCTGCAGTTAGTTGAATGGTGGCCCTTATTTGGAGAAAACCTCATTTGGAGAAAGCATCTTTGTAGATGTAATTAAGGATCTTGAGAGGAAAATCAACCTGGATTACCTAAATGGGCCCTAAATCCAAGTATCCTTATAAGAGACAGAAGAGGAGAAGGTACGTGGAGAAGAAGAGAAGGTCATGTGAAGACAAAGCCAGAGGTTGGAATGAAGCAATTTGTTACAGCAGCCCTAGGAAATCTGTATAAGCTCCTTAGACTCCTGGTACCCAAGCTGCTTGCCAGTTACCTCCGGTTGGGTTTGGCCAATGAGAAGCAGCGGCGGGAGATGAGAGGATGAGAGAAGAAAGAAGCTGAGATATATTTTTCCTGCTACCCGCTGCACCTTCATTTCACTCTCAGCACACCTTTGGTGATGGTTACATACTTCCAATACTGTAGTTCCTGCTCAGTGATCCCTCCTCCAACGCTATGGGTGCACTATTTCCTCTCCTTTCCACCTTAATCTTCAGGGTAGTAAGGGCTTCTAAATGTAGCTGGTCTCTGGGTGCGTTACACCTTTTTTTTTTTTTTTTTTTAATTCCTGGTTTTACCTCTGTAAGTATCCCTTCATTAAAGTCTCTTCATGTGAATTCTGGTGGGTGAATTCTCTTTCCTCTCAGAATGCGGATTGCTTCAAAGATCATGTTTTGTGAGAGACCATTGAGAATCCCACCTTGTACATATTCTGAAAACCTTTCACTCCTAGTTTTCTTAGAGAGCAGGTAAGAATTCATTCTCTTTTAATGAAGAAACTAAAACAGACCTTCTCTAGAGAAATCTTAAGATCCCAAAATGTACACTGAAAATATTCACTGATATGCTAAAAGCCAGAGCTGGCAAAGCGTTGTTCGGGAAAAGACAGAGAAGTTGCAATAGAAAGAAGTTATGTTTCTTGACCCCAAGTCCTGAGGGATGAAAAGACAAGACCCCAAACTCCTGCAAGGCTTAAGCAAACTCACCATCATCATTTCTGAATTCACTTGGGTTGGAACTGTCGAGAGCAAATCAATGATGTTAATAATGGCTCCCAGGCTCCCAGGAAATGACTTGACTTCAAGTTTCACCTGGTTTGTGCTAATGGAAAGATTCTTTAGGTATGAAGGGAGCTTCTCATCCTGAGAGGGGCTCTTCATCAAAGCCTAGTAAAACAAAAGCCGACACAGAAAAAAAACAAAAAACTTGCCCATCAGTCATCAAATACTGCTGATACATCCGTGACAAAAATCTCTCACATCTGAGTTTCCTTTTTGATTCCTCCGTTCTCATAAGTATATCCCATAAGGTAATGTACTTATCTCTTAAACTGTGCTTGCTCTTCAGAATAGAATATTACACGAGACCTCACACATAGAAGGGGAACAGTAGAGCATATGTCAACCTGATGACTAGTTGAAAAGAAAAAGGAAGGGAAGTAGATATGACTGCTAGAGAACTAGATTAAAGTTGCATGAAATTGTCACTTGATTGTCTCTATGAAAGCACATTTGCCACTCTGAGGTTTCTATCCCAAATTTCCTGGGACAGTTCTGGTTTACATCTGATGTCCCAGTGTAATTATAAATAGTGTCCTCTTTTATTTTCAAAAATGATACAAATGAACGTATATACAAAACAGAAATAGACCCATATACATAGAAATCAAACTTAAGGTTACCAAAGGGGAAAGGCGGGGAGGGAAAATTAGGACCAACAAGGACCTACTGTATAGCACAGGGAACTATACTCAATATTTTGTAATAACCTGTAAGGGAAAAGAATCTGAAATATTCTTTTTTAGATTCTTTTCCCTAACGCAACATTGTAAATTAACTCTACTTCAATAAAACAAACACACACACACAAACAAAAAAACCAAAAAGTAAAAAGTATCCTGGTTTGGATGATAAATTATATGGTCACCTTATCTATAATGATCACATTTGTGTTTTCTAACTATCTGACTCCTCACTATAATTAAAGAATGAATTAAAAGTTGGTCTTCTCCATAAAGAACTTTGATGAGTGTTCTAACCCAGGGGAGTTTCTTCCTCTGAATGCAGAAGTATTTGTTTTACTTAACGGAATTTACATTTGTGACATCTCTACCAATGTCATCCTGTGTTTTAATTTCAATCTCTCTCCCATTAAATGATAAGCTCCTCAACAATGGGAACCATGTGTTGCATTTCTTTGCATCTTCTCATATCCCATAATCCCTAACATAGTCACTTAACTTCGTATGTAGTAGGTATTCAATACCATACGTTGAATGGATAAATTAGACGGAGCATGATAGGTCAGCATGCCCCCTTTCCATTGAAGGGGTATGTAGTATCTAGAATTGGGACCAGGGCCCAATGTTGAGTTCAAATTATAATTTCTATCTTCCTCAATTGGGATAGTTTATATTCCCGATGCTTTACCCATCAAGGTCTAACTCAGATGCCACGTTTTTCAAGCAGAACTTCCTGATTATCCTAGCCCCAATTAATACATATATAACATCTATATTCCATATCCAATCAGAGGTCAAGTTTTAATTTGGCCTCTTTACCCTGATAGCACCTATAATAACGCTTTATACATAGTCGGTATTTTAAGGAATTTGATGTGAGACAAGAGATAATTAGATAAAATGCAAACCAATATCACCCTTTTTTCTCAGTCCTTCTTCCCGGGATGCAAGGATTTGGAGCTAACCAGATGTTAGCTCCAAATATAGCTCACGGTCTGAAGATGTTACCATGAGCTATAACCCCACTAATTGCCTCATTTATTGTAACTCATGGAATTTTAGGCGTCTCGAACTTTCAGCAACCTAAGTATGAGAGGTAATTTATATTTATTTTGATGAAGTGAAACATGTTTTTCCTACCACATGGCAGTAACCTCTATTCTAGGTAAGAGAGGTCAGCTAGGCCCTTCTATAACTATAGGCTACCTCTAAGGATTAAGGAAATCTCAGACTTGTAAAAGCGTAAAGCCCAACTATTTTTTTGACTGATGAACCTTACTTTTGGTGTTGCTCCCCTTTCTGAAAAGATTAGCGCTATTAGCTTGATATAAAAATTCTTCAAAGGAGAGCAGTTAGAGGGGATAACACGACTTCCATCTTGGAGGTAATGGAAACAAGGTATTAAGAAGTCAAGGTGACGCTGTACAGCTGGTCCTAGGGCAGAACACGTATTTCGCTGCCTCCATATTTGGATTCAAGCAAAATATTCAGCATTTCTAGGGTTGCATCTTCTTTGGAATTAAATAGGTATAGCTTTGAGAGCAACACCAAGCAGCTCAAAGCCCGTTTTCCTAAGTGCTGAGAAATAGGATCAGCTAGACACACCTCCCCACCAAGAGTTCAGAGTCAAGTGTTTAAGAATCACCTCAGGGGGCTTCCCTGGTGGCGCAGTGGTTGAGAGTCTGCCTGCTAATGCAGGGGACACGGGTTCGAGCCCTGGTCTGGGAGGATCCCACATGCCGCGGAGCGGCTGGGCCCGTGAGCCACGGCTGCTGAGCCTGCGCATCTGGAGCCTGTGCTCCGCAACGAGAGAGGCCGTAACAGTGAGAGGCCCGCGCACTGCGATGAAGAGTGGCCCCCACTTGCCGCAACTAGAGAAAGCCCTCGCACAGAAACGAAGACCCAACACAGCAAAAATAAATAAAATAAATTAATAAACTCCTACCCCAACATCTTCTAAAAAAAAAAAAAAAAAGAATCACCTCAGCCAGCTGGAGCAGAGTATTTATGGGGGCAGAGATGCAGTTGTTTTTCTTAACCTTCCACTGGGAGCCCACACATCTGTAAGTTATGATCCCGCCAATGGGACTCCCAGGGATTCTGGGAACATTAGAGAACTGGCAAAGCTTCTGGATGACTTTTCCGGGTTCCCCAACACCTATGATAGGATCTTGGCATGTGACGTTCTCCCCTGCATTGGAAAAATGGACATAAAAAGGACAATTGAAGAGAGGAGAAAAGATAGTGGAAATAGGGTCAGGCTTAGGTAGAGCTTTGATCTTTGAACTCATCTTCTTTTTTCCTTTCAGTGACCTTTTCGGAGTTGCCCACTTTCTTTATTTTGCCCCTGATTTTCTAAAGCCCCTTAGGGCTTTCCATGCAAATCCGATTCTAATCTGCGCTGGCTTTTTCTAACAGAATTTATTTCCTCAGTGCCTCATTCCCACCTCTGACCACCAGGAATCTTCCCTCTAATGCCTGTAAAACCTAAGCCATGGAAAATAATGAGAGCTTGACGTGTACTCATCCAGATGAAAGACAGGCAGGTTAACAAGGGTCTTAGGGACATAATGACTTAATCCAAGGGGTTCTCAGCTCTGGTGTATTAGAATCTTCAGAGGAGCTTGGAAAATACCAATGTCCAGGCTCACTCCAGCCCAAGAAGATCAAAACCCCTTGGGCTGGAATTCAGGCATCAGCAGTTTTTTAAGCTTCCCCGGTGATTCTAGGGTGCAGGCAAGTTTGAGAAGCACCACCTTAATCCAAGGATATAATTAGTAGCAGAAATCCCAGGCACCCATGACCTGAATATTCTGGGCAACATTCCTAAGCATTTATTCCTTCTGGTTTCCCGTAAGGATGACTTTTCTTTACCTCGACTCAAGACAGACTTGAATGGGAAAATGTCATTTATTGCAGAATCTCTAGTCTCCAAGGGACCCTGACTCTCTGATGAGCAGACCCCCGCTCTCATCATCTTTTAAACTTAGCATGAATTGAGTTCTTAGCCATTGTGTAAAATCTTAGAATACCTAAGTAATGTCTATTAGGAAAAAGAAGAGGAATCAGACTTGGTATGAAGAAAGAAGAGCAGAACAAAGGTAAGTGAATAAAACATGATGATGTCTAGGCTAAGATGGAGGGACAGTGGAGAAATGACCTTGGCTGCCCCCTGGAAGAGGTGTGCTTGGTGGGGTCCAGAGCACGGTGACTCAGAGAGACAGGGAGCTCTAAGTGGCTTCCTACTTTGTTGTCTAGGGCTCAGATACCAACAGATGTTGAGAAGGACCTCAAATCCCTCAGTAAACTCAAACAAGCTTGGTAATGGAGCCATGGATCCTACAGACGTCGCGGGTTCTATTAGAGAGAAGATTTCTGCGGGGAGGGGATTGCTTATGATGCAAGCCCAGGAGTATCCTTTATCCACTTGCCCCTCAGTTGCTACTGAGGAGAGCTCTTCGGTATTGGTTATTACAGAGATGGCTCCACAAATCACGACCTTTTACCTTGACAATAGTATTTAGGGGGATATTGGCTCAGTGATGACAAAGGATGGGAAAGACAGTTTCTGATTCTTTTTACGTAGCCCTTTTTACGTAGTTTCTGATTCTTTTTACGTACGGAAATACGGCTTCATCTGCAAGGCTTTCTTGATCAATTTCTCCCCACCTAATCACTAGCAGAGTTAAACCAGGCAGCCCCTTCTAACCACCCACAACTGCCTCTAGTTTAGAATCTACCACATTATATGTGATAACATTTTTAAATCGCATTTATCTCTCCTCTAGGCTTGAGGCCAAGAAACACAGCTTATTTCTTTTCAAAGCCCCATGCTTAGCTCAAGGCTTGCTACATGAACGTGATTAACATGGATTTATTGATGGATGAATGAGGGAGTGAATGAATACAGGAATCCCTGCTCATGACTATAAAATTTTAAAATAATTTAAGGTGTTCTCACCAGGAACCAGATTAAGCTTCATGGATGGGCTCCGCACTGAATTATTAGCGGTATTGGTAATGTGACAAAACACATCCATATTTTCTGGACAGGAAATTGAGTTTGCCACGAAATGGTGTTTGTAGCACACTTGCTTTCCGTTAACTTCTTTTGCTAAGGTACAATGAAAGAATGAAGTCACAGCATTAGTATTCAAAGCACAAATTTTGTTAAAATCATCCAATGTGGATAAACTTGTCCAAACTTTTCCCAAGAATGTGCCACATTCACTTTAATGTGGTTTTCAAAATGCCTCTAGCCTAGAAGTAGCAGTGAATGCACGCGTGTTGAACACAGAATGTTAAAACGCTTAAATAGGTTGGTACCCAGATTGATTTCATATCCCCCTACCATGCAGTCTCTAAATTGTCCGGTCTCTATGGGATCCCCATTTTTCTGAACTTCCATTGTTCTTTCTATCTGTAGTGCTCATTTTGTATAGTTAATGCTCTATGTATTTTCTTTTACGACATATGCCCTTCTAGGTATCGATATATATGCCCCACTTCTTTTGTCTCCTTTTCATTGCCTACTGTTATATTTTGTATTAAGCATAGGTCCCAAAGAACAGTTCTTGAAAGTATGAATGAGCTTAAAAATCCCTCGTGAAGGTGTCCATGCATTACGATTTGTGGTTGTGAGTTCATATTTGGCTGACCTTAATCTACAGGAATCCTGAGGGATCTGAATGGAGGGTACATTCTACCAGAGAGGATTTAAATTTTTTGGCCAGGTACCACTGAGTGCTACCAACGGACTACTTTAAGTTAATTACTCCTCAGCTTGGAGTTATTGGACCAAATAGGTTGTATAAATTCAAGCCCCAAATCTGAATGTAGGCAGGACAGTTATACTTCTCAGGGGAAATTCTTGCCCACCCAGCGCTGAGGCTCTGAACTCTGTCAGATGAATTTTGTTTTTCTAGCTTCTTCTTTTACTGAGCGTGTCATTGTCTGAGGGTCCTGACATTGTGTTGATGGGGTAGGTTGCCTTAGTTACTGCATTGGGAACAAGGCCTTTTCTTTCATACACTTCAGAGCCTTCAAATTCAAATTCAAGATTCTGGGGTTTCTGGGCTTCCCTGGTGGCCCAGTGGTTGAGAATCTGCCTGCCAATGCAGGGGACATGGGTTCGAACCCTAGTCTGGGAAGATCCCACATGCCGCAGAGCAGCTAGGCCCGTGAGCCACAACTACTGAGCCTGCGCGTCTGGAGCCTGTGCTCCACAAGAGAGGCCGCGATAGTGAGAGGCCCGCGCAACGCGATGAAGAGTGGCCCCCGCTCGCCGCAACTAGAGAAAGCCCTCGCACAGAAACAAAGACCCAACACAGTCAAAAATAATAAATAAATAAACTAAAAAAAAAAAAAAGATTCTGAGGTTTCTGATATTGGCAGATGCCCTCAGGGAAACTCCAGCATTAGCTAAAGCATTACCTCTATTTTTGTTTTCTTCTATGTTTTTGACCCTTGGTTATTTCTCTTACTCTCTTGCCTGCTCAACTGTGCATTTAAAAGGGTTTTGGGCATACTTTTTTTTTTGCTGTACGCGGGCCTCACTGTTGTGGCCTCTCCCGTTGCGGAGCACAGGCTCCGGACACGCAGGCTCAGCGGCCATGGCTCACGGGCCCAGCCGCTCTGCAGCATGTGGGATCTTCCCGGACCGGGGCACGAACCCGTGTCCCCTGCATCGGCAGGCGGACTCTCAACCACTGCGCCACCAGGGAGGCCCCTGCCATACTTTTATTGCATGCTGATTCATAGCATAGAGGGAGGGGTGATCAGAATATCGAGTCTACTGAGCACGTAGAAGGCTTGTGACGGTAACTCAATACTATCTTCAACAGCTGTCACTATAAACAGTGGGCTCCACCCTCACAGACTCTCAAGATTTTGTCACAAACCAATGAGCCACTGGTCACATAGCAAAATAGAAGGCAATAAAGCCTCATGGGCTTCCCTCTGTTACATTATGTCCCTGAAGCAATCCCTCTCTGTCTCCTTACCCCTATTTTAAGAGTAAAGTTTGAGACTCGACATATATGGAATCATGTGTCCTTACAATTCAGCAGTGGGCATCTTACCAGCCGGAAAGGACGAGGAACCAGCTTGGAAAATGACCTTGTAGTCTCTGTCCTCCTCAATGCAGCACTTGATGTGACGGGAGCTTGTGCATGGAATGGCAGCTTCCAAAGGATCAACCATGATATTGGGCTGTAGGGGCAGCGGGTGGACGGTGACATCTTTGGCCATGACGCTGTATGAATTCTTGTATCGAAATATGCAGTGATAGGTTCCTGAGTGGAAAGAAGCCAAGATGAGGTGGAACGAAGTCATCGCTCCAAATAGACATTTGCTGAGAAAGTTGAGAAGAGGCTTGGTTTTCCTTGTCAAGCTGGGGCACAGGCACAGTACCCGCTCCTGGGCCCTGGACTAGGAAATGCTCCACAGGTTCCCCTCCTGGGTTCGCTATGCATTTGAAGGACTAGCTCATCGCCACCTAAATATTCACTTACTTCCGAATAAAATCAAGTGGCGTATCCAGAGTCATATAGCCTGTTGGGGGTGGAACTGAGTTTCAAATCTAGTTCACAAAACCTACTCCAAGGCTCTTTCTTTAGTCGGGGTTGCAGCGGGGGCGGAATGCGAATTTTGGGGTGTGCTGGGCTGGGGAGTTCTTTGAAGAAAGTTGCCAGTGAGAGGGAACTAGAGCACTGCGGTCCTGCGAGGCCCCCTTTCCCCATCTTTAAGGGAGTAGGTGCCTCTGGTCTGGGACCTCAGGGCACCACTAAGGAATGTGGGGAGGGAGTGGGGAGGGAGGGAGAGAGGTTGACTGTGAGTTCTTGGGAGAGCTTGGTCTGTGGACTCTGAGATTAGATGTCTGACTCTTATCTAGAAAAGTCTAAAGAGGAGAGCGGGCCGACTTTGCAGGAGTGAAAAGAGAAGGCTGCAGCAGGAGTTGCCTGCACGCCCAGTGCTCGGTGAAGCAGAGAGGACTGTGGACAGGGCTTGGGTTGAGCTTCATGAAAGGAACTTTTCCTACGGGACTTCACACCAGAGCCCATCAGAGGATGAACCGCCATTGGATCAGCTGTTGTCGGGACAGTGGAAGATGATAACAGCATCTACAGTTAAGCAGGACCTTTCAATGTTCCTGACATTCCTTCTCTTTGCCCCGACTCTGGAGGAGCCAGAGTAGCCGCTAGCCAGAGGGGAAACACGTAGAACGAGAACAGAGAGGAAACGCTTTTTGATTCCCATTGGGAGGGAGGGGACATTTACATTGAATATAAAATAAAAGTGTAGTCGATTTAGATGAGAATAGATGATTTTTAGCACCTGAGACTGTTTAATAGTTCAGTGTGACCAGAACAGCCACAGCTCTTCCTAAGTTATTGCCTGATAGTAGGAAAGGGCAGTTGGGCAGAGCAACTCTCCTGTGTGAGTTCAGCACAGGAGAAAAAGACTCCCATTTCCCGATTGTATCTACCAAGTCCAGCCAGATAATAAGTAGTTATTTCTACAATATTGCCTAGGCCTTATATGAAAAAGTGAAGAACTCACAGGATCTGGACTGATTAAGCTTATAATGAATGAAACGCTTTAGAATAGAGGAGTTAAGAGTTGGCCTCTGTAGCAACACAGTCTCTGTTTCCCTTTGACTTTACTGTCTACTAGATGTATAACCTCAGGTAGTTTCCTTAACCTCACCGGGCCTCAGTTTCCTCATCTGTGAAATGGAGATAATAATAGCACTCTCGATTCCTGGAGTGCAGCAAACAAAGAAGCAGTGAAGCAAAGCCCTTGTCCTATTCCTGTGTTTTCCTGGGACAGCGAAAAGAATGACAAGGACTCCTGGAGTCAGCTTTGCACCGAGGATTCTCAGGGCCAGTGGGTCACTGCCCACAACTCTAGAGTTCCTTTCCGAGATGTAATCAATGACCGGAATCAGGGCTTAGGACAGCTTCTTAACAGCCCTTGGGCTCAGCGCCAGGATAGGACCACTCAGTTAAATCTGCAGCCTGATTTGCTCTTTACCCAGGACTCTGAAGGTAATCAAGTTATCAGGCACCAAGTCTAAATGTCTTTGTGAGGGTTTGGTTCTAGAAGTATCTTGAAATGACATATAACAAAGTATCTTCAGGAGGTGAGTATACTGGAGTGGGGGAATGTAAGACCTCTGTTGTAGAAGGTCATTCAGGAGAATGATCTTGGGTGGGAGGGAGGCATGGGATGATGCTGTTACGATCGAGCATCTCCTCTGTGTAAATAAAGCAGGTGGTGCCGCTTGTTGAGACAGTGTGATTGGCATCGTGCCCCTCCCTGAGGAGCAGGCGGCTGCTATATTCCCTGCATGAGTCTATGGTGAACACGGAGGAGGCAGGGCAGGTGCTCATCTCCCCACTGAAGAGCCTGCTACTCAGCCTGCACAGAGCCACCTCTCTGCCCTTTCAGATGCCTGACTGGGATACTGCTTCTTATGGATGTGTGGTCTTTTCATCTCTGGCTGTAATCTTACCCATGCGACCTAAGCTGTGACCATTACTCTTGACACTTTTTTGAGTGATAAGGCAAATCTCCCAGACCCAGGTGTACAGGGGCAGGGAGGATGGAGAGAGAGGTAGAATGATTAGGTAGTTTTGTTCTTTTATTTTTGTGGTAACTTTACGACATTTTAAAGTTATATACTATATGTTTAAACATCTCCCTAAAAAAGGCTGACCTATATAACAATCTAAATGGGACTATATCATTCTGCTACTACAAGGTGGGAAAGAATTCCCTTTGTAAAACTATGAATCCAAATAAATGACTGTTTACAAAAAAATAAATAAATAATAGCACTCTCCTCTAGGTTTATTGTTTGAAATTAATTCATACACTTAAATACGTAAAACAATACCTATCACATAGCAACAGCTCAAGAAATGTCAGCTATTATTGAAGCAATTCTATCAAATGCCCTTTTCTTTCAAAAATTTGCATTTCCTCCCAACCTAAACAATGTCTAGGGATAAGTAGAAAACAAAAACGTGTTTTTCCCCCCTTTGGAACTAGGCATATAAAATCTTTAGGCAGAATTTTTATACCTCAGTTGGGTGAAACACAAGAGTCTGGTAAAAATACTTTAAAAAAACAATCCTCCTAAGAGTCTGGAATTAACATATACAAATCACTAATACGGTAAGTCCCCTACATATGAACATTTAAGCTGTGAACTTTCAAAGATGCGAACTTGCCCCTGTATGCCAGCTGTTGTACTGTACTACTGTACTTTTCAAGGTAATGTACTGTAAGATTAAAAATGTTTTATTTTTTGTGTTTTTTATGTATTTTTTGTGTGAAAAGTATTATAAACCTATTACAGTACCGTACTATATAACTGATTGTGTTAGTTGGGTACCTACGCTTAACTTTGTTGGACTTATGAACAAATTGGACTTACGAACGCACTCTCGGAACGGAACTCGGTCATGTGTAGGGGACTTATTGTATATAAAATAGATGAACAGCAAGGACCTACTGTATAGCACGGGTACTATACTCAATATCTTGTAATAATGTATAATGGAAAAGAATCTAAAAAAGTGTATATATGTGTGTGTGTGTGTGTGTGTGTGTGTGTATAAAACTGAATCACTTTGTTGTACACCTGAAACTAACACATTGTAAATTAACTATGCTTCAATAAAAAAAAAATCCTCTTAACTTAATGGCAAAGCAAAGACTCTAGAATCAAAGAGACTAGTTCTAATCCTGGCTCTACAGCTTAAATTGTGGAAACCTAGGCTCACTTTGCACATCTGTAAAATGGGAATAGTGACATCTTCCCCCGGAAGGCTGCTGCACTTAGTGTGAGCACATATGTCATATAGAGTGGCTGGCACGGGCATGGCCCAGGGCAGGCCCTCCAGGGATGGTAATGATTACAGTGTGTTTCCAGGGGTCCAGGTATCAGGGTCCAGTGTATCTGGGCTTTCACTCACCGTTCCACTCCCTGGTCGAGGTCTTGACTGTCAGCACCGACTCTGCTCCATTAGGATACCTCCTCGTGGTATAAAACCTTTTGTATATTTTAATTCCAGCAGAAGTGTTCCAATACACCTCATCATAGTTACTCATATCACTGATGCACTTTATAGAAAAGCTTTGTCCCTCAGAAACAGAAATTGGGTCCGGGGTTATTTTTAGGTTGGCTAAAAGAATGCAAACAAAACAGACAAAAGAAAACCAATAACAAGTAAAATGTTTAGTCTTTCTGGTGACATCAACACCTGAGTGAAATTTCACACAGAGACAGAAAGCATGGGCTGTCCTGACTCTACTAGGGTCAACGTGGGATTGGTACCTTGCTGCTCCGGAGCTTTACTTGTTTCTAGGCTGTTCTCGGTGGTGCTCTGAACTGTACCCATTTCCATCACATGCCTTGGGAACTCGTGCACTTCCCCTTTGTGGCTGGAATTATCTCCTAATGATCAGCAGGGCAAAAGGTTGTAAACTACGGTGTCGACTTAACCCAAACTCCCCTCCAACCTTTTCCAGGCACCTCAAGGGGGACTCAATGGCTCAGTTCTTATAACCACACCATTCTCTACTCTTTTAAAATAACTTCAAAAAATACCATGCTGTATTTTCATTTCTTTCTTCTGTATCTCTTCTCCATAAACATGTGAGCCCCTTAAGAGTAGGACCCTCTCATCTGCATCTTCACATCCCCAGCATTAGCATTGGGTCCAGTACCCAGCCAGTGCTTTCCAAGCAGACGAGTGGTTTTTGGAATTACATGTTAAGTACAGGGATCACAGTGCTTACTGCCCAAATAATTATACCTGGGCTGGGAAGTACAGGCACCCTAATTTATGTCCCTATTTACTCCTATTTCTGAGAATTTTCTTGTAAGTTCATGAGGAACTAGTCACTGAAACTGTTAACCAGACCCTTATAAATAAAAGCTTCTATGAACATTCTACTGGTTTTACCTCTGGTTCTCTTTCTACTCCTCTTTGAGCATAGCTGTCATTTCAAAATGCCATTCACTCTGCCTTCTCTACGTGGACAATGTCACACCTTGAGCCCACAGATGCTGGCCAGCTTTTCCAATCAGTGTGAAATCTTATTCTTAGCCATAAACAAAAGAAATCAGGGCTTTCCATAGTACCCACCAGAAGTTGGGATTCAAATGTTCAGATGCAGCCCCAAAGTCACAGAGAAGGGATTCATATGCCCTTCATGTTGCCCTCCCTGGCTATAAGGATCTTGAGATGGTTTTCTAAGGCTGAGTTGTTTCTGAGGGTGGAAAGGAAAAGGCGCATGGAAGCCTCAATCTGGTTCTCTTGATTCCAGATGAGAATCAAACTACCAGACCGGTGGTTTTCAGCGAAGACTAAGCATGTCCCTGAGATAGCCAAAAGCCCACAGAATCAACACAACTCTCTGAGTTAAAACTTGCAGAGTATAACTGCTCTCATTCTAGAAAACCGCAAATACCTCAAAAGACCCTGAACTTTTCTATAGTAATAATGTTTCAGATAAATCTAATCTTGATCTTTGTAAAAGTGCTAAGTCAGGATAGTAGAAAATGGAAACAAGAGTAACAAGTATGTTTATCTCAGTCCTTTCTCCAAATTGTTCAGAAAGGGGAACTGAGGATTTATCTAAATATAATAGTTAGTATTTGTATGATGGGTGGGTAGAAAAACACGTTTGTCTGCCCCACTTTAGCAGATAGGGATGAAGCTATAATGCTTTATGATATGAGCAGAAGAAATGATACTTTTAAGAGGCCTAGAATTACTTAAAATATTTTTTAAAACCCATTTGTAACAACCGTAAAATAATCACAAAATACCAGACTCTTAAATCTTCCTGCAGCATTCTCTCTGGAAAAGACGAAATGGGAGAGAAAGAGGGGGTGGAGGATGGTGGGGAGTGAGCCAGGCTATTGGAATTCAAGGGGGGCCGAATGGGATTATGGGAGGAAAAAGTGGGAAATTAGCGGTGTTATCCTCATTCAGTGACTAATCTGAGTGTGAAACCCTACTTCCCATCCACTTTCTGTCTTTCTAGTACAATGCAGGCTGTTCCTTCCCTGCAACCGCTGTTTCTTACCCCTACCCTTCCTGCTTTTAAAGACTTCGTAAGAATGTAAATGGCAGAGATGGAAATCCCATTCTGTGGTTGACCCCAGTCACACTCTCACTACCATGGAAGGCCCTGCTCACGGATATTCCCAGGTGATTGGCAGCCCTTAGTTTGAAGTGCAAGGCAAAAAGTTCTAGTGAAAGAGTCCTTACCCACAGAGTTGAATGTCACTTTTATGTCTTTACTGCCTCTGGCTCCGTGGGCGCTGATGAACTCACACGTGTAGATCACTGTCGTTCCAGACAATCTGCTCGGACACTGAGTGCCATTGGCCGTGAGGGTGTATCTGCTGCAGCGAGGGTCTGCGTCTGTTTCAGGGCTTCCTGCAACCACATAAGAGGTTCTTTTACTGTCACAGTTGGCTGACTGTCTGATTCGGTAGCAAAGAAGCCAAATCAGTGAAAAGGAATTCTTATTTCAATTTCTTCTCTTTGAATGGAGAGGCGGGATGGTGTAATGTTAGCCCTGCCACCTCCGCATCCAGGTGGCCCGGCTGCAGATTCCAACGTTACTACTTACCAGTAGGGTGTTACTGGGAAAGTCACTAAACCACTCTGTGCCTCAGTTTCTCCAGATGTAAAATGAGAATAAATAACAGCTGTGACCTGGGATTGTAGTGTAACTGTGTAAACATTTAGAACAGTGCCTGGCTGGGGCCGACCCCTAACAAAGACCCTTCGTGATGGTAGCTGGACTGTGAAAAATAAAAAAGGAAGCCATGTGTTTGGATATGACTTCTACTGGAAGGAAGAAAATGTCAGATTATTTTGACTATTATTATTGTTGAAAGGAGGAAGAAACAGGACACGGACTCTGATATTCATCTCATTTGAGACCTGTTTTCATAACGTGTTCCTTCTTATTAGTATATATGTTTTAGTGGAAGCTTCAACGTCATGCTTTCTCAGGGTAACAGCAATTTACCCTTCAGAATAGCTGTTCTTCGCTATCTTCCTTTCCATTCCCAAGACGCTGTGCCCTCCAAGCCATCCTGCCTGTGGCTCTATAACAGCCTCTTGGCCATTTTTTTTGGTTCGGTTCTTTCACTCTCTCTCCTCCAGCCCTGCCCTCTGCAATGTACTTCTGCCAGGCATTCTTCAAACACTGGCAATCTTCCAAAAATTAAAGGAAAAAAAAACCCTTCTGATGAACTCCATCCAGCCTTGGCTGGATGATCAATGATATTTAAAATATTTTGATAAGTCACCAGCTTTTCTCCCCAGTCCCCAAAATGGTTGTTCAGAATACCAAACTGATTTCCCACCTTGAGTAAGTTACCTGCTAGTTCATAGGTACAAATGTCCCTTTCCTCTCCAAGGCTCACCCCTCTACTCATTTTTGGAAAACCTACTTTCTCTAATTCCTCCAGGACCTCACTCCATCCTTTATCGTTCCTCTCCCTTGACTGCAGAACAATGGAAGTTACTGAATGCAGCCTATAAGTTCGCGCTGTTTTCTGAAGTAGAGCTGGTAGGCAGTTAACCTAGCAGCGGCTCAAGGTTAAATAATATCCAGTGAAAATTGCCCACGACACTGAGGATACATAAAGGCATGGTTTGCAAAGCTTTCATCCTTACCAGAAAGCAGTTATTGCGGCAGATGCAAAGTATGCAACTGTTTTAAATGTTGACATTTATCTTCTTTTTTTTCCTCCTCTCAAAAGTCTTGCAAAGTGGGTACCATTGTCACTATTTAAAAGATGAAGGTCTGGGACTTCCCTGGCGATCTAGTGGTTAGGACTCAGTGCTCTCACTGCCACTGCCCAGGTTCAATCCCTGGTCAGGGAACTAAGATCCCGCAAGCTGTGCGGCACAGCCAAAAAAAAAAAGATTAAGTTCTCAGAGTCAAGATGACCCAACTTGCTCTGCAGCAGGGACAGGGCAGAGCTGGAATGACAGCTCTTCAGGACCAGATTCTGTCTTACTGGAAAGCACGGGTTGTAAGGCTAATTTTTCTACAGTAGAAGACTGGGTTCAAGTTCTTTTTTTTTCTTTTTCCTTTTTTAAGCCCAATTTTGTGTGCATTCCTACAAGTAGAGAAATCACTATTTAAAATCAGATTTGTCTACAGCAACATTAGGAACACAGAGGGAGGCACAGGGGGTAGGAGAGAGAGCAGTGGGTGAGGAGGGGACCCTTGGTGCTCTCGGGGAGATGGTGGGCAGCTCACGGAAACCCTCAGTCTCCTCATGTGGAAGACGAGGGATGGGATGAAATCCGTGGTTCTCACAATAACATCTCCTGTGAAACTGAAGAAAATTAAATTGCCTGGAGCCCAAACGTGGAGACTGTGAACAAGTGGCTCTCAGGAGGAACCTTGACAGCTGGTCTTTTTCAAAAGACAACTGTGGACACCCTGAGGGGCAGCCAGGCTGGGAGAGGCCGCCTCTGACGGGGCTGTTTGCCACTTCTAGCTGCTTCTCTAGGTCTCGCCTCAGCCCCCGAGGCAGGCCTGTCTCTAGCGGCCCTTTATAATGTGACTTGAAGCCCACAAGGCCGATTTCTGCTCAATAAAGAAAAAAAAAGTCTCCCTTATCTCTTACTTATGTCCTACTGGGCTACAAACATAGCATTTCAGATGGCACAGAAGCATAAATAATAACACACAATTAGGGCTTCCCTGGTGGCGCAGTGGTTGGGAGTCCGCCTGCCGATGCAGGGGACGCGGGTTCGTGCCCCGGTCCGGGAGGATCCCGCGTGCCACGGAGTGGCTGGGCCCATGGGCCATGGCCGCTGAGCCTGCGCATCCGGAGCCTGTGCTCCGCAGCGGGAGAGGCCACAACAGTGAGAGGCCCACGTACCGCAAAAAAAAAAAAAAAAATGTCAGTGGTAGGCAGGGCAAAGAAGAAGTTGACGAACTCGTCTGGAAACTGTTCTGTCAAAGAGGGAATTAGACTGTTATTTTTTCATCATCGCATAACAAGAGCTATGGTGAGAATACAAACGCTGTTGCTTTTAAATTTCCCCAAGTGGTCAGTACCTTCCCGTATAGGCAAAGCTAGCGCTAAGTACAGGCGAACCAGAAGCTGCACTAATGACTATTCGTACCTCTGTTATTACTACTAGTACTATTAACACTATTACTTCTGTTACCATTACCGTTTATATCATCAACCCATGCCCCATGATTTGAAATAGCCTCAGAAAGCCCTCCCTATTCGAAAAAGACCGCCTTCTTAAAGCTAGAAATTGTCACGCAGATTACTTCCTTTCTGTCTTATCCTCTGCCGGAAGTGCTTTGAAAATCCAGTGCAACCGTTTCTGAGAAGCTGTAATACATGCACTGCTAGATGCTTTGGGGTGAATTATCTAGCTAGACTGCTTTCTGCTGAGCTGGAAAAACGAGTGATAGAAGAACTGGTGGAATCTGGAGAAAGACTGCCGCAGAGAGGGGACGGCAAGGGAGACGGAAGGAGGGCAGGGTGTTGAAAGCAGGGGCTAAATTCATCAGAGAAACCACCCTGCCGGCCCCCGGCGGCCAGCCCTGTGGCAGGAAATCCACTATTCCGCCGGTCGGTTCAGCCCACCCTGGGCGTTACGAATGTCTGCAGCAGCGGTGGCCACAGCGAGGTTCCTGAGCATCTGCACAGCAGACTTCCTGGTTCTCTTGCCAGATGGCGAGGCTTTTCACCTCTCACAGTTGAAAGCGTCTAAGTCAGTACTCCGGGAACTGTGCAAGGTCCTTCTCCCATCTGGCAGTTCCTCCAGGATGTCTACACCTCCTCTTCCTTAAAAATTAGGGAAGTGACTAAATGGACCATATGTCAACATGTTCAACAGTTACCAGATGCTTTTCCCATTCTCTGGAGCACTTTAAGGTAGAAAACAAATGTGCTTTTCAAATTAGATGTGCTCAGAAAACGTTACATCCAGATTGATCCTTATTTTATTTATGATTTAATAATGTCTGATAGCAACGGCTTTATAAAATAAAAGCTCCACCACACTGATGTATTTCATGGGTAAAGCCACATTTTCCTTTAAGGATTTTTTACTAAAAAAGGTGAGCAAGGGCTTCCCTGGTGGCGCAGTGGTTGAGAGTCTGCCTGCCGATGCAGGGGACGCGGGTTCGTGCCCCGGTTCGGGAAGATCCCACATGCTGCGGAGCGGCTGGGCCCATGAGCCATGGCCGCTGAGCCTGTGCATCCAGAGTCTGTGCTCCGCAATGGGAGAGGCCACAACCGTGAGAGGCCCGCGTACCGCAAAAAACAAACAAACAAACAAAAGGTGAGCAAATAATACTGTCATTTCTCAAGGGAAAGATTGGATCTTGTTATGTGAGGTTTCTAGGCAGAAAACAGTCTTCTGTTTCAATACAAATTCTGCCGGATCAACTCACTCTAGTGCTGGCTCACCAGGCATGTGTGATATAGTTTGACCAAGGCGAAGGCTGTGAAACAAGGTGAGTCCCAATTCTTTTCTTTTCCTAATTATGACAATCTTGGATAAGTCATTTCATTTGAACCTCGATTTCCTTATTTGAAAATGGGAGGCAAAAAAAAAATGCCAGCTTCAAACTTGTGGTCAAGTTTAAGTGGGATTAAAAGTGATAACATATCTTTTAAAAATCGGTTGATCATAAACTAGTATACAAAACAGAATCACCAATGCTATTTTAATTTCTTCTTCTTGTCATTCACCAGTATAAACTGGAAGGTGGGGAATTTCCAGTGATATCTCAGATCTGCAAACAGGATCGGAAATTGACATTGGTTGAGAGACACACAGGTTGACAGAGAAAGATATAAAACCAGAGGCATGGAGTCAGATAATACAGAAAGAGACATGGTGACAAAGGCAGAGAAGTGGGAAGGACAGACACCAAGAGGAGAGACACAGGAATGAGACTCTCAGATTCAGACCCCAAAGCAAAGCCAATGACCTCATCCTTGGCTCTCTGCTGAAGAGGGAAAGGAGAGGGCGGTGGGGACAAGCTTGTCTTGTCTGTAGGCAAGACACCATGCACCTGCATCATCCTGTCACTCCCTCTTGGGTCTTCTCTGCCAGAATCTTGTCTACAACCCAAGCATGAAACTTGTGTGTGTATATTTTGGGAATTTTGTTTTAGAATGGCTAAGCTGGAGCTGGCATCAAACCTCATACTTTTTCAGTCTGGAATAAAACCCAGCCACCTGACATTTGCTCTTGCACCGACCGCATCTCCCATTTTTACTTGGCCAAGAGGCAAAAACCTGTTTGCAGAAGGGCTTCTAACAGTCTCACCTGGAATGCTTACAGACCCCTGTTGCTTCCATTCAACTTGACTCCAATTCACCGTCATCTCACTGCAGCAGTTCAAAGACACAGGACTGTTGTCACACATCACCTTCATGTCTTCATTTGCCCAAATCTGGATGGATGTAACATCTATTTTTTTTCTGGACCCATATTCAAAAATATCTAATGTCAGTTTGCAAATATATTCACCTGTATTGAACACACAAAGGCATTTATTATTACTATTACACATGTCTATTTCCTTAGAAGAATGATAGCCTCATCTCATGTGTCATGATGGTACTTCGTGAAACATCACTTTCAAAAGCATCTGAGACTCGGTCTAAACAACACTAAAGGAACATTCAGGAAGTGCAGAAGGTCAAGGCAGGTATTTCTGATGCCATAAGGTAAAAGAGTAGAGAGCTGTTCTCAGGAAAGAGCAGAAATCTGAGTCCTCGCTAGTAAGAAAAGAAGTGTGGGGATGCTTCAGAGATAGAAAGGGAAAATGGGAAAACCTTGGAGAATTAGGAGATCATGGATAATTTTGGCATCCATGACTCTGTGGCAGGTCAGAGTCAACAAACATACGATAGAACCCATGTGTCTGCAGCCCAGTTTCTCATTCAGAGAAAAAGAGATGCTCCTGTTGACATCTGGGTTACGATGGGGCTATTAAATTCTAAAATGTCAGGTACAAAACGTATGCTTCTGTGGTTGCTGGGGAGGGACAAGTGGGAGGGATTAAAACAGAGGACAAGAAAATGGGCGGGGGAGGAAAGCAGGCACCCATATGTTCACTACCTTGATTGTGGTCATAGTTGTACGGGTGTACACACATGTCAAAACTTATTAAATTATACACTTCACATATGTACAGCTTATTATATGTCAATTCTACCTCAACAAGGCTCTTCTAAATTTTTTTTAAATGTTAAAAAAAGGAGTTTACTTTTTGTCTTAGTTTCCAACTCATAAGCTTCAGTAAATGTGGAAAATTATATTTGTCTCCCAAGGCTAAAGTTGCTTGGCTCATTCATCATGGGATTAATCTTCAGTTTTGAAAAGCTGAGCCTGGTGACTTCGTTTTGAAGAGGAAAAGGCTATCTACACACACCACCACGGTTTGATTCTTTCTTAGCCCTTCATTCCTTTCCTCGCCCTGGTTACTGGATGGCAACCCACCCGCATCATCCTGCGTGATGTTGTAAATGGTGAGGCGAGACACGGAGGTCATGTTGTTGAGCACGTAGGTGTAGATGGAGAATCTGCTGCTGTTCTGGATGTCGAAGCCTGTTTCCACGTGCTGCCAGGATACGTTGGAGGACAAAACTTCGTTCTCACACATCAGAGTTACTGTATCCCCTTCAAAGATGATTTCTGGGGTGATGGAGAACTTCGTTTCATCTGGGAACCCAAACAAAAGATATTAGGGTCCCAAAGCAAATACATGGAATTAATGCTACTCCCTGAATGCCACCACCACTGGGGTTCTAGAGAGGTCTCCGTGGTGATGAATGAGGCAACGCGTCTTCCTCACTCCACCCCTGGGCAGCTGGGATCTGAGGCCCCAGAGTGACAGTCTGCCAGCTACTAGGGATATGGTTCCCAGTTTGGGATCTTTGCACACTTAACAGTCCTCAATGGTACTAATGGGGATCCCAAAGCTATTTTCAATATTTCAAATAATCTGTCACAGACATAGAGAACAGACTTGTGGTTGCCAAGGGGGAGGGGGTGAGGGGAGGGATGGACTGGGAGTTTGGGATTAGCAAATGCAAACTATTATATACAGGATGGATAAACATCAAGGTCTTACTGTATAGCACGGGGAACTATATTCAATATAATTGTGACAAACCATAATGGAAAAGAATATGAAAAAGAATGTGTAATATATATGTATAACTGAACCACTTTGCTGTACAGCAGAAATTAACACAACATTGTAAATCAACTATACTTCAATAAAATTTATAAAATAAAATAAAAATGCAAAAAAATTTTTAAATAGTCTGGTAGAAAATTGCACATTTGCTTATGAAAAAGTCACCACAGCTAACCTAAACATCAAGTTTCTTTGCTACTGATTTGAAAGATATCAACTGCTTCTTACTGATAACTGATACCTCATGCTGACTGAAAGCTCTGTCCTGTGTCGTTGATGAATTAAGAGTGGGAAAATAAATTAATTTTTTACAATAAAGTATGCTTGGGAAATAAGAATGTTTTTAAAGACCTAACACCCATGGGCCCATAAGAGTGGGAGCTTATGAGATACACAGGTCTGTATTTGAATCCTGGTTCTGTACCAGGCATAGCTGTGTGGCCCTGGGGAACTTGCTTAGCATCTCTGAGCCTCAACTCCCTCGTTTGGAAAACAGGAGCAGTGAGCACTACCACGGGAGGTGATTTGGAGGAATAGTAACTATTCTTATAGTTTTCACAGTAAAATTCTGGGGAACCCTGGTATTAAGCTATTTCACAGACAGAAATCAAAACACGGTGTTTGCTGTTTTTGTGTGTGTTTTTATGGCCGTCCCTTGTTTACACAACATACACATTTTTCCCTCTAAGCTGTGCTATGTCCTTCATGAGCTCCGTGTGCTGAGAAAATCAGAGGAGCTGGGGAAGCAGGTTTGGCAACTCCTCTTTTGGATGGTTCTTTATGCCCACGCCACACCCTGTCCGTACTGTAAACGTGGACTAAAATACCACACAATTAATTTAGGGTGCTGTGATGTTCTGGTCAAAATATCAAGGTATCTAAAATATTTGTTATCCCGTTTTTTAGGCTCCTGGATAAAATAAGATTTCAGAAAATTGCATTCAACTATTAGGAAGCAAGGCCATCCGTGAATATTTCATGTAGTGAACTGACCAGGAAGGCACAGAAACTTATGTTACTTACTACGTGGCCTTGAGCAAATGATTGAAATCGAAGCCTCCACTTCCCCACCTGTAAAATGGCGATAATAGTATCTACCTCACAGGATGTATGAAGATGAAAAATGTGTAAAACACTGGGTTTAACATAGAAAAGGTACAATAACTGTGCCCGCTTTTCATTAGCACCACTGCTAATTACAAGGTTCCGGAAAACTGCCGGATTTCCGTGGTTATATGGAATTGATCATAAATATATTGGGAGAGATTAAAGAAAGGGGCGTTCCGGTTAAGGGACCCTGCTGATTGGTCAAACATCACTAGAGGATTAATATACGGCAAACTAAAAGGGACCATTCTGAAGACTGCCATGTGCCTTTCCTGAAATAGTTTCATGAAGATGGACTTAAAAATAATTTCCTGATACCACCTCATTCATTCAGCATTTTTCTTTCTTTTTCTCTTCCTCTCCCCTGCACCCCTCAGTCTTGCCGCCAGATAAAATTATAATTTAAGAAAAACCCACCCAGGGACTCCCCTGGCGGTGCAGTGGTTAATACTCTGCGTTTCCAATGCAGGGGGCGTGGGTTCGATACCTGGTCGGGGAACTAAGATCCTACATGCTGCGCGGCCAAAAAAAAAAAAACCTACTCAGCTACTTGACTTTTTTGGATCCTTGTATTTTGGATAAACCCCACTAACCCTATGGAGAGCAGGCTGGTATTTAAGCTCCCGGGGGTGGAATTGCATGTGACATAGTTCATGGTCATTGGTCTAAGGCTGTGCATATCAAGGACAGAGATGAATGTAGATTCTCTTGCAAAAAGGGGCATCGAGTGTCATTCGCAACAAATTCATGGCTCTTTGGAAGAATAAGCTACAGACACTAGAACACTTTTGTGGTTTTGGACTGACTGTCAGCCACCGGTCAGGAAAACTGCTGGATACTTATTCCTGTAAATGTCTGACTATATTCAGCACAATGGAAATTTGGGGGAAAGAGTCATCATAATTGAAGCTCATGTATGCTAGAGCTTGCTATTCTCCTGTGCCCTCAGAACCATAAAGAAAAAAGTTTTTTCAGGCCAAAGCATCTGCCGGTTGGTGGGATGGCATTAGGGGTGAGGAAGGGGTTGGCGATGCTGGGATTACTTCCATGTGAGTCCGCACCTGGAGGTCACTTACTTCCCTGCGTTGAATTTTTCAGTTTTCATCTATGTGGTTGCTGCCTTATTCATTCTGAATTTTTATCTTGCTGTTTTTCTCTTTCTTATGTTGTAGCACTTTCTTACCGTTGTGTATATCCCTTTCAATATTTTATTTTTAAAAATGATCCAATGTTTAAAAATATTAGCAGCGAATGTAGAGAGAAAGAGTATGGACCTGTTGTAAGGATGGTCTGACTCCTGAGAAGGGGCACTTTTCCTTCCAGCTGTGCCTCAGACAATCCCTTCAGTGCCCTCCCCATGGTGAACTGTGTTGTTCCAAAGAGGAGTCACCTTCACTCTGGAACCACGGACCTGAGTTAGACAGAACACCTACCGGCCAGTACCGGTCCACCAAATCTCTGCTCAGTTGGCTCCCCTTTCTATCCCCCAGGTAACAATCGATCCACCCACCTAATTACACAACAGAGCTCAACTCTATACCCCGTTTGTAAAATGAGGGAGAACATCTACAATACCAGGACTCTTACCACTGCTACATCTGATCCAAAGCAGTGTTTCTCAAACTTTCCATGCATCAGAATCACCTGGAGGGCTTGCCGGAACAGACTGGCCCAGGTTGGTCTGGGGTGGCCCCAAGAATTTGCTTTTCTAACAAGTACCAAGATGCTGCTGATGCTGCTGGTCTGGGGGTCACACTTTCAGAACCACTGCTCTAAAGTAACAACGGTCCCCCTAGTCAATATCAATGCATTTCATGAATATCCCCCACTTCCACCACCACAACATTAGTTCTACTTTTTTGGATGTTTTGGGTCTGTTAATTTAAAAAAAATCCATAAACCCAGATGGCTCTGTGGCCCCCTTGTAATATCTCTCCCTCCTGGGAACCCCACCACCACCACCACTTCCCCAGTCGCAGTGATATTAGCAGTGTAACGAGGCTCTGAACAGGCCTAAGATGGGGAGAAGGTACCAAAACTCTATGCCAGGAACTGGAGAGTCTCTCTCCACGGAGGACACTGTAATGTGATCTCCCAGATTTAAGCATCATGATAAATGCCGTTACCATATCTAAGTAGAATCTATATATTGGAGAAATGTAGCGATGTTCTACTTACTGCTGTAAGTAACCTGGAAGGAACTGCTGTCCATCTTGTAGGTCTGACTGAGGTTCTGTGTTACTTGCTCGTTTGCTTTGTGCATTAATTCAGGTGACGCTGCTGTTGTAGTGACTTCATACACCACAACCACACTTCCAGGCCTGGATGGAGACCACTCAGTTCAGTAAAGCAGTAAGTGATCTGGAAGAGTCTAGATCCTTATGGTTTATTTGCATAAGAAAACAGAGCCTGGGGACTTTATCTTCAAGGGTCCACTGAAATCCAACCTGTTTCTAAGCTCTAGCTGAAAGCCTGAGGCAGGGCTCGAACACTCAAGTGTCTGCAGATGGGTAACATCAATGACTGGAAGAGCCAGATGGGGCAGAGTGAATTGAATCCTACAAATGGGTCAAAGGATATAAGCCATAAGGTAGAGACTGTTGTCACACAGTCTGCTGGCCCAGGTTACCAGCTATGCTGAATATCCAGTGAAGCCAAAATCCTCAACGTTTCTGTAAACATTCTTCATTTTTTAATTGGCAACTAACTTTTTGAAACACTGTGCAAACACACTTAGGGCTGCCCGGTGCCTAACTCCACAGGGATGCATTCACATGACAGTGTGCAACTCTGTGGCCATGGCTAGCTGGCTAACTTTTTTTAATAAAGGCATCATTGCATGCATGACTTTATTTCATTTTTGTATTTCTGACTTCCCTAGATGGCAAATGTATCCCACATCTTTGTCTGCAAAATTTTTGCGTGCATAGAATGAACACAAGTCTTTTTCTCACCTTCCTTCTAAGTAGGTACGTCTCTAAGGAGTGAGCTACTATTCTCAGTATTTCCTTTCACTTTAAGCCCTGGAAATCTGACACTGTCTTCACCTTTACCAAACTGCCCCCACTGGGCATCCCAGATGGTGCCCTTCTAACGGGCTTTTGCTTTTTCACTAACGTTTTGGTATCTGCCATTGGATAAAAATGACCCAGTTATAGCATTCTTACCTGAACTCTGTCACTGTCACCAATTTGAAGCCTGGTAAAATACTGTAACCCTTCCAGAACTGGAAAATAAAGCAAGACAAGTGTCACGGATCAAGGTCCACTGAGAGACGGGTCAACAATTTGAAACAGAGTGAAGAGTGTCTATTTCTTATCACCCTGGGTAAAATGCTCTCCTGTAAATTTTGTTAGCGGCAGATCTTTGAAGAAGTGATTCCTATCTACCTAGGTCATTCTGGGTTCTCCAGGAAGCAAACACCAGAGTAAATGTGCAAAAAATTTACTTAGGGAAATGCCTAGGGGAAAATAATGGGAAGGCAGTGGGGAAGACAGGGAGAGCCATCAGACCCGAGTGAAATTGTGCAGGACAGGCTGGATGAAATCATCCTAGACTGAGCCTGGGAAGGTTCAGTACAGCCTTCAAAGGAGTCCCACGTGTGCTAGACAGACCCGCCCTGCTCATTCACTAGCAGCAGGCAGCCAGCCCTGCCATGCGGCAGCAGCCGGGCCCTCAATCAATTGCATTTCCTGTAGTTGGAAATCTTCGAGGTGCCTTCTTGCAGCTGCCACACTGCCGGACCGGATCCCTCACTTAACATATCACAGCTCTGGTTGAGCCAATGTGGTTTTTACTGATGTTTTTACTTCATTTTGTTTTCTCTGAATTCCAACCCCACAGGAAATTCAATTTGAATCAAGTCATATTTACAGAGCGGATGCCGTGTGCAAAGTGCTGTGTTAAGTAGCTGGATGGGTGGGATCCAAAGGTTAATATGTAACTCTCCTTTTTTCCTCAAAAGTGTATAATTTAGTGTGTCACGTGTGTGCGTGAGGAGGATTCTCATGCTGTGCAGAACTATTACATGTCGGATATGCAAATCAGATATCCTACAGCTCATCTGTATCCGAGTTTCATCATGGCGCCCATGAACAATGGTAATATTTGACTGAGTAAACAGGAGGCCGCTCCTGGCTTGAGGCAGAGGGTTGGCTGCCCAGAGGGTTAAGGGGAGTCATTACCTCAGCCCACTTGTGGCAATTTGTACCACACCAGTTGAGAAGCTCTATTCCAAATGAACTGACTCAGCAAAGCATTTAGGTTTAGATGAATTAATCCAATGTAAAGCACTTAGAATAGTGTCTGGCCCACAGTTTACAATGAGAGAATATCCTCTTTTTTTGCATGAGTAAATTTACATATGTATACAGTCTTTTTCATATTCTTTTCCATTATGGTTTATCACAGGATATTGAATATAGTTCCCTGTGCTATACAGTAGGACCTTGTTGTTTATCCATTCTATATATAATAGTTTGCATCTGCTCATCCCAAACTCCCAATCCATCCTGCCCCTTCCCCCACTCCCCCTGGGCAACCACAAGTTTGTTCTCTATGTCTATGAGTCTGTTTCTGTTATGTGGAATCTACAATATGACACAAATGAACCTATCTACGTGAGTAAATTTAAATCTGCCTTACGTGTGAATGCCTTGGGACCTGCAGTGTAGAGTGGTGTGGAATCCTCTGTGCCAGACTTGGGCTGGTCTGCACAAAAGATGTTAGGGGTTTCACCCATGTGATGTGCGAAGATGAATAGAAATGCACCATCTGGTGCTTCTAGACCAGGTTCTTGGACCTTTTAGTAGGTTTCTGTGAGTTGATGCTGCCAAATTTTATGTGAATCAATTCTATCTTGGGAGGAAGTTCCACCTATAGGTCAAGATGATGTCCCGTCATCCCCTGAACACTGTCTGATTTGAGCGCTTCTTAATTCATCGTCCCAGAGGTATAGAAATAATTTCAACATTCACATTCATAAATTCTGACAGATTCAAGCAAACGACCCACTATAAATGCAACAGATTCAGTTCAGCTCAGAGTTTGTTGGTTCAGAGCCTCCTGGGACCAAAACTCACCGCTGTTTCCAAGTCAGTCTTGTAGGACCTATAGAGGGCAGAGGAAGAGTTCTTGAGTTCTTCTTGAAAGCCCACATTGAGTCTGACCGACATTCGCAGGGTAATATCTGCTGAAGAACACAGGGCAATATTTTAAAAATCCCATGTCAGCATTTGAGTACACACAGGACAGAGAAGCATCTGGTTGAGTTGATATCAAATAGCCACTCAACAAACAAACATTCAGTGAGCAGTTACTTACCCCCCTGGAGCTGGCAAAAAGGTCCCTTGGGAGGCAGTCCCTTAAGGAGACTGCAATGATGCCCTGAAGGGGAGCCATCAGGCCCTTGACAAGTGAGATTGTGGAGGCACTTTTCCTGAGGCCACTTATAGCCTTTCTCACAGGAGCACCAGATTTCATTTCCAGTAGGTCTGCAGACTGCCATCAACCAGAACAATGAGGAGAGAAAAGGTAGTTACCGCTTTTGTGTTTATAGACGTCAAGTATTTATACTTGTAGGAAGCGCTAACTCCACTTCATATTGCCCTTCTGGGAAGTTCAGTAGTTCTGCATGAGATTCTCATGATTCCCGTACATGTCACCTTGCTGTTAGGCACGGCCATCTAAAAGATGACAGCTCTGACCATCCCAGGGGCTGCCTACAATGATAAAGTGCTCAACAGATTCCCGGACTAGAGGGTATGGCAGCCAGCCTCCAAGATGGCACGACCCATCCCCGCCTCTGGGTACTCACACCCTTTTATAACTCCCTCTCATGTTGTACCAGGGTTGGTCTGTGTGACCGAGAGAATATAGAAAGAAGTGGTGGTGCATCGCTTCTGAGGTTAGGTTATAAAAGACGCTGTGGCTTCCCTCTTGGTTATACTCTCTCGCGCTCTCTCTCTCTGATCACTTGCTCTGGGGGAAGCCAGCTGCATTGCATGAGGACACGTCATAGAGAGGCCCACATGATTAGGAAGTGAGGTCTCTAGCCAATAGCTAGTGAGGAGCTGAGGGCTGCCAACAACCGCATGCGTGAGCCTGAAAGTGGGTTTTCCAGGCTCAGCTGAGCCTTCAGATGATTGCAGCTCTGGCTGACGGCTTGACTACCACCTCATGAGAGACCCCAGGGCCAGTGCTATCCAGCTAAGCTCTTCCTGGATTTTTGGCCCTCAGAAACTGTGTGACGTAATAAACATTTGTAGCTTTTTGTTTGTTTTGTTTTGGGGTTTTTTTTCGGCCATGCTGTGCGGCTTGTGGGGTCTTTGTTTCCCAACCTGGGATCAAATCCGGGGCCTCGGCAGTGAAAGCACAGAGTCCTAACCACTGGATCGCCAGGGAATTCCGAGTTTGTTGTTTTAAGATGCTAAGTTTGGGGGTAATTCATTACACAGCAATAGATAACAAATGTAGAGTATGAGGAAAAATTCTAAACTTGTGCCTTTTACATTTCAAGTCAAATGTGAACAGCCCAAACAGACTCCAATCCCATTAAAAACTGACACTGAAAAATGCTCTGAAAACAGAGGGCTTCGAATTTATGTCTAAAACTGAAATAAAGCCACGTCACTGTGAGCTGTTTGTTCTGCGGGTGGGCATCTAGGCAAAGGCCCACAGAGTGACCACCCAAAGGAAAGCCATCAAATAATTGTTCCTGAAATAGGAGGGACAACCAAGTCCCCTGGGATCTTTGGACACCGCTCCCGTCCTGTGCTCCAGCAGCAGGAGGGGGTGAAGGAGAAGCAGAAGGAATGGAGGAAGTCAAGGCTGCTAGTGAGTGTGGTGAACATTGGCTGGGGATAATTCGAAGGGAGCCAACAAGATCCCCTTTGTCAAAATCTCTCTCCCGCTGACGTGAAAAGCATTTTTTTGGTTATTTTATTTTTGTTGTTGTTGTTTTTCATTTACATTTTTTTTTGCTGTACGTGGGCCTCTCACTGCTGTGGCCTCTCCCATTGCGGAGCACAGGCTCCAGACGCGCACGCTCAGCGGCCATGGCTCACGGGCCCAGCCGCTCCGCGGCATGTGGGATCTTCCCGGACCGGGGCATGAACCCGTGTCCCCTGCATCGGCAGGCGGACTCTCAACCACTGCGCCACCAGGGAAGCCCTCATTTACTTATTTTTGAGATGGATGTGGAGGTGATATTAGCAGAACTTTTGACTCCATGTAAGATACATATGTGCCTTAAGAGGATGGCGGAAGCGACCACCCCTGGACCACCTACCGCATTTAGGGCTTGACACACACTGGCCATAAAAATCCTCGGTTTTGTGTACTATGATTAAAAATGCCTTTCCGATAACTAATAAGAGCCTACTGAATAGCACAGGAAACTCTATTCAATGCTTTGTAATGACCGATATGGAAACAGAATCTAAAAAAAGAGTGGATATATGTGTATGTAGAACTGACTCACTTTGCTGTACAGCGGAAACTAACATTGTAAATCAACTATACTCCAATTTAAAAAATTTAATTAAAAAACATGCCTTTCTTGAAAGGATCGTAAGATAAGCTGTTGGAAGAGTGGGTGGGGGAGGCACAGGAAGAGGGGCACGGAGAAAATTTGGGGTGCTTAGATATGAGTATCATGGTCAGTAAGTCTAATCTTCCTTACCCAGCCATCCCATTACCTCCTCTCTGAGGTCAACTCTCCCCAGGCTACCCCTCTCCGCACCCCACATCCCCCTCTAACAGGAAGGGGCTCAAAGCAACATTTCTCCTGATTGGCCCAATCCTCCTATTTCAAGCAATGGGTCTTTTACTCACCTGTTGTCACCTCGATGCTCAAAATGCTGGTAGCTGGGTCAGTGTCATCCCCTTGAACTGGAAAACTGAGGCTTTTCAAGTAAGCTTTGCTAGGCTCCAGGAAGGAGGCATCTTCAAAACTGACCTCAACATTGACAGTGAACTCTTGGGCTGCAGGACTGCTCACGGCAACTGGAACGAAAGCACATGAAGGCTGTGAGAACTCACTGTGGTGGGCAGAGAGAGAACGTGATGGACCTTTCAGCGCTTAAAGCCAATGACATTTTAATTAGGTGGTTGGGATGAACAGACGCACGCTACTATATATAAGATAGATAACCAACAAGGACCTACTGCATAGCACAGGGAACTCTGCTCAGTGTTCTGTGATAACCTATAGGGGAAATGAATCTGAAAAAGAATAGAGATATATGTACGTGTATAACTGAATCACTTTGCTGTACACCTGAAACTAACGCAGCACTGTAAATCAACTAGACGCCAATATAAAATAAAAAGCAGAAGTTTCTTGGGAATCCCCTGGGGTCCAGTGGTTAGGGCTCCACGCTTCCACTGCGGGGGGCATGGGTTCGATGCCTGGTCGGGGAACTAAGATCCCGCATGCCGTGTGGTACAGTTAAATAAATATAAAAATTAAAATTAAAAAAAAAAAAAACTAATGACGGGGACATGTGGATGCTGGACACATCACCCTTTAAGAATTTCTAATGAACTTTTTTAGAGAAAAAGAAGTTTGTTTACTGATCACCACCAAGCCCTCCCTCCATGATTCTTCCTCTCTACGACTCTGCTATATTAGAGGAGAAAGGAAACAGATCTAGCTCGTATCAGCGCTGTGGTCTCTGGCCATTGGAGAGCTTCACAGGCCAAGCTGAGGACTTGTCCATCCTCTCCATTCCCACACCCCCCTTGGTGTCCAAGGCCAAGGGTGACTGTGTGGAAAACGGACTCGAATGGGACACGAATAGAAAAAGGGAGACCCGGCAGGGAGGCCTGGCAACCATCTAGACAATAAAAGCCACGGTCCTGACTCACCAGCATGAGTCAGTATGTTTCTGACACCAGTCAGTGGTCATGCATGTATTTTGAGAGCTGAAGGACGCACTCACGGCCTGAAGACCTCTGGGAAGAGTCATGTAGTTAATTCCCTTTGTTCTTAGCCTGTGTGCAAAGCTTGGGCTCTTTGTTCTTACTCTGTATCTCTGGTGTTCAGCACATGCTAGGTACTCAACAAAAGCAAAATTGGCAAATTGGAAATTAAAATAAAAGAGATCTTCAGCAATTCATTGTTCTTCCAAATTGTCTCAAGACGGGTTGCCTGGCTGGCATTCTAGATGAGTCTGTTTCCCAATCCAGGCAAGCCAGACAATAGATCTATTGGAATGTTCCTGCATAATTACCACTATTACATCATGTCTGGGCTGTTGGTTGTAAGTTCTCAAGGGCAGAAACAGCTTCTTTTACTTCTCATGGCCGTACCCACTCCATCTGGCATGCAGCCCAGCACATAATAAATTCATGTCCAATCAATTCTTGATAAACCTGTGATTTCTGAGTTGAATCACAGATTCACCTTTCTGTCATGGCCAGAATCTTTGGCTCATTCCTGGTTGAAATATATAACAGGAGCAGAAGCCATGGGCTTGGTTAGTAGCTAATGACGAACCTTCAAAAAATAGGAGAATTTTTAATACTGATGCCTTGAGAAGACAAGTTGTGGCTTATTTTATCCTGTCAGTTAAATAAGGAAAAGATTAGTGAATACCTGCAAGCCTTTTACTTTAAAATATAAGTAAAATCTGGAAGTACGATACATATATATACATATATGTATATATATAAAACCATAACATTAAAGTTCTATGTCTGTTTTCTAAAATGACAAAGAATTTCCCCCATAATATCACAAGATTTGTTTTAAATATTCCAAGGATTATTTATGAGAAACACTAAAATGGAGTACGTTTGCTATGGGAAACTCCAACTGATAAATGTTTATTGTAGAAAATGGTAATATTTGTCCACTTACAGCTGTAAACTATGTTTGTCTAGGAGTTTGGTTTTACTTATCAACCTTGTTGAGAATTATTTCATTGCTGTAATTAACTCAAACTGTAAAAAATATCTGTGCACATTTTCTTAAAATTTGGAATGCATCTTGCGGTATGTTTCCTCCTTATAAAAATGTATTTACAAGTAGAACACGGTGACTTTTAAAACCCAGTGCGGAATCTCAGTTTGTCACGATATTATGGCATTGCTTGAAATTTCCTGTTTTCTTTCTGATTTGCAAACGGTTCTGTGATGCAGACAAGCTTCCTGGAAGGACTGCTAATCTTAATCTGAGTGATCCTAACCCTAGACATAGTATGTGGCCTGCTGGGAACATCTGCAAGAAGGGCGGCTGCATGGTATTTATAAGCTCTGTTTTAGAGCACATTCTTTTTCCTGAAAAGTAATGCAGCAATGTTTATACCCTCCGGAGGATTCAGAAGCTCCAGGATCCTCTTTGCTGTGGTCAGTCTACTCTCCTGCCAGGAATGAATGTAAACAGGATTTCCTGGACGGCAGCTGCTTTTGAGATGAGTGAGGTCAGTAACAATCCCGGATCACCCACTCCATCACCTGCATTATTGCCTCCCAGGGTCTGATCCCAGCATGATTTCCATGCCTGCCTGAGGGTCGTGAGTATCACCCATCCCTGAGCCCACCTCTTTCTGCTCTTTACAGATGTAATTGGAGAACGAGCATGTGCCTGAAAAGCACATGGTGCTTCCTGGATGTCATCATTCCCCACTGAAGCCAAGGTAGTTCTTCCGCTGAGGTCCTACAAGGAGCTGAGCCAAAAGCTTAAAATACGACTAAGAGGACAGTTCCTGTGACTTGAGCGAGTTCTAGTCTATGGCGTTTGTGCAAATATGAATTGAAGCACCAGCCTATAAGGCCCCCTTCCCCTCAGCCACCTTTTATGTTCTTGACAACTTCTAAGGGGGGTTCAGAGTAACCCTCAGCCTGAGCATCAGTCCTCTATAGAGACTGATAAGGATGGGAAACATTTAATAGAGAGAGAAATGTCTTCTTGAAAATGGTCAATTCTTCAAAACAGGCTCGAAAACACCATAGTAACTCAGAAGGCTACAGGTCTGCCCTTGGCGATCATCTATTCCCGTGGTCCCTGCTCCTGACTGATGATATCCACACGTAGGGATTCTACACACACAGATACTGTGGGGCCTCGACCCAGGTGAGTCAAAGTAGAATATTTATAAGTTAGTCCCAGAAATCTCTGCTTTTAGGCATGAGAAAAATGATTCCCCCAAAGAGTAAATGACTTTCCCCAGCTTCTGCTGCTTGGTGGTGGTGTCCACAGGACCAGAACTTGGATCTCTGGACTTCTAGAACGGGGTTCTTTCCATTACCTCACTCTGACAGTGTGACTGGTAGAATCATTTCTCCCTTAATGGTGCCACGTGTTCCTCAGGAAAAGAGAATAAAGGATGTTTTGGAGGTGGGGTGGGCGTGCAGTAATTAATAACTTCAAAGATAGAGATAGCTTGGCTGGACCTACCAGCGACCATTGGCTTGGCCCTGAACCCAAAGCATCCTGGTGTTACGGGCAAGCAGAACACAGAAACACCACTGGGCCTCCAGTCCCTGTAATGCCCAGGAAGAGCATCTGATTAACGGAAGAAGCCCAGATGCTCAGGATTAGTATGACTTGTGTAGGGTGGGGTCAGGGGCCCAAGATTTGGGGTCGAAAGGCCACGCCCTGTCCACCTCACCTCCTCCAAACCTGAGGACTTCAGAGCTTCGGAAAGTGATGCTGGTGGGCTTGCCCCAGGCTACAAGGGACCCAGGAGGAACAGGAAGGTTCCTCCCACTCTGTGTATTTTAGAGGCCCTTCCATGCTTCTCTGCTGCCCCTGGACCACCTGATTCCAGACAGTTCAATGTGTTCGCTTCGCCTCGGGCTCCTTCGCCCTGGTGTTGTTTGTCTGAGTTCTTCTGACTCACCGATGCCCCAGTGGAAGGTAGCACATTCCAGGGGTCATCAGTGTCACAGACGCAGGCTTATCCCCGGCCTGGGAGGCACAAACCAACCAGGATTTCCCCTCTCCTTTCCCATTAATCAGTGCCCGCACTTATCTTATAGAGACATTTCTGGAAAGTTGGCCACAAACTGTGACAAGCAGTTCTGGGTCTCCATCACAGCTGTTTAAGCAAACAAGACTATTTTTGCCTGGCCACTCTACTGGTAATTACAGCTTCTCAGAAGTCGGGGCCTAAATCAATGTATAAATGAACCTCTCACCTGCAAGAGAGTGGGGCCTGCTGACGTCACTCAGGAGAAATGAGGTTCGTGTGGTTTTCTCTTGACCAAAGGGGCCCATGCTTCCTCATCACTGAAGATTTAGATTTGTTTCTCCCCCTTCGTCCTGTAGCAGGTAAATATTAAAAGCTACCTGCTCTGCTTTTTTTCTTGACATGTTCTCGTAGGTACCAATTGGCAGCATCACCTGGGTCTGCTGTACCTTTGTCAGGAGAGAGTCAAAGATCCTGTTCTCCCTTTAGGTTTTGAAAGGTTTGTTCACACTATGGCTATGGTCTGGGGGGCAGGCATGGATGGGGGAGAGGGAGGGCAGCACTGTGGCATAAAGCAATGGGCTGTGAGGCCTGGAGAAAAGAATCAATTCTACTAGCTCATCATACACCCAAATCATCAAAGTCAGCCCCGCGTAAAGTGATGCTACAGCCCCTCACTCAACAAATCTGCCCCGAGAATCACAGCTGCGTAAACTTCCTCTAAATGTGGTTAGCGAGAACACAGTTTCCTTCCGCAATATGCGTAAGAAAAAGCCCCAGGCCATCAAGAATCTCCTCGTATTCCCTCTGCCTGGAGCTCCCTCCACCCTCCCTTCTTCTGTCCCATTTCTGCTCCTTCTTTCATGCCTCAACCTCAATCAATTCTTTCCTGGTCACTCTCTGAGCCTATGTGCTCAGTGACCTGAGGACTCACAGAATCAAGGCATCGTGAAGTTGTCTGAGTATTTTGAAGATCATCTTGGGTAACCACTCATCAGATGCCGTGATTCCCCCTAAAAACGCTCCTGCCAGGTGCTTATTCAGATTGGCTTAAATACCTTGCATGACATGAAACTCACCTCCCTATAAGACGGTCCAACCCACCTTTAGTTAGTTCTGTTAGAAACTTACATTTAGCCCAGACCTATCTCTCTGTAGCTCCTACCATTTTCTAGCCAGTAGCTTTGCCTTTTTCAGGCTCCCAATATGGGATGACTCTGCTTTTGATATTACAGAATTCTAATTTAACTTAGGGTGTGTGCATATCCTATCCTTACAACCAGATTAAAAGTTGATAGCAGCAGTCAGCATGTTTTATGTTCTTTGTGCCCGATAGGTGCTTAATAAACGTATACTAATTAAATATTAAAAACACTTCTTTGCTAAAAAAAAAAAAAAAAAAATCATGGCACGGAATCTCATAGGCAAGATCCAGAAAGTCATGTTGAAAACTCTGACTCTTAACTCTGAGCTAGGACTTGGAGCCTAGAGAGCTGGGGTAAATGCCCTCTCACCTGGGAGGCTACTGAACCCCTGTGAGCCACGCTTTGCTCATCTGTAAATCAGGAGCACTATTTTCTCTGCAGAATTCGTTGTTAAGGAGTTGTGGTATGAAGACCCCTAGCAAATTGCCTGGCATATAATAGCCATTCTGAAACAGCGTGTAGAAATAATAATACTGATCATAATAAGTGTACGGATTAACATCTATGCAGCCATCTGCTGGTAGGTCAACTAAACCTAATTGTCTTCCAATCAGGTCTCACTTTTGAGACAGGTAAGCAAAAAAAAAAAAAAAAAAAAAAAACCCACCAGGCAGAGAGAACCAGCCTTCTCTTCTTACTTTGCCACCACTACCGCCTGCTCAGAGCACGAAATGCCACAAGTTATCATAAGAAAGATTAAAGCCAGGAAAATCCCCAAATGTGTTTCTCAACCTGGAGAATGCACAGCATTTCCTGAACACAGATCAAAAGGAGACAGCACAGCCGGCGGGGCTGCAGGTCTGCAGAAAGATCAGGATTTCCGAGCTGGCAGCTGGCAACCAATCTGGTAGGAACCTTGCTCTCACTGGATCTGTGAAGATGTATAGTGCCTCCAGCTCGGGCTTAGGACACCCTGGGTCTCCCTTTCTCCTACCAGCCATTCCTTTTGAAACCAAAGAAGCACCAGTGGGGACTCTTCAGCCCAGGACCCAAGACACGTTCCCAGTTAAGCTCAGAAATCTGACATGGGGAACTTCATGACTGATGCTGAGGACACATTTGCGTTACTTCCAACCTAAGAAGCCTCTTTTTAGAAAACAAAACCTTTAAAATCAGTCCATCCCGGCACTTTATTTATTTTTGGCCGCATGCATGCAGGATCTTAATTCTCCAACCAGGGATCGAACCCGTGCCCCCTGCAGTGGAAGCACGGAGCCTTAACCACTGGACCCCCAGGGAATTCCCAAGAAACTTCTGCTTTCAGTCCCCTGTGAAGATTGTCCTTAAGACTAAATTTCCCGCTGACTGTTGTACTTCCAAAATAAGATTTTCATTCCAGCTCCGGCTTCTACCCGTGGCCTCCACCTCCCCAGTCACCCGGGTCTGTGCACTCCCAAGTATCATATAAATCATCCCTCCTGTCACCCCTATGTCAAGTCTGTCCCCAAGTCCTTTTGACCCAATTCTCCAAATGTCTCTCACAAGCGTTCGCCATGTTCCTTTCCTAACGTCATTCCATGTACCAGGGCCGCTGACGGTCCACACTGCCTAGCATCCTTGCTGGTCTCCCGGCACTAACCTCTTCATCTAATTCCTTCAACCGTAACCATCTGGCAAATTTTCACTTCAGATGGCTTCCACCAATGCCTTCTCTGTGCCAGCCTCTCGGCTGGTCTAGAATCCACTTCCTGGTGGAATCAGGACAGAATTCTGGAGGCTTTGACGGATGCTTATTTCCCTCTGCTCCCCAAGAGCCACTAACAAGCAGGTTCATACTCTTCTTGCCTCTGGCCTACGAGTTTCTGGTGAAGGTTTCTCCGCCCCCACAGAGTTTTGAGATAGTTTTCCTAAAATGCTAATATCGTGGCATCCAACCTCCTGCCTTCAGTAGTTCTACAAAACCTTCTCCGTACCAGGTATATTTCAGGCTCTGTCAAATGCGATATTTTTATAAATAAGTCCATTAAATTTGTTTTTAATTTTAAAAACCATTAAAGCAAACAAAAACATCAAATACCCCCCCAGATAACTATATTAACATTTAAAAAATAAGTACATACTATTATTTAATCCTCTCAACAACCCTGTACAGTAAAAATGTATTTGTATTGTATGTATGTATATACATGTGTGTGTGTCTGGATGTGTGTGATATATTTGTGATACCTAACATGTGGTAAAGGAAGAAGTCCACAGCTCTGAGAATAAATGTGAGTGTTGATCCTACCTTTAAAGGATCAAACTTTAAAGCTCTGAAGAGTTGGTCCAGTGCCTCAGAAGGAAATTCCTTCTGAGAATTCTCTTTCTCTTGGAAACTTTGTTTGCAACTTTCTGGCACGAAGGCTCCAGAACACAGACGCTTCTGTGTGGCATCTGCTGGACGTAACCTTCCTATGGCTTGCTTTCCTAGTTTTCCTGGAGAGCGATGCTCTTAATGGCAACTTATATTCTGAGCATCTGCGGCCCAGCGCCTGGGCCTTTCCATGACCACTTCTTACTTCAGTGATTTTGTACAAGTACCAAGGCCAATCCTTCTTCTGCAGATGACGGGTTGAGTCATCAACACCTCCAGAATGACCCTAGAGAGGCCCAAACCATGTATAAAAAATGGAAAACATGTTTTCATGTTGATGTATCATCTTCGTGACTGTTTGTAATGAAAGCACGTCTGGAAAAGTTTTGGAATGTCAAATCTTAGAAGTGGAAGTGGTTTCCTCTCTGAGGGCTAACCTCTCATGCTGGCACCAGGATCACAAATAGCTAGGACTGGAAGTGCAGAAAGATGTTACTTTTCCAGGTGTCGGGTCACCAACTGGTTCCAAGGCAGGTGGCAGCCTGAGCCCTAGAAGAAGCTGGCAGAACCTGGAGCTGGAACTTAACGCAAGTGGTTTGATTTTAAGAAGAAAAGTCTTTCAAAATATTGAGTGGGGACATCTCTGGTCCTGTTCCTGTCATGGGGGTGGGAGGGTTCAAGGGGTTGTCGTGGGGGAGGTGTGGGTAGAGGTGATATTGCTTGTTTTAAAGCACAGGAAGTACAAAGTACAGTCTGTGCTGTAGATCACTTTAGGGAAGGAGAGGAGGGCGAGTGAGGATCCCATAGGGATATAAAACAAGGTTAAAATAGAAAAAAAAGGGAAGGAAGGGAAGGAGAGAGGACCCATGGTATGAACTTCCGGCAAGCACTGGTTGAATTCTCATTTCACGCACGGGGCAGCAGGCGGATCTTGTTATGGCCCTGTAAGGGGCTCTACCGGACGCCTTTATCCTGCCCTTGGGGCAAGCCTGCTCCCTCTGGCAGCCTAAAGTCTCTTTTAGACCACCAGACTGAACAGACCAAGTCCCAACATGCTTGGAAAAGGATTCAGTCCCCATGTTACAAGTGAAGAAGTTTCTAGACGGTTGGTCCAGCCACGAAGCCAGCAGACTCTTAGCAAAAAGGAACATATCCTCTGAACTCACACAGGGACAGCTATGACAGAGACATGCCTTCTCTTTATTTGTTCACTCATCTGTTGGGACACTGGGCTACATGCCAGGCTGCAGAGAGGAAGAGGGTTCAAGGGAGCTCATGTCTCCTGGGAGTGGCAAACAGGAAGCAAAAGAATTACAATGCATTGGGATAAATGTTGGGCTACGAGGATGTATTGTGGGTAAGGGGAACCCAGGAACACAGCCCCTCCCTGTCTGGGGAATTGATGGAAGACCTTCCAGGGCAGGAGCCTATGTGAATTGAGTCCCCCAGACAAGCAAAGGGGTGTGGTGAGTGGGATACTGACTCTGCGAAAAGCAGCAGAAGGAGAGTGAGTGGGCAAAGCACTTAGGGTCCAGTGAGCGGATAATCAGATTTTATCTCCAAAGCAATTGGCAGCCCTTGAAGGATTTTCTGCAGGGAAATGAGAAAATCAGGTTGATGCTTTTGCAAGGTTGCTGTGGTGGGAGGAGCTGGTCCTTGGAAAATGCAGCCTCCAGATGTACCCACCTGCTCAGGGTCCCACATAAGGGAGGAGACACTGACCGTCACCATGCAGGTGTTCACAGCTCTCACCTGCCCCCAACCCTCCAAAGGGCAGAGCCCTGTGTTTTCCAGACAGCTTCTTGGGAATTCAGTGGGCAACTGGAGTGGCAGGCAGAAAAGGACTTGGGTCTAGCGATTCAACTGATTCACAAAATAAAGTGCTGAGTGAGAGGAGACGAGGTTAAAAGAAAAAAGGAAAAAGAAAAAAGGCAAGGCTGCTGGGCTGAGAAGAGAGAAGCAGGCTTTTTGGTGGTGGCAGAGGGCAGCTGAAGGAAGGGGCCTCGGGGAAATCTTCAGGCTCTGAGGAGAGGTGATGGGAGAGGACACGAGCCCTGAATGTGCTGATGAGACCCCTTTAATGTCATTGGATAGAGAATGGAGTTCCTTTGCAGTTACTTCTAGAAACTGAACACTGAGGTGCTCAGAGCCTGTATTATGTGGATCCCAGTGTTTCAGAAAGTTACAACAAATGTCATTTGTTGGGATTTACTAGAAAAATGGCCAAGCAAAGGGTTACATACCGGCTCGTTTTTGCCTTATTGGGTCCTCCCCTGCTAGTTCATGTTCATGGAGAAGCTGAAAGAACATTTTAGAAAATAGTCAGTGAGTGTTAGAGACGTCTTTTCACAATGGTTCTCTGTTCACATGCCCCGGGATGTTCAAGCTGAGGGTAGGGCTGCAGATGCTGGGTCAGCACCTTGTGCCCCGGGGATGGCGGGCAACCAGTGATTGAAGGGTCGGGGAAATGAAATGGATTCATCTCTGTGGTATGATCTGGGCATCGACTTTTTATAGACCAGTCTCTAGATGCAGGAGCGGAAGAAATCAGCCTATCTGAGTTTCTCAGAGTTCCTGCAGCTTGAGGCCTGTCGAGAAATATAAATGACGCTGTCCTCCACTGTACTGACACTTGAACCCTGAGTCATTCGCATGACCTTTTAGACGAGTCTCACGACCTCCCCTCCACACTCGGCCTGTCCCCACCCTAATATTTCTGCAGCATTAGGGCTGTTTAGATTGTGCATGCTTAGAAATTATTTTCTCCTCCTCTGGCCCTTTTTCTCCTAGATGGTTCGATGGTTGCCTTCTGAGGCGGGGGCTTTGAGAGCCAGCTCTAGAGCCAGAATGCCTGGGTACAGGCCCTTACTAGCTACGCGACCTTGAGGAAGTTACTCGTCCTCTCTGAGCCTCAGTTTTCTTTTCTGTAAAATGGAATAATAATAGTGCTGACCTCATAGAATTGTTACGAAAAATAAGCCAACCGCAACGTGGAACATAGTAGGCTCTTAATAAATGTTAGTTAGATCATATAGTACAATAATTAAGCATAAGGACTCTGCAGAAATTGAATTCAAATCCTAACTCTGCCATAAAATGGCTGTGTGACCTTGGGCAAGTTACTTAACCTCTCAGTGCCTCAGTACTCACCTAAAGTAGAGCGATAAAAATAGCTTACCTTATGAGGTTGCTGTGAGGATCAAATGAGTAATCAATGAAAAACACTAGAATAGTTTTGATGACAGAGTAAGTGCTATTCTGGGACAGGGCATCACGCTGTCCTGGGGGCACCATTCACATGGACCCCCCCCCATTTGCATACTGCCACTTGCTTCATCTCCATAAAGCTCATCTACTGTCATCAGGTGGCTTCTTTGTTTAAGACCTGACATTGATTGGCTTTGCTGCTGAGTTCACTGCCAGCTCCGTAGCTTATAACCTTACCTCGACCTGATATGGGGCTCCTAGCTCATCCCTGCCTCCAAGTGAATTTTCCTATGATGTGTTTCCCAATCCAAACTTCCTTAAGTCTCAGTAGAAGAGCCAGATAACCCCTGCCCTCCAGGGTGTGTGCTTTACCACGAACCCCATGCACCAACGAACACCCCTCGAGAGAGAGAGAGCTCTGCCACCCGTGGTCTCCACCATTTTTTCCTAGTTATCTCACCTCATAATGACAACAAAAACAATAATTCCTAAGACTTCTTCAACACCCTGTGCCAGGCACTGTTAAGTACTTGGTGTGTGCTTATTTATTTAATCCTCATGACAATCTGAGGCGTAGATACCGTTATTATCTCCATTTCACGGATGAGAATACACAGGTGCAGAGAGGTCAAATAACTTGCCTAAGGTCACACAGCCTTGAAATGGCAGAATCAGGACTCAAACCCAGCTAGCCTGCATCCTAAGTTTGCGCTTATCCACATAGGTACGGCACCGTCTTATCAGGAGGTACCCCGGAAACTGTGGGGGAACTGGGCTCCCCTCGGTGACCCAGTATCTCTTAACTAGTGTCTTTTCTCTTTCTTTCTCTGTTGTCTCCACCACCCCCTCCTCCTTTTCAATGGCTAGTATTCACGTCCACAGGAACTGTGGCGGGACCTGAGAGTTCACAAATGTTCTTGAAGAAATGAACAGAGGAATGATGGCTGATGATTAGAATTTCCAGAGCCCAGGGTGCTGCTTCGTTTGCAGTGAGATTATCTCAGGTCTACCGCCATGTGCAGAGAGCAAGAAATAACAAAGTCAATGTGCAGGGCTGGCTCCTGTGCGGCTTGCCCTGGAGGCTTCCCTGGCTCCGTGCCTGGGCAGAAGGAAGAGTTCTTCCTCTGCCTTGCTGTCTCCATCCTCCCTGGGGCTTGGGGTTGGGGAAGGGGAGCCACCAGGAAGCTTTCTCTGTCCACTCTCCATGGCTCGCTGCTGGGGAACTCAGCCCAGGAGAAGGTGACTACTGGTGGTCACTTTTCGGAAGCTCTCCCAAGCTGAGATTTCATTTCTCCCATTTTCCAGGGGAGCTAAAAAATTAAGGACTTGCTGCCGGCAGTTGTCGGTTAAAATCAAGGAACATTTCAATCCTCTCATGCAGAGCATTTCAAATCTCTGTGGGCATAAGGATCACCTCCCTCCCTCCCCTAATCCGATTCAGCAGGTCTAGAATCGGGTGAAGAAAACTGCTTTTTTAGGGGCTTCCCTGGTGGCGCAGTGGTTAAGAATCCACCTGTTGGTGCAGGGGACACAGGTTCGAGCCCTGCTCCAGGAAGATCCCACATGCCACGGAACAACGAAGCCCATGCGCCACAACTACTGAGCCCACGTGCTACAACGACTGAAGCCCGCTCGCCTAGAGTCTGTGCTCCACAATAAGAAGCCCGCGCAACGCAACGAAGAGTAGCCCCCACTTGCCACGGCTAGAGAAAGCCCGCGAGCAGCAACGAAGACCCAACACGGCCAAAAATAAATACATAAATGAATTAATTAAAAAAAAACTACCATACGATCCATTTGATGGATAAATGGATCAACAAAGTAGGATATACATACAATGGGTCCATGTTCAGACTTAAGAAAGGAAGGAAATTCTGATGCAGACTACAACATAGATACATTTTTAGGACATTATTCTAAGTGAAATAAGGCAGTCATGAAAAGACAAATACTATATGATTCCACTTGTATGAGGTACTTGGAGTAGCCAAAATCATGGCGACAGAAAGTAGAACAGTGAGTTCCAGGAACTAGGAGGTGCAGAGCTAGGGAGGTATTGTTTACTGTATACAGAGTTTCAGTTTTGCGAGATGGTTCTGGAGATTGGCTGCACGAAAATGTGAATATATTTAACACTACTAAACTATACACTTAAAAATGGTGAAGATGGTACATTTTGTATTTACCACAGTTTTTTTAAAAGCTCATCACCCCATGTTGCTTTTAAAATGGTAGAAGTGGGAGCTGAGTGGCAGCTTAGGCTGAGCTGATAAGGCAGGTTCAAGGGCACCTCTCCAATGCAGGTCTCCAGCCTCTAGGCTGGATGAAGATATTATATCTTGAAGGCAGATCTAGGGGGGACAATTGGGGCCTTTTGGCATGGTGGTGGGAGCTTTCAGGAAGACAAATTTAAAGTTCCACCAGCAGTCCTGGGAGGCCTATCCCCTGATCAGCCTGGGCCATGAGGCAGAGGGAGTGACTTTGTTAAGGATGCTGTGATGAGGGCCGAGCTGGCACAGTGGGAGGGCACTGCTGCAGCTAGGAACACTGGGAAACTCTGGAACAGAGGTAAGGCTGACCCCATTGCTGAGATCACTTCAGGCTCCGGCTTTCTCTCCACATGCTTGGGGAAAATAGAGCTCTGTACTGACCGTGCAAACTCACAGGAAGAGTAATGTTTCCCTCCTCTATTTATGAGAGCAACCTGCTGCATGATTGCATGGGCTGCATCTCGCATAGCGGAGTTTGGAAGAAGACATACAAAGTATACCTCCCAAGTCATGAGAGAAATAAAAAAGATAAAACCTAGGTCCAAACAAAGAAAGACACAAAAACAGAAGCGAGGAAGGAAATGCATAAACTCATAAAAAAACATCCTGAAAGTAAGAGCAAGCATTTTAAATATGACATCAAATGTGAATAAATTATACTCCCCAAATCACAGTCAGATGAAAAAAAAAGAACCTCAAACATTCCTTGTTTATAAGAGAACCAGTGGAACAAAGGAATATACTGAAAGCTAAAAAAAAGTAAAGAACAAAGATCAGGCAAACACAAATAAAAAACAGAACTGACCATTGGAATATAAGACAAAGAATTAAAATTGAAAAGTACCAAGCAGGGCAAAAAGAGACATTTTATCATGGTAAAATCTACCAGTGAAGCTCTAACAATAGTGACAGACTGGATAAAGTAGCACTAAGTATCTTTTTAAAAAGTCAGTAGAAAAAATGCTATTACAAGAAGAGAAATCATAATAGCAAACACTGATAGAGCCTTTTTAAAAATTATCAGGCACAGGGAGTTTACTGGGTCAGGAGATGGAGGGCAGTCAGGACTCATACTTCTTTTTTTTTTTTCCAAACGCCTGTTGGAGAAAAATCTCATGTAACCTGTGTGAGTCAGTCGTGAGTGTTTCTGCTTCTGGAAGAACACATCTGTGACTATATTCGAGTGTATCAGATAAAGAGACGCTGCATTTCACCCTCTCCGGAGAATAAACTTCCAGACTTCTGCCAGGGTGGAGGAAGGACAGCTTGCCCAAGTTCATGGCATGGGAGAGGGGATATAGGGACCCAACCACTTTTCACACATCCTTCAACCAGTCTCCTTGTATCAGCATTCTCTTCATGCCCCACTTTCAGAGGGTTTCATCAATTCTTGAACATTTTGATGAATATTAAGTTAGCTTTCTCCACTGTTGGCTTGAGATTCAGCTTTCTTGAGTTTTCCAGTTTGATTGCCAGTTGACTATTTGTCTTCTTGTCTCCAAAATTCTGTTTTATATTTCCTTTTCTGCTCCATCATTATGATTTTACTTTTATTGATGCTGCAGTCAGATTTTAAGAGGACTGTGCTCAGCATTATTTTGTTGACCAAGCATATTCCTGGCTCTGCTCACTGCTACTGAAAAGATTTATTGCAAAAATAAAAACTATATTATCGGGACTACGGGAAGGTTCGAACCAAAGAGTACTTCCCAGAACTTCTGCTGCCAGTGTCTTGTCCCCGCAGTGAGCCACAGCCACCCCCCGCCTCAGCAGGAGACCCTTCAACACTAGCAGCTGTGCGACTAGCTGAAACACAGATGGGAAGTAGAGCTGTGGAAATCAGAAGAATTAAAAACTGTGAGGCTGACAGGGTCTTGGTGCTCTGGCCAGGTGTCAGGCCTGAGCCTCTGATGTGGGAGAGCCAAGTTCAGGACATTGGTCCACCAGGGACCTCCCGGCCCCACATAATATCAATTGTTGAGAGCTCTCCGAGAGATCTCCATCTCAATGTTAAGACCCAGCTCCAATCAACGACCAGCAAGCTCTAGTGCTGGACTCCCCATGCCAAACAACTAGCAAACAGGAACACAACCCCACCCATTAGCAGAGAGGCTGCCTAAAATCATAGTAAGTTCACAGACACCCAAAACACACCACCAGATGTGGTCCTGCCCACCCGAAAGACAAGATCCAGCCTCATCCACCAGAACACAGGCACCAGTCCCCTCCACCAAGAGGCCTACACAACCCACTAAACCAACCTTAGCCACTGGGGACAGACACCAAAAACAACGGGAACTACGAACTTGCAGCCTGTGAAAAGGAGACCCCAAACACAGTAAGTTAAGCAAAATGAGAAGACAGAGAAACATAGAGCAGATGAAGGAGCAAGGTAAAAACCCACCAGACCAAACAAATGAAGAGGAAATAGGCAGTCTACCTGAAAAAGAATTCAGAGTAATGACAGTAAAGATGATCCAAAATCTTGGAAATAGAATAGAGAAAATACAAGAAACGTTTAACAAGGATCTAGAAGAACTAAAGAGCAAACAAACAATGATGAAAAACACAGTAAATGAAATGAAAAATTCACTAGAAGGGATCAATAGCAGAATAACTGAGGCAGATGAACGGACAAGTGACCTGGAAGATAAAATAGTGGAAATAACTACCACAGAGCAGAATAAAGAAAAAAGAATGAAAAGAATTGAGGACAGTCTCAGAGACCCCTGGGACAACATTAAACGCACGAACATTCAAATTATAGGAGTCTCAGAAGAAGAAGAGAAAAAGAAAGGGACTGAGAAAATATTTGAAGAGATTATAGTTGAAAACTTCTCTAATATGGGAAAGGAAATAAGTCCAGGAAGCGCAGAGAGTCCCATACAGGATAAATCCAAGGGGAAACACTCCAAGACACATATTAATCAAACTATCAAAAATTAAATACAAGGAAAAATATTAAAAGCAGCAAGGGAAAAGCAACAAATAACATACAAGAGAAGCCCCATAAGGTTAACAGCTGATCTTTCAGCAGAAACTCTGCAAGCCAGGAGGGACTGGCAGGACATATTTAAAGTAATAAAAGGGAAGAACCTACAACCAAGATTACTCTACCCAGCAAGGATCTCATTCAGATTTGATGGATAAATTAAAACCTTTACAGACAAGCAAAAGCTAAGAGAGTTCAGCACCACCAAACCAGCTTTACAACAACTGCTACAGGAACTTCTGTAGGCAGGAAATACAAGAGGAGGAAAAGACCTACAATAACAAAAACAAAACAATTAAGAAAATGATAATAGGAACTTACATACGATAATTACCTTAAATGTAAATGGATTAAATGCTCCAACCAAAAGACATAGACTGGCTGAATGGACACAAAAACAAAACCCGCATATATGCTGTCTATAAGACACCCACTTCAGACCTAGGGACGCATACAGACTGAAAGCGAGGGGACGGAAAAAGAGATTCCATGCAAATGGAAATCAAAAGAAAGCTGGAGTAGCATTTCTCATATCAGACAAAATAGACTTTAAAATAAAGACTATTATGAAAGACAAGAAGGACACTACATAATAATCAAGGGATCAATCCAAGAAGAAGATATAACAATTGTAAATATTTATGCACCCAACATTGGAGCACCTCAATACAGAAGGCAAACACTAACAGCCATAAAAGGGGAAATGGACAGAAACACAATAATAGTAGGGGACTTTAACACTCCACTTTCACCAATGGACAGATCATCCAAAATAAAAATAAATAAGGAAACACAAGCTTTAAATGACACATTAAACAAGATGGACTTAATTGATATTTATAGGACATTCCATCCAAAAACAACAGAATACACTTTCTTCTCAAGTGTTCATGGAACACTCTCCAGGATAGATCATACCTTGGGTCACAAATCAAGCATTGGTAAATATAAGAAAATTGAAATCATATCAAGTATCTTTTCTGACCACAACGCTATGAGACTAGATATTAATTACAGGAAAAAAAACTGTAACAAAATACAAACCCATGGAGACTAAACAATACATTGTGAAATAACCAAGAGATCAATGAAGAGATCAAAGAGGAAACCAAAAAGTACCTAGAAACAAATGACAATGAAAACACAATGACCCAAAACCTATGGGATGCAGCAAAAGCAGTTCTAAGAAGGAAGTTTATAGTATTACAATTCTACCTTAAGAAACAAGAAACATCTCAAATAAACAACCTAACATTACAACTAAAGCAATCAGAGAAAAAAAAACAACAACAAAAAAAAAAAACCCAAAGTTAGCAGAAGGAAAGAAATCATAAAGATCAGATCAGAAATAAATGAAAAAGAAATGAAGGAAACTATAGCAGAGATCAATAAAACTAAAAGCTGGTTCTTTGAGAAGATAAACAAAATTGATAAAACATTAGCCAGACTCATCAAGAAAAAAAGGGAGGACTCACATCAACAGAATTAGAAATAAAAAAGGAGAACTAACAACTGACACTGCAGAAATACAAAGGATCATGAGAGATTACTGCAAGTAACTATATGCCAAAAAAATGGACAACCTGGAAGAAATGGACAAATTCTTAGAAAAGCACAACCTTCCAAGACTGAACCAGGAAGAAACAGAAAATATAAACAGACCAATCACAAAGAATGAAATTGAGGCTGTGATTAAAAATCTTCCAGCAAACAAAAGTCCAGAACCAGATGGCTTCACAGGGGAATTCTATCTAACATTTAGAAAAGAGCTAACACCTATCCTTTTCAAACTCTTCCAAAATATAGCAGAGGGAGGAACACTCCCAAACTCATTCTACGAGGCCACCATCACCCTGATACCAAAACCAGACAAAGATGTCACAAAAGAAGAAAACTACAGGCCAATATCACTGATGAAAATAGATGCAAAAATCCTCAACAAAATACTGGCAAACAGAATCCAACAGCACATAAAAAGGATCATACACCATGATCAAGTCGGGTTTATCCCAGGAATGCAGGGATTCTTCAATATATGCAAATCAATCAATGTGATACACCATATTAACAAACTGAAGGAGAAAAACCATATGATCATCTCAATAGATGCAGAAAAAGCTTTCGACAAAATTCAACACCCATTTATGATAAAAACTCTCCGGAAAGTAGGCATAGAGGGAACGTACCTTAACATAATAAAGGCCATATATGACAAATACACAGCCAACATTATTTTCAATGGTGAAAAACTGAAATCATTTCCACTAAGATCAGGAACAAGACAAGGTTGCCCACTCTCACCACTATTATTCAACATACTTTTGGAAGTTTTAGCCCCAGCAATCAGAGAACAAAAAGAAGTAAAAGGAATACAAATTGGAAAAGAAGAAGTAAAACTGTCACTGTTTGCAGATGACATGATACTATACATAGAGAATTCTAAAGATGTTACCAGAAAACTACTAGAGCTAATTGATGAATCTGGTAAAGTAGCAGGATACAAAATTAATGCACAGAAATCTCTTGCATTCCTATACACTAGTAATGAAAAATCTGAAAGAGTAATTAAGTAAACACGTCCATTTAATATTGCAACAACAACAATAAAATACCTAGGAATAAATGTACCTAAGGAGACAAAAGACCTGTATGCAGAAAACTATAAGACACTAATGAAAGAAATTAAAGATGATAGAGGGCTTCCCTGGTGGGGCAGTGGTTAAGAATCCGCCTGCCAATGCAGGGGAGATGGGTTCAATCCCTGGTCCGGGAAGATCCCACATGCCGCATAGCAACTAAGCCCATGCGCCACAGCTACTGAGCCTGTGCTCTAGAGCCTGCGAGCCACAACTACTGAAGCCCACATGCCTAGAGCCCATGCTCTGCAACAAGAGAAGCCACAGCAATGAGAAGCCCACGCACTGCAACGAAGACCCAACACACCCAAAAATAAATAAATTTATAAAAATAAATAAATAAAGATGATAGAGACAGATGGAGAGATATACCATGTTCTTGGATTGGAAGAATCAACATTGTGAAAATGACTATATTACCCAAGAAATCTACAGGTTCAATGCAATCCCTATCAAACTACTAATGGCATTTTTCACAGAACTAGAGCAAAACATTTCACAATTTGTATGGAAACCCAAAAGACCCTGAATAGCCAAAGCAATCTTGAGAAAGAAAAACGGAGCTGGTGGAATCAGGCTCCCTGAGTTCAGACTATACTACAAAGCTACAGTAATCACGACAGTATGGTACTGGCACAAAAACAGAAATATAGATCAATGGAACAGGATAGAAAGCCCAGCGATAAACCCACGTACATACGGTCACCTTATCTTTGATAAAGGAGACAAGAATATACAATGGAGAAAAGACAGCCTGTTCAATAAGTGGTGTTGGGAAAACTGGACAGCTACATGTAAAAGAATGAAATTAGAACACTTCCTAACACCATGCACAAAAATAAACTCAAAATGGATTAAAGACCTAAATATAAGGCCAGACACTATCAAACTCTTAGAGGAAAACATAGGCAGAACACTCTATGACATAAATCACAGCAAGATCCTTTTTGATCCACCTCCTAGAGAAATAGAAATAAAAACAAAAATAAACAAATGGGACTTAATGAAACTTAAAAGCTTTTGCACAGCAAAGGAAACCATAAACCAGACGAAAAGACAACCCTCAGAATGGGAGAAAACATTTGCAAATGAAGCAACTGACAAAGGGTTAGTCTCCAAAATATACAAGCAGCTCATGCAGCTCAATATCAAAAAAACAAACAACCCAATCCAAAAATGGGCAGAAGACCTAAATAGACATTTCTCCAAAGAAGATATACAGACTGCCAACAAACACATGAAAGGATGCTCAACATCACTAATCATTAGAGAAATGCAAATCAAAACTACAATGAGGTATCACCTCACACTCGTCAGAATGGCCATCATCAAAAAATCTACCAAAAAAAAAATCTACAAACAATAAATGCTGTAGAGAGTGTGGAGAAAAGAGAACCCTCTTGCACTGCTGACGGGAATGTAAATTGATATAGCCACTATGGAGAACAGTATGGAGGTTCCTTAAAAAACTAAAAATAGAACTACCATATGACCCAGCAACCCCACTACTGGGCATATACCCTGAGAAAACCATAATTCAAAAAGAGTCATGTACCACAATGTTCGTTGCAGCTCTATTTACAATAGCCCGGAGATGGAAACAACCTAAGTGTCCATCGACAGATAAATGGATAAAGAAGATGTGGCACATGTATACAATGGACTATTACTCAGCCATAAAAAGAAACAAAATTGAGTTATTTGTAGTAAGGTGGATGGACCTAGAGTCTGTCATACAGAGTGAAGTAAGTCAGAAAGAGTAAAACAAATACCATATGCTAACACATATATATGGAATTTAAAAATAAATGGTTCTGAAGAAACTGGGGCAGGACAGGAATAAAGATGCAGACATAGAGAATGGACTTGAGGACACGGGGAGGGGGAAGCGTAAGCTGGGATGAAGTGAGAGAGTGGCATGAATGTAAAATAGATAGCGAGTGGGAAGCAGCCTCATAGCACAGGGAGATCAGCTCGTTGCTTTGTGACCACCTAGAGGGGTGGTATAGGGAGGGTGGGAGGGAGACGCAAGAGGGAGGGGATATGGGGGCATATATGCACGTATAGCTGATTCACTTTGTTGTACGGCAGAAACTAACACAATATTGTAAAGCAATTATACTCCAATAAGGATGTGAAAAAAATGTATCAGACACAGTTCTAAGGCATCTTATAAATATTAACTAATTTAATTCTCATAGAGATCAGTAAATAAATACTCTTATTTTCATCATTTTACAGATGAGAAAACTGAGACACAGAATCACATCAGTCTGGTGAGATTTCATAACCAGTAACACGCCCTGTCTCTGGTGCATGGAGTAGCCTAAGGAAAGAAGATCCCAAGGATTCCCACAAGGAACAAGGGGGTACTTATCACCCTCTTGAGTTGAGCTAAACTCCCATTAACTTCCCAAAGGTAAACGACCTGGCTTATTTGTTAGCAAAAAGCCTGGATGATATCTATGGCCCTTTCAACTATATCAGTCTGTGATTATAACACAGACACAAATGAACACCTTTTGAAATGTGTTCTAGTCTGATGCTGGAGTTCAAGTGAATACTTTGAGAGCATAGGTCCTGCTCAGTCCTCAGAATCTGCTTTATAGATGCAGTTGTCAGTTTCACAGGGTGGGGCTTCAGGCCTAGACGTGGCAAATTTTTAAGGAGGGAAGCCAGGAGGATGTTCCCTTGACACTACCACTGATTTCAGAGTGTGGCAAGGTGCAGCCCAGTAGATACCTTAACATCCATTTATGTTCACCACCCCCTCCCACCATTTGTGACATTTTCTCAAAGACCTTAAACATTTGTTTAAAGCAATTTCCGTCTGTGACATTCCCAGGAAATCAGAAAAATGTGACAGGGAAAATACAGCAGACACGGATTTACTCACCGAAGGATAAACAATAGACTCTAAATTCAAGTTCAGTGTAGCTTGGGAAGAAAAAATCACAATAATCATGAAGCACAAAGTGGTTCTCCTTGGGGATTTCATGTCTTCAAGTTTGAGTTGCCTTGCCTGAAATGGAAATAGGATGGTTTAGAGATACAGTAATTCATTTATCAAACACAGAAAGAACTAGCAAACCCTGTCTCAAAGTTTGCACTACAAAAGGACCTTTTCAGTGAAGGGGAGAAAGGAAAAAGCATAAATACATCAAATGTAGACAACAGTGTCTGCTCCAGACCGCGGGTGAGTGAAGGATGGCGTTAGGAAGGATGGGGGTTGGGAGGGCTGGGGATGGTACCTGCAAACAGCACAAAGATGGCAGATGTCTGGGTACCTTTCCTAGAGACATAGAGAAGGAGAGAGGGAAGGAAAGAGAAAGGAGAAAGAGGAAAGAGAGGGAAAGCAAGAAAAAGGGAGAGACTACTCAGTACAAAGTACTTTTAACCTTGTGGTTCAGTACATAGCATATGAAAAAAAGGATTCAGAGAACAGTACTTTCCTTTGCTATGTGCGACACAGTCTGATATTTTCAATTCTATTCTATTATCTTACACTATTTTTTTCTTTGAATTCTGGCAGTAAACCATTCCATTGACTTTATGACCCACATTAATGGGCTATGACCCATTAGTATGAAAAATTCTGGACTCAGTCATAAAAATACAAGTTGTATTTTAGAGATTTTTAGAGTGTATAATATGGAACATTGACATATATCTCAATATATTGATTTTTTATAGCTATCTCTTTACAATGCTAGTAATGAAAACAAACTTTTTCGGCGACCAGATGAATCATTGTTGCATTTGAAAGTTCGAGTATCACGTGGAATAATCCCACCTCTCATGGGTCTGAGGACCACGACAAACTACTTTGTGTAGATTCCTTTCCTTACTGACATTTTTATGTCCATGTGTTTTTGTGAAAAGAATACTTGACTAAGGAGATATGGGTTAGGATCCAGGATGACTACAAACTAATTGCATCCTTGACACTTCTCTGCATCCAGTTTGCTCATCTATGAAATGGGGATACTCAGACCTCCTCTAATTCTCTCACAGACTTCTCTGAGGCTCAGATGTGACTAAAAGCCATGCAGAGCTCCAGGGATGCCGGCTGCAATGGTTTCACCCTGACCTTAGTGGAATCCAAAGAGCCGCCATCAAGGACAGCCCTTGGTCCAGGCGTTGCCAGGGGCACCAGGGGACCTGGCCAGGATAACACACGGAGAGACAGCCAAGACTTACATGCCAGGAAAGACTGTGTTTCAATCACCAGCTGTCGCTGTCTCCTTTTCCTCTTCCCCAGTGGAAAAGAAGGAAGAATAAGGCCCTGGAAAACTGAGCCAATTTGCAGATCTGGCAATCAAATACATTTTTAAAATTCTACAACTCAACGGCTTTTGGAAAACGCTTTGCAATTTAGGTTACAGGAATAGATATTTAAGGCCAGATGCATCTACTGCAGGGAAAGCATAACCACTCATTCCTTGTTGAAGGGAGGCGGCTTTTGTGAGTGTGGAGCAGGCTGATTTAGCCTGGGGATAACAACTGTTTTGGGGATGAATCGGGTATTTTGGAGGGAATTTAATCTTTTTAGGCATTGACTTAGTGCACTGGACTGGCTGGTTCCATTCTGAGGCAGTTAATCAAGGAGACGAATAGTAACTGAATAGTTAATGAGCCTCCCTTAGTACGTGACAGCCATGGAGGGACTCGGGCATTAAAGGAATTCAAGCTGCCTCCACGTCTTTCTCTGGTCCCAATGTTGGCCTTTGTCAGAGTTAGCGAGGATTATCTTGGTCATGATAATGACCAAATAAATGGTCACAACCTAAACGGTCACGTCTGGCCCTTTTGTATAATAGCCACTGGCCAATACTGCCCACTGTCCCCATCTTCCCCCAGCCTCCCTGGACATAGCTCTGGATGAAACTGACATCCTTTTCTCTGTTGGCCTATTTTGTAGCCACAAAATCACAATTCAGTAGAAATACGGATACAGGAAGGACTGCACTGTGGGGAGGGGATGTTCTCTGGATACAGAAGAAAGGAAACAGCTACATACAGTCATCAGTTACACGGTAAGGGTGAAGGGCGGGTCCTCCACTTGAAGGAAGAAGGCCATCGTTTCGAGGGAGAGGTAATATTAAAAATATTTGACAACCAATATGGCGCGAGCCTGGCCAGTCTGAACAGCGATACCAACTGAAGATCAATTCAGTTTTTAGGGTTCCTGCTATGTTTGGGGAGAGCCTTCTGAAGACACACTATTCTCACCTATATCAATAAGGTCTCAGTAACCGTCCAGCTGTTCTCATCAGTGAGGAATCCAGTGGAGGCTGTTTAACTTGGCTAACAGGGAAGAGAATCCAACGAAAAGCCCAGAGTAGCAGCCCACGTCAAGGCAATGTATCTTCAGTAGGGCCCCTTTAATGGTAAAGCCCTGAGAAGTTTATATTTATTCCAAATTCCCGGAGTAAATGGCAGAGCACAACTAAGAAACTCAGAGACAAGCAGAGGCAGAAAGGGAAAGAAACATATCTGATGTCATTTCCAATTTCCTTCTCCTTTTACATTATAAATTCTGGACACTGTCTACTAAAACTCACCAACCTATATGAGCCTGCTGTGTCTTAGAAAAAGCTGGGAGATATGACCTCATGCTCAGGAGTAACCCTGGGGAGATGAGCAACTTCCTGGTTCCTCAGACTCTGTCTTCCTGTCTGTGAAGTTAGAAGAGAGGGGGAGGGAAATCAAGCACCCTGACATCATAAGCCTCCTATGGCAGGAAGAAGTCGCCAGGACTCTCAGCATCGCTGCACTTGGAGGACGAGGGCCTGGGTTCCTTGGAGCAGTCTTTAACAGCATTCTCTTTTGGAGGGATGTGCACCAGAAACATTCATTGTGAAACTGACCTGAAACACATCAGGGAACGGTTCTCCCAAATCTTCTAAACAAACAGTGCTTCAGATCAGCTGGTCTCCAGGAAACCCTTCATCAGCCCTGAGCTGCCGGCGATTTGATGGAGGGGGTGGGAGCAGGAGTGAAGAGGCTTGTACACCTTGCAAGTTTAGAAGCCTGTTCTTGAAATGACCACTTCTGTGTGGTCTGATGACCCAATGTCATCATCAATTTATGATTCCAAGCTCCGTATAAATAGGGCAATCGTGAGACTCGTTCTGGGAATGATTTCCTGAGCTCTACACAACTCTGCCCTCCTGTGCTCTCTGGTGTTCTCGGCCCCTCTCCCCTGGGGACCCCAGCCTGGATACTCTCCTTGGCTCCCCCTGGGGAGAAGGAAGGCAAGAGGTGAAAGCAAGCCCACATTTGATCAGCCTCTGCCCAGGTGCCTCGTCCTTCCTCCAGCCCAGGGCTCCGCTCCTGGCTTGGTCCCTGAGCACAGCCCCTCCCCTTAACATTGCCTGGGTACCACCACCCTGGAAGGAAGTTCCCTGGAGTATTTGAACATCATCTGCTTAAATGGTTCTTATCCCTGCCTCCACGTCAGAACAAGCACCTGGGGAATTTCTCTTTTTTTTTTTTTCTCTTTTCATTTGTTTATTTGTTGTTTTAATATCATGCCAGACCAATTAAATTAGCATTTCTGGCAGGGTAGGGAACTGAGCATCTGTATCTGTCCCAGCTGTTTCTGATGCAGAGGGAGGTTTGAGGTCTGCAGGTCCACATTTTCAGCATCCCATTGCTCTATCCACACTCCTGTCACTTTCCATCACCAGCCTATGGTCCTCTGTCTACTAAAGAAACTACATAGAAACAGAATCTTAAGGGGGATGCATTTAGGAGGCAGTCAATCAATGGTGGATGAATGAATGGTTTCATGGGATTATGGACTCAAATGTGATCTACCAATAGTTTTTGATGCAATTAAGCAGCCAAGTCTGTTACTTGAGGTTGTATTATACATCTCACATAGAATCAATCATGGTGCACAATTACGAACCAACAAACACTGAGAACTTTCTGTAGGCCTAAATTCGTGCCATGCATTCATGGATCAACATGAGTCATGGTCCTTGTTCCTAAGAAGTTCTCAATCTCATCGGGAAGGCATGCAACAGAGACTGGAAGAAAAAATGTAAGTTTAAAAGATGCTATTTACTAATCGCCTGCTAGGTACCAGGCACAGCCCTCAGTGCCATTAATATGTTCATTCACTTAATTTGCCTCTCACAATAAGCCTGTGAGGTAGGTGTTTTAATCCTAATTCATAGATGAGAACGTGAAGGGTCTCAGAGAGGTTACCGTACTGACCCAGGCCGCCCAGCTAGTAAGTAACAGAGTGAGAATCGCCCCCAACTTGGCCTGTCTCCAAAGTGAGCTGCAGTGTGAAGGGATGAGATGACTGGAGGAAGTTGGACAGGGGGAAGTTGGGTGAGTTTGGGAGTGACCGAGGTTGCCAGCCAGACCCTGAAGGATGGGTAACGTTTTAATGTAAAACGGGAAAAGAAAAGAGAATCCCAGGCAAAGGAGGAGAGCCTAAGCAGAGGCCCTTGTCTCTGTTTAAAGGGAACAAAGCAGCCCAAGGGGCGATGTTTAGCTGTCCCTTGAATTCCTTGTGGACGTTGCCTTGGTCAGCTTGTCCAACCACTGTGACGAAGGCTCAGCCACGGTCCCTGGGTGTGCATTGCTCTCCTGAGCGATCACCATCAACAGAGAAGGCAGAGCTATTGTTTGCTCTGACTTGGAAAGAAAATGAATGTAAGGACATTAGGGGTCCAGTGATTCTCTCCTTCCTATAACAGACTGTAGTGGAAAGAGCACTAGCTTTGATGCAAAACAGGCCTATGTTCTGATTCCAGCTCCATCACTTAGTAACTGTTGGTGAGACACTTAACCCCATGGAGCCTCAGTTTCCTGATGTGAATAATGGGGATCACAGTACCCGCTTTGCAGCATTGTTGTAAAGATTAGAGATTGTGCCCACGAAGCACAAGAAAGCCTGGTCACAGCTGAATTTCTTAAGGGCTGAGTTGTGTTCTCCAAAATTAATGTGTTGAATTCCAACAGCCCAGCAGCTCAGAATGTGACCTTATTTGGAGACAGGGTCTTTAAAGAGGTCATTGCATCAAAATGAGGTCATATGGGTGGGGCCCTAATCCAATATATCCAGTGACCATATAAGAGGAGATTAGGACACAGACCCACGCAGAGGAATGACCCCATGAAGACACCAGAGGAAGACAGCATCTACAAGCCAAGGAGAGAGGCTTCTGAAGAAACCAATTCTGCCGACACCTTGATTTCAGACCTCCAAGCTCCAGAACTGTGAGAAAATAAATTTCTGTTGTTTAAGCTACCCAATCTGCAGGACTTTATTACAGTGTTCCTAGCAAACTAATATAGAATTCAATAAAAATGATATCTCTTTTTATTTTTTATCACTCAAAAAGTGTGAGTGTGGCCCTCTGGTCTGCTGCCCAGTATTTACTATTTACTCTGGGAATGTTTTTATGAAAATTGAAAAATGGATTATTGGTGTGTCTGAATAGAGCATAAAACATACACAGTTTAAAACTGAAAGACAAATGAGAATTCATGTCTAGTTCAAGCACTCTTGCCAGCCCTCTACAAACACACACACACACACACTAACACACACATGCACACACACACACCTCTTAGTTTTTTAGATGAGAAAACTAGGGCCTGGCAAGGGCTATGTGTCTCAAAGGCAGCTAGGGGTTGAGTCAGTCAGGATTGAAGAACTCAACCAAGGATTCTTAAAATTCTATCAATAGACAATAATGTTGTCCTACAGTCAGACAAGTTGTTTGTGATAGGATGGTGGAGAATAATTATCAGCAATGAAGATGGTGATGATGCTGATGGTGATGCTGATGGTGACGATGGTGATGCTGATGGTGATGATGCTGATGGTGATGATTATGCTGATGGTGATGATGATGGTGATGATGGTGATGCTGATGGTGATGCTGATGGTGACAGATCCCTGTCACTTACTGGATCTGTTTCAGGAATGGTGCTAAGCTCTCTCCAAGGATTATGTCATTTAACCCTCTCAATGATCCTATGATACCACTAAATTATCCCTAATTATTCCATATTCAAAAATGGAAATGGAAGGTTAGAAGGATGAGTAGCTCACCAAGATTGCACAGTTGATATGTGGTAGTGACAAAATTATAAATTTTGCAATCTATTCCATTGGGAAAAGGTACCATTTGGCCTATGAGATCTTCTCAGTGGGATATCAATAAGAATAAATGAAATACTTTCTCTATATGGACCTTAGACCAGGCAACTGAATTCTAGCCTCACTTTGACACTGATTGGTTCGTGAACTGGGGCAAGTCACTTCACCTCTCTGAGTCTCAGTTTTCTTTTCAGCAAAGCCAGGGAGCTGATGGCTCCTGGTGATTTCAAATTTGGGGTAGAGGAATTGTCCTCTGAAGGTGCCAAAATTTCTCACAATTATTTCAAATCCATTGTAACCTCACTTAGGCTTCTGAGCCTAATCGTAACTATCTCTTGCACTTATCTCTCGCATCTCTGGTTGACTACACAAGTCCAGGCCTTCACTGCCCCTCACATGCACCACTGCGATGGCTGGATTCTTTTCCTCTCTGTGCATCACCTATGTAGATGCAAGATTGACCTTCTGGAAGTGCTCTTCTCATGTGTTACCTCTGTTCAGCTCCCAGCTGCCTTCGGAACAAAGGCAATGGCTTTTGCTGATGCTGAAGGCCTCGTGACCTGGAGCTGGCTTATTTAATAAGCACCTATCATATTTTCACTACTGTAGCTGGTTGCTTTTTCATAATTTAAAATAGTGCAAGAGATTTCCCAGTGTTCATGCAAAAGTAATAATATGAACATTAATCTTTGAGACGTAATCCTGGGAGTGGAGAAGGGTAGTTATTATGGTCAAACTATTTTTCAGTGTTTGGCAAAACCAAAGTAATCCTGTCATCATTTACTTGGTTTCTTGATCTCCCTTTTTTTCCTGTCCCTTTGCCTCAACATAATCACCACATATTTAAATTCTATCCACCCTTTAATGCTCAGGCAGACGACTGCCTCCTGGTTGGAGATTCCCTGCTCTGTTCAGCTATAAATGGGAGGTCAGGACTTGTAAATGTGGTGGGCACATAAAACTCAAGGTATTTGGTTAAAAAGTGGAGGAGAGAGTAGCGATTCTTCCCATAGGTAAACTGCTTGGTTTCTGTGTCATGCACAGAAGGTGATGTTATATGCATGGCTTTCTTTTTAAGAAAGGAAGAATTGCATTGCATGCTAGGACACTAACGGGGGAAAGCCATGCATCTTACTAATCCTTGGCCTGTGTGTGACTAACTAGACAGGTATTGTATCCTTTGAAAAAGCCAATGGTATATCTTCCTATGCCCCGTTCCCTATGTTCTGGGCACATATATCTATATTATGCTACTACTAGAGAAGAATTCAAAGCAGAGTTCCTCCTGATGGCAGGTGATGAATGGTAGTATGAAATTTCAGGACTTCCATTGCAAATTTGACTGAGATTATTATTCCTTGCTCAGGGTTGCAATTAAGACAGGATGTCATCAATAACCTCCCTCCTGAATTGCAGAAGTGCAGATTAAAAGTCCTCAAGGACTCCTTTAAGAGCCTGCCTTCACAAATCTGTATTTTCAAACACAGAAGTGATAAAACTTACCTTTGCTGACCTTATCTAATGAGATGATTCATCCGTCACACATGCAGAACTATAAGCTAAATATTTATTTAACACAAACACGAAACACAATACCAATGAAAGAACTGCCTTGAAATTTTTTTTTTCTATTTAATTTTCCTTTGCCTTAAAATAAAGTCCTGCAGTAGCATTGTGTCAGGGTCGCTCAGTCCTATCAGATTACAGAGGAACATTTGTTTGTACACAATGGGGTCAAGCTTTCTAAAACACACTGCACATGTGTGTGGCATTGATAACCTTTTATCCTTCTTTCCTTGTTGTAAATCACTGGAGGATTTTAACCTTTGAGCAAGAGATTGCCATCTCCACGAAAACATTAAGTTCCTAACTCTGCTCTTATCTCAACCATCTTGCTACTTTCATTTACCACATGGAGGGGTTTCCCTAAGCCCTGGCAAGACAATGCATTTCGACTGCCATATGGGGTTGGCTGCCAGGCTGTATAGAGCCTCAGGGGACTTGGGTGTTGGTCCAAACCTTTACAGTTCTGTGGTTCTACTCTTTACGAGGTGAGATTCAAAATAACAGAGTATTCTAATAACAACAATAGTGGCCCAATCAGAGCAGTCCCTGGTCACTGCAAGAGCAGAGGCCTCAGGGCCCTCATTGCCAGTTAGTGGGGAGGTCTGTGCAAGGGTCCAAGGCAAGCAACCCGGTGACCGAGGCAGAGCGGGGAGGGGGCACTTCGGACAATCCAGGGGCCCCGGGACAGCAGTTATTTATCTACTTTGTGGTTTCAATTATTCCAACATTTTAATATTTGTCAGCGCCATCTTAGCCTTCTGTGTTCCCTCCTTTCCCAGCCCCCATTCACTCCATATCTCTGACATCAGGCATTGGTGTCCTTAGCCAGTGACTTCACTTCTCTTAAATTTCCATTTTGTTAGACTTTAAGAATAATGTCTGTATGTGTGCTACTTAAAATGAAAAAAGTATTATTTTTCCCCCCAAATACAGTACCCTGAGAAGTCATGGCCATTCCAAAACTTCCTTAATCTGGTTGGTCTGACTTTAGTCCTCATCTTATTATGAAAGGTATTTTCTAAAGGGTAAGCTGGGACGAAGTGAGAGAGAGGCATGGACATAGATACACTACCAAACATAGATAGCTAGTGGGAAGCAGCCGCATAGCACAGGGAGATCAGCTCGGTGCTTTGTGACCACCTAGAGGGGTGGGATAGGGAGGGTGGGAGGGAGGGAGACGCAAGCGGAAGAGATATGGGAACATATGTATATGTATAACTGATTCACTTTGTTATAAAGCAGAAACTAACACACCATTGTAAAGCAATTATACTCTAATAAAGATGTTCTAAAAAAAAAAAGTATTTCCTTTTTTTTTTTTTTTTTTTTTTTTGTGGTACGCGGGCCTCTCACTGTTGTGGCCTCTCCCGTTGCGGAGCACGGGCTCCAGACGCGCAGGCTCCAGACGCGCAGGCTCAGCGGCCATGGCTCACGGGCCCAGCCGGTCCGCGGCATGTGGGATCTTCCCGGACCGGGGCACGAACCTGTGTCCCCTGCATCGGCAGGCGGACTCTCAACCACTGCGCCACCAGGGAAGCCCACATCTGTAGTTTTAATTATCAGTTTAACTTTATTTCCACCTTGATCTCTTTCCTAAATATTAGGAGCATCTTTCCAACTGGACTATTTCCACCTGGGTGTAAATTCAGCTCAGCCAGAACTAATGTGTCTCTTCTCTCCTAACCCACCTCTTCCCAGGTTTGCCAGCTGCTGGCTTCATTCTTCAGTTTCACAGACTCACAAACCCCACAGGTATTCCTGGTTACAAGAATCGAGGGCAGGAGTCGGGGGAGCAATTCAACCATTCGCTAAGTCCTGTAAATACCTCCACTGCCATGTTTTCTTTTCCTCGGCCTCCATATTGGTGTGGACATTACCATCTCATCATTATCACTATCACCAGGATGACTGCAGCAATCTCCTGAACCCTCCCTCCTTTCCTCCCTGTCCAATATCCAATACCATCAGCTGATTCTTTTGCCTAGAACACTATTTTTCATAGATTGCTACTGTACCACGTTCAAGTACTCTGAACATTCTCAAATGCCCAGAGAATATTTGGACTAATTCACCTGGCAAGCATGGTCACCGCAACCTAAGGAAAACCCAGCCCTGCTACATTTTTCTTCCATGACACTTGGATACAGAACAGGCTGACCTACTCACAAGCTCTTATTGTACCTTTTTTTGCAAAATGTGTCCTAAATATTAACAACAAATATTGGTTGAATGGATTGCTAGCTCTTAGCTTCTTCTCACACTATTCTTGGTAGCTGAAATGACCCATTCCTCCCTTCTGAGATTTACTCATTATTTCAGGTCTTGCTTATTCCCTGAGTAACAACAATTGTTATCATTTATCAAGCCCTCGCTATATGCTGGCATTAGACTAAGCGCTCTGCATGTACTAGGCTCATTTAATCCTTAAATCCTATATTGTTTGAAATAGCAATATCCCCATTTTACTGATGGAGAAACTGAGACTTCGGTAGATTAAATCACACCCCCCAAGTCACACAGTATGTAGCCAACTCTGTTGCCGAATCTGAGCTCTTACCCTTTATAGCACATGCCTCTTTTCTTGTCATTTCGAGCGATACATCATTCTTTGGACTACTCTGCATTTCTCTCCTCCGCTGCTCTGCTGGCCCTGGCATTTGGATTTTTTGCAGCACTGTTGTGGTTTTTGGAGCACAGCGTAGTAATTAGGCCTCTGGACCGGTAAGTCAGGCTGCCTGAGCTGGAATCCCAATCTCCCTACTTGCCAGCTTTGTGTGCCTCGGGCAACTTACTTAAAATTCTGTGTCCTTTTGTCTATAAAGTACGTATTATAATAGTACCTGAGGTACTGGATTATTGGAATAACTATATGACTAAACAGTCTTTGTAAAGCACTGAACACAGTGCCTGGCACATAATAAGTACTCAGTAAATATTACCTGTTATTATTAAAATTCCCAAGGCCTGTGCCTTGCCTCCCATTCTGAGTATAAACTGATTAAAGGAAAGGATTCTCTGTCTTTGTAATTCCACAGCTTTTTGCACACCTATCACCGTAAATGCTTCCACTAAGCTGTGACTTTAAAGGTTTCACCTTTGTGATTATCTTTTAGGAAACAGGCAAGACGCCAGTTATTTTAACCATCATCACTAGAATCAGACAACGTGAGTTGAAATGCTGAGCTGGTAAATAACGTGTGAATTCATAGCGCCTCAACACAGATATTTAACCCAACAAGCCTTCCTGCAGCACCTACTCTGTGTTGAAACTCCCAGGACCTGGGGAAACTGAGGCTGAGAGCCCCCCCACCCACCCAGTGCTCCTTATAAAGGAGACAAAGATTACAGCGATGAGTGATACTAATTTGGATTTTACTGAGAAATGTCAGCGAGGAAGTTTCTAGGGACACATCTTCTGATTAAAAAACAGCTCTGGGGATTCCCTGATGGCGCAGTGGTTAAGAATCCACCTGCCAATGCAGGGGACACAGGTTCGAGCCCTGGTCCAGGAAGATCCCACATGCCGCGGAGCAACTAACCCCGTGAGCCACAACTGCTGAGCCCACGTGCCACAACTACTGAAGCCCACGCACCTAGAGCCCATGCTCTGCAACAAGAGAAGCCACTGCAATGAGAAGCCCAGGCACCGCCACGAAGAGTAACACCTGCTCGCCACAACTACAGAAAAGCCCGCGTGCAGTAACGAAGACCCAACACAGCCAAAAATAAATAAGTAAATAAATAAAATCTATTAAAAAAACCCAAACAGCTCTGAATTATTGTCTATCCATCTATATAGATCAATCCAGAAAGTGGCAGATCATGCAAAGGATAATTAGTATTTCTTTTTCTGGGAACTGAGACACATGTTAAAATGACACTGAGTAGAATAGATGACCCCCACCCCCGTAGTCATTTGGCGGCAGAAGAGCACGTCCTGTTTACCTAGAACATTTCATCTGATTTTGTAAACTCTGCAAGTAACAGGGAGCCCGTGAATCTGCAGGGAAGCCAGTGGGGTTGTTCTGATTTAAACTTGAAAGGCAGTGCCATTGTCTGGGGAGTAGAGATGCCTCTTCATTCTCACCTGCAGACGTGAGACGGGACTGTTCCTCTCATAAATAGGGCCGCCAGAATCCTAATCCATGATGTTCACAGCTGCTGGGACTCCTGCCCCCAACTTCTCGGCTCCATGAAGCGGTTATCACTTCTGCTTCTCAATTTAGACTTTATCTCTTACAGTTTGGACTCAGTGGTTCTCAACCCTCACTGCATAACAGAATCACTTTGGAGGTTTAAAAACAAACGAACCACACAAAAAAACCATGCCCGAGCCGTTTCCCCAGAGATTCTGACTCAGTTGTTCCAGGGAAGTGTCTGGGCATCGTTTTCTTTTTGTTAAGTTTCTGGGGGTGATACCAATGGACAGCAGGCATTAGAATCTGCTAAAATCTGGACCAGGCAATAGCTTAATCTGTCTACAGACTTCCAGCACAACTGGGAATCCATGTTGCTACCAAGTTGATAGAATCTAGCCAATCACATTCATTCTCTATTCCACATGACTTTTATCCTTATGTTGGAAAGGCAGACATCTGGGCTTCTTATTTCAGTACCCCCAAAAGATTAATTGTGAGATGCTGAGCAAACGACGAAACCTCTGAGCCTCTCATTTTTGTATTCCATAAAATGGGAACAAGTTACCTGCTTTACCTATGACATGGTGAAGGATGAGGCGGTCTCTATCAGGGGCTAGCACTGCGCAGTAGGGTGAAATGATTAACTGAATTACCCTGAGAAAGAGTCAAGGCAGGCAAATTTAACAGGATGGTCAAGAAAGCACCAGAGAATGTCCAAAATCAGCAGGGCCAACAGGCCCTTGGGAAGGGCAAGAAGATGCCAAGTAGCAACTGAAAGTATTTTGTGATTATTCTTGGACTTGACGTTGCTCATGCAACTTCATTCCAGATCCTCTCTCCATGACCCATACCGACTAGTTCACAGTGCTTGCTTTCTTCTTATTCACTTGTCTCATAATAATGTATGGAAGGAAAAAAAAAAAGGCCACCTTTTTACAGAAAGCTAAAAGAAATAGAAAATGAACCCATCTGTTAAACCCAACTATTATCCACTAAATGAAAAGGGAATCTCTCCCACATTCTCCCCATTTTCCCAGAGCCAACCACTTAATCTAGCTGGCTAGCTATCATCTATCTATCCATCCATCCATCCATCCATCTATCTATCCAGTTAATTTTCTTTTCTTTTCTTTTCCAGAACAGAATGCCTTTGATGGCCTTCAGGAGAGAGGCCCGAACTACTAGTTGAAAAATCTAGAATTTAATCCCTGGGAAACTGTTATGAATACTATTAGTTGCCAAAACCAACACAAAAATAATAATGCTGAAAATGAATAAAACTCTTCCAAACTTTTCTAAATATTAAAAGAGCTGTTCACATTCCCCATGTATTAGTTTTTCTTTCCAGCGAAGGAAGGTATTGTTAAAGAACAATACGTGGATCTGACAATGCGAATTTCTTGTACTCCTATGTGCCCTGACTTGTCCTAAGAGCTGGGAAGACAGAAAAACAAGTCATTTAACTGGTAACATACACAGCAAACAACTGATGGGATAACTTTGGGGAGGTAAAAAAACTAATGCATGTCGGGTGTGCGGGACTTGAAAAATTGTTAGGCATAGTCTATTATAGTACGAATATAGCCATGCATTACTTGTGTAATTCAAAAATGAAAGGCCCCAAACATTAGCCCTTTATGAAGGGAAAAACTGAGCTGCAGTGAAGTGGTGTGGCCTGGCTTTCTACAAAGTACAAGAAAACATGGTTTAAACCCAATCCAAAAATGGACAGAAGACCTAAATAGACATTTCTCCAAAGAAGACATACAGATGGCCAAGAAGCACATGAAAAGCTGCTCAACATCACTAATCATTAGAGAAATGCAAATCAAAACTACAATGAGGTTTCACCTCACACCAGTTAGAATGGGCATCATTAGAAAATCTACAAACAACAAATGCTGGAGAGGGTGTGGAGAAAAGGGAACCCTCTTGCACTGTTGGTGGGAATGTAAATTGATACAGCCACTGTGGAGAACAGTATGGAGGTTCCTTAAAAAACTAAAAATAAAACTACCATATAGCCCAGCAATCCCACTACTGGGCATATACCCTGAGAAAAGCATAATTCAAAAAGAGTCATATACAAAAATGTTCATTGCAGCTCTATTTACAATAGGCAGGACATGGAAGCAACCTAAGTGTCCATCGACAGATGAATGGATAAAGAAGATGTGGCACATATATACAATGGAATATTACTCAGCCATATAAAGAAACGAAATTGAGTTATTTGAGTGAGGTGGATGGACCTAGAGTCTGTCATACAGAGTGAAATGTCAGAAACAGAAAAACAAATACCGTATGCTAACACATATATATGGAATCTAAAAAAAAAAAAAGGTTCTGAAGAACCTAGGGGCAGGGCAGGAATAAAGACGCAGACATAGAGAATGAATTTGAGGACACAGGGAGGGGGAAGGGTAAGCCGAAGTGAGAGAGTGGCATGAGTGTAAAATAGGTAGCTAGTGGGAAGCAGCCACATAGCACAGGGAGATCAGCTCGGTGCTTTGTGTCCACCTAGAGGGGTGGGATAGGGAGGGTGGGAGGGAGACACAGAGGAAGGAGATATGGGGATATATGTGCATGTATAGCTGATTCACTCTGTTGTACGGCAGAAACTAACACAACATTGTAAAGCAATTATACTCTAATAAAGATGTTAAAAAAAAATGGTTTAAGCAAACCACACATCATAGGGCATTTCCTTCCTTCTAGAACACTCGAGACAAGCCTGCCTGCTCTTGATCCCAGCACTTTTCCTTGACATCCTTCCCAGCGCTGACCTGCAAACCCCTTTCCCCTCAGTCTGGGTGGGGCAGCATCTTTCATTTCACATTCCCAGGACTGCCTGGGACCTGAGGATACCCATGCCCCTCCTGCTACACTCGGGGTAGCCTCCTCTGCTGCCTGGCATGCAAACACTCACATAGCAATTCAAAAATGCTCTGGTCTTTACGGTATTTTCTGGCTCAGGGATGGGAAAACTCATTAAAAAGAAAGAAAAAGAAAAGAAAAGCTTTTTTTTATTTTAGAGGAAATCCTAAAAGCATCCCAGCTCACTGCCTGACACTCAGTCTCCCTAAACGCAGTGTCACCAACTTAACCAACAGCCTGCATGCAAAATGCCCTTGACCAGACATGCTCTGTGCTCCCAACACACACGTCACAGCTACAGAAAAGAAAATCAGGCAGAGGGTCGTAACTGAAAGATGACTTAAAGCAGTGTCAGAGTGACCTAGCTGCCCCTGAGATCTTGCTACAAAGGGAGACAGAGCCCCATTAGGAGAAATGCCTGTTACCTTCCCAGCACCGTTGTCCCAGGCCGGCTCCTGCTCTGATCAGACGTCTAACAAACTTCCAGGTCTCCACTACGAGGCCATTCACCCCACAGCCTCATGCTCGGTGAAGGGAGAGTCAAGCAGGACTCGTCGGGAGGGCTCAGGCAGGTCCGGCAGCTCCAAGCCGAGCTTAGTCTCGCTGCTGACCAGTGCCTTCCTGCTGTGGTCCTCCGAGCCTCACAGGGCCATCCCCGATGGCTAGCCGCTGTTTGAAAGCAAGAAGTGATTTCTGGTCCTCTTCCCTGGATGGCGCATGCGATTTCCCTCACGCCCATGGGAAGTCCTTCAGGTCATTCTTATCTGGAAACCTATTCACTGAGTGGCCAGACTTGTTTGGCCAATGCCCTAGTTTTTGTTTTCCTTTCTCCAAGAAAAAGTTCAGAAAATGAAACCAGAGAGAACCCCAAATGTGTTAGAGCTCATGGACGGTGTAGGATGCCTGGTTTAAACCTTTGAAAGATGTCCACTAAATGAGATTGCGTTTTCAGAAAGGAAATTACAATTATCAATGAGTTTCCTTTCTAGTGGCACCAAGAAATCAGAGATTAAAAAAGTCTTGAATACGAGAAGACCTAGTGAGGTTGTTTAGTCCTAGCCCTGGGCTTAAGGGAGGGTTGCACTTCAAATATGTCACATTCAGGGGCATCCAGTTCTCCCAGATTTCCAGGGAAACTCTATGAATATTTGTGCATCTAACTACAAATTCTGTAACACTTAAAATATCATCTCAATAATACTAATGTTTAAAGATAAGGAGATACCTGGAAAAGGGCAGGTTGGCAGGCTGCAGTCAGGTGGTTGGGTTTAAAATGAATTAGAATCACTATGTATAAAATAGATAGTCAGTGAGAACCTACTGCATAGCACAGGGAACTCTACTCAATGCTCTGTGGTGACCTAAACGGGAAGGAAATCCAAAAAAGAGGGGATATATGTATACATATAGCTGATTCACTTTGCTGTACAGCAGAAACTAACACAACATTGCAAAGCAACTATACTCCAATAAAAAATTTTTTAAAAAAGAAGGAGCAAAATAACATCCCTACAGATAAGAAAACATGGCCTAATCTTACCCACAAACGAGAACTGTGAATTCCTATTTCAAAATAAATTTAAATACATTTTTAAAAAACATAGTAATCAACTATACTTCAATTTAAAAAATAATTCTATAAAAAATAAATAAAATGCTACCCTTGACCAATAAGTACATAAATAAATAAGAAGAATATTAAGACACATACACACAGAGGCGAACAGCTTAAATCATGTCTTAGAATACAGTTGATCCTTGAACAATGTGTGTTTGAAGTGCTTGGGTCTACTTACACGCCGATTTTTTTCACTAACTACACACGACTGTATGACACGATCCACAGTTAGCTGGTTGACTCCTTGTATGTGGAACCAGGATACGGAGCGCTGATTGTAAAGTTATACACAGATTTTCGAGTGCGGGGGTGGGGGGAGTGCCCTTAACCCCTACCGTTGTTCAAGGGTCAAATGTATTCCAAATTTCTTACACTAAATATTTGTGGTATTGACTTTTTCTATACGAAATGGACAAAGACATTCCAGATTCTTTTTTATACTAAAAACCTATAATATTAAATTTAAGTAGTAGAGTCTTGAGTCTTGAGTCTTGAGAATGCAAAGTAGCCTGGGGTTAAGCGTGTGGACACCAGATCTGCCCACTAGTAGCTCCTCAGAAACTTAACAGGTTATTTCATCTTTCTGTGCCTCAGTTTCCTCTTCTGTAAATTCAGGTTAATAATAAGACCTACCTCAGGGTTGTTGGGAAGATTAAATGAGTTCCGTACATGTATAAAGGCTTATAACAGTGCCTGGCATTTAGTGAGCATGTGTGTTAGCTATTGCTATTTCTGCAGAAAAGAGGTTTTTGTTGTAATATCATGTAGGGATTTGGTACTGTCTTTGCCTTTGTTTTCTGCTGGCTTTGCCTCTGGTTCCGTACAGGCGGGCACTTTGAAGATACCTCTAAAATATACCTTCTTGTGTTTGTCATGAGATGTGGTTCCTTTGGGGGTATCTTGAGTGGATTAGTATAGATGTAGATGAATGACACCAGCTGTGTTGGAAGGAATGAAGAAAACGTAGGAGAAGCCTGTACATTATCATGGGGGTAAAGGACACTAACAGAACTTTGCAGGCTGGCGGCTTTGGAAAGTAACTGTAAGAGAGAACTGAATGTCTGGTGGCAGAGTTCGCCCACTCCGGGAGAGGAAAGCTTGCAGACCTTGATACTTCAAAAAAGAGTGACAACGTGGGGGACCTTGACTCAGATGCATCTTGTCTTAAAAAACACCCTGCTGTCAGTCAGCTCCTGGGTTAACGCTTCTTTGAAAGTGCTGTCTTTTCCCTATTTGCGTTGGTTTGTGGGATGCCATCAACTCTGACATGGGACAGGGCGCTGTCAAGGTGGCTGTCCCTTTGCCTCACTGAAGAGCAATTCCTCTCTCATCCATAGTCCTGTTTGTTGCTAGGAACACTCTGTGCTCGTGGCACTCACTTTACAATGAAAACAAAGACAAACAGAAAACGGGACCACCATATGGTCTCAGCTGCAACCCAGAATTCACTGCTGATGGGAAGACCTTGCCCTGTCGCAGCTACAGCTGCCCTGCCGTTGGCTGGGACAGAGCCCCTCTCCTGAGTTCTAAGATGTTGTAGTTGGTGGCAAATTGAACCCAGACTTCAACCAGACTGCGATGGTGCAGCCTGAGTAACTAATTCACTAGTCGTGTTAATCTATGTTTGCGTTTGTACGAGGCACCTCTTAGGGCTTGAGGGGATAACCTCATTGGAGACAGAGCTATTTGCTCAGGCAGAAATGTCAGCACCAAATAAATGTGTCTTTCCCAGCATGCACCAGGCTGTGTCACGCCTCTGCCCTTCCCCCTTCTTCATCTGGCTAACTTTTAATGTCCAGTTAAATTGCAGATGTTATTTCTTCCAAGGACCCTCCTAGCTCTCCCCGGCTGGGCCATGTGTTTCCTCTCCCTGACCCCAAACTATCAGGTATGTGTCTTTCTGCAGGTACCAGACTGCGCTCAAATGATCATTTTAATGCTTAATGCATTGACTGTAAGTGCCTTGAGGGCCGGGCCCCATCTTATTTATCATATGCCCAGCTCCTCACTTGGTGCTGGCATGTCCTAGCTGATCCATAAAAGCAAACAAAAGGACTACCATATGGTCCAGCAATCCCACTCCTGGGCGTATATCTGGAGACAACCATAATTTGAAAAGATACATGCACCCCAATGTTCACTGCAGCACTATTTACAATAGCCAAGCCATGGAAGCAACCTAAATGTCCAGTGACAGAGGAACGAATAAAGAAGATGTGGTACATAGATACAATGGAATATTACTCAGCCATAAAAAAAAAAATGAAATGATGCCATTTGCAGCAATATGGATGGACCTAGAGGTTATCATACTAAGTGAAGTAAGTCAAAGAAAGACAAATATTATACGATATCACTCATATGTGGAATCTAATTTAAAAATGATACAAAATGAACTTATTTACAAAAACAGAAACAGACTCACAGATTTCAAAAACAAACTTATGGTTACCAAAGGGGAAATGTGGGGAGGGAGGGATAAATTAGGAGCTTGGGATTAACATATGCGCACTACTATATATAAGACAGATAAACAACAAGGACCTACTGCATAGCACAGGGAACTCTACTCAATATTCTGTAATAACCTATATGGGAAAAGAATCTGAAAAAGACTGAATATATGTACAACTGAATCACTTTGCTGTACACCTGAAGCTAACTCAACTATACCCCAATAAAATTTTTTTAAAAAGGCAAACATAAGGAAACTGCTTCATCTCATTCCATGGCTGGGTTCTCCTCTTAACACTGGCATGTCCCATGGCTCAGTCTTTGGAACTCTTCTCTGTTGACACTTATTCCCCAGGTGATCTCCACCAGTTTTGTGGTTTAAATCTTTGTGCTGGTGACTTCCAAACATCTACCTCAATCACAGACCTCACTCCTGCACTTCTGACCAGTACATCCAACTTCTCACTTGATAAATCCACTTGTATCTTCAATAGGCTCTCAAACGTAACATGTCCGAAAACAAAACTGGTCTTCCCTCCCAAGCTAGCTTTTCCAACCGTCTCTCCCATCTCAGTGAAGGGCGTCTCCATCCTTCCAGGTTAGCCAGACCAAAACTCCAAGATTCATCCTCGAGTCCTCCCTTGCACACTTTAATTTGTCAACAAATCCTGTCTACCTCCAAAATACACACGTGGCTGGGTATTTCTTACCCCTTCCACTGCTATCACTCTTATCAAACCATCATCACCTCTTGCCTGGATGATCATCTTTACCTCTAATTGGTCTCTGTGTAAGACTGCAGTTAAAATGGTCTTCATAAGATCTAAGCTATGTAATGTCCACCTGCGCTCAGCCATGCGCTCATCTCACACAGTCAAGCTGAAAGTCTTTTCAGTGGCCTGTAAGGCCTACACCATTGGCAGCTTTGCTCCTCCCACCATATCCCCCCTTAATTCCTCTCCTTCTTTCCACGTTGCTCCAGCCATGCCGGCTTTCCTGTGAGCCAGGTTGTGCCATCCCAGAATCTTGGCACTGGCCATTCTCTCTGCCTCGATGCTTTTAGCCCAGATACCCTCGGGTCTCACTCCCTCACCTCATTCCCACCTTTGCCCAAACATTGCTTCCTTAGTGATGCCTTCCCTGACCACCATACGTCACACTTCAGTCCTCCCAACACCCTTCCCTGAGGAATTTTTTCCATATCACATATCACCTCTAATACACTATAATGTACTTATTTATTTTATTGGCTGTCTCCACCTTCTAGCCCTCCACTAGGGTGTAAGCTCCCTGAGGGGAGAGATGCCTATTTGGTTCACTAAAGAAGCATATTTGAAAGTGTAACATGAAAGCAGAGGTAAGAATGCCACGATGTTAGTATATACACAGCAGAGGTATACACCAAAGTTCATAATTATTCTACTTGTAAAACGCTCACACTTCCACGTCGTGGCAGGGTACGCCCTATTTGTCTTTTTTTAATCCACAACCAGATGTTGGTAACACTTTTGACCCAGTGTGACTCAGGGTCAGCTCTCCTTTGTTATTTCTATAACGAGCCCAGGAAAATTCCCCTCTGGCACTGACCTGTCCTTATGCAAGGAAGAAACCGACAGAAAATTGGGCGGTTTTATAGTATACAAATGGTCTTCTTCTTATCTTGTGTGTGTATCTTGGCAGAGTCTCTGCTAATTGGAGTTGATCATATTTGTACTCAGCTGCGGCCTCTCAGGTTTTATTTGCATTTGCTGTTACTGGATCCATTCCAGCGATAGACAGATTTATTATGCCTTCTTGGCATAAGTATCTTTCAGATACTTACATTATTTTGCTGTGGTAGATCCCAAAGCTTTCCATCTTTTGGACCAACTGGATACAGTTGACTGCCATATTCCACCCACCTTCTTATGTCTCCCGTGATGGTCCTAGCTTCGGTCAGAAATCCAAAGCACCCTCCAAGTGAAGTCCTATTTTGGACCACAGCCAAGACTACCTTCCCTGCCTTTTCTTGGAAGAGGGAGAGACAGCATATGGGAAAATGGAGACAGATGCAGATGAAATGCAGAAAATGCAGAAAATGGAGACAGATCTGTAGAGGTGACATCAACAGCCTTCTCTTGGCCTTTGTTGACCTTTTCTTATGCAGGGTTGACCGTCAGTGGCCTGGCAATCATCCCTAGCCTTTGGATTCCACCTTTGGCTCTTACAGGTGACCCACTAGCCCATCCATGCAGCAGGAAGTGCAAACTGTTGCCCATATGTCAGCCACACGCTGCAGCCTTGGTGTGCACGGATGTCAGAGTTATTGATGGACCAAATGTATCACTGACTCCTCCTCCTTTATCCCCGCCCCCATCCCCACTACCCTCTCTTTCAGCAACATGGAGAAGAGCTAGGTATTTGAGGACATGGGCATTCCTTCTTGTCTTGGTCTGGGAAGGAAGCTCTTTTGAAGGAAGCTGAATCTGGTCTCAAGTGTGCAAGTTCCTTTGTACGTGAACATGGGTGGTGGCTCCTCTTCGAACTTCTGCTCCTTCACTGTGTGTCCTGGGTGCAGGTGCTCTGATGCAGGTATCATATGCCTCAGGCAGCAGTGAGGGCATCTGCTAACATCCCTAGTCCCCATAAGGGCACTTTCCATCCCGATTCAGGGCCTCAACACTTCCTCTGCCACCAAAACAAAGGTTCCCCCATTTTTGCCTTTGATCGGAGAGGTGATTTCCTCAGAATTTATCAAGCCAATGAGTGAATAGCCATGATGCTAAAAGCACCAGACAAATGAGAGCTGAAGAGTCACACATGCCAAGAGAAAAGTCAGAATCACAGGATCTGAGAGTCAAGGGGACCGGGTGATCATTCATTCCAGCGACCATGCTAGAGGGAGCTGAGAGGCTTCACCAAGGCCACAACACCCATTAGTGTCAGAACCAGAATTAGACTTGATATCTCCTGTCTTCCCAGGCAGGACTCTTAGCATGGTGCCTTGGCGCCTGCCCCAGCCCCCTCTGGATACTCAGATACCCTTTCTTCTTACCTCAAATTAAGACAATTCCCCAGGTACAGGTAAGGGGTTGATCCCTATCCCTAATGCCTAAGATACAGTGATGATTCCTGAGTAGAGAGAGACAGTATTAAGCTTGTGTTAGACCTGAAGTCTTTTCTTTATGACGCTTGGCCCACAATTTAATTAGTGCCAGAAATGATGCTCTAAGTAAATTATGCCAAAGCCTATATCCTTTCAAGAAAGAAGGTTAAATGATTCTTTCTATTGTATTAGGATACAGCTGAACTGAAAGTGTAGTGAAGGGCACCATAGTGGTCTGAAAATTTTGGCGCCAGGTAACATAAGCAGTGTAGACTGTCACCTCTGTGGGAGGATTTGAGAAGCAATAGATAAACCTATGTCCACCTGCCTCTAATTCCTAAACTTACACCTTTAGAGACAAATTGCTTTAAGCGAAGGAACAACCTCTGCTCTGACTCAGATGCCTTTGAAAGGTGGATATATTATCCATTTCCAATGAGTTGCATGTAAGCATGAATTAGTTTAAGTCATCAAAGAGGCTTTAATAACAAGAAGGCAATTGGGTAAGGGGGGAGGGATAAACTGAGAGGCTGGGATTGACAATATACACACTACAATATATAAAATAAATAACAAATAAGGATCAACTGCAGAGCACAGGGAACTCTGCTCAAAACTCTGTAGTGACCTATATGGCAAAAGAATCTAAAAAAGAGTGGATACGTGTATATGTATAACAGATTCACTTCGCTGTACACCTGCAACTAACACAACATTGTAAATCAACTACACTCCAATAAAATTTTTTTTAAAAAGAGGGCAATGGGGTTAGAGAGAAGTGGGGGATAGTGGAAAGGGGGGAGTATTTCAGAGAGCAGTTCTTATCTGTGTCTGAGAGCAGACAGACAGCTTATTTATTCAAATTATCCTGCTAATTGTTGGTGGAATTGCTACAATCACGTGGCCCAACAATCCTCTTATTTATGTTCGTTTTCTCACTCCTCCAAATCACCATTTCACATTTTCTCTTTTCTCCTCACTCTTGGCTGTAGTCTTGCCTCCTACTTCATTGAGAAAACAGAATCAATCGAACGCTCATCTTCCTATGTGCAAACTTCCCACGCTCTTGCACCTGAACTGCCCTCTGGTTTGAGAGGATGACTCAGCCCTGCTCCTGCCGACGACCTGCCTCTTCCTCCACTGGGCTCTGGGTGCCATTTCCTCTTTCATCTTCAGCACTGGATCAGTCCCAGTAGCACACCAACATGTTCTAGAATCTCTCTTGAAAAGCCTTTGACATCTGTCTCTTTCCTCATTGGCTGCAATATTTTTCTGCTCCCCTTTACAGCAACTCTTGACCAAAGAGCTGAACACATTGACTTTGTCTCCACTTCTTCACCCCTCTTCTTTGGCTCCCAAGTCAGTCAAATCCATCTTCCTTCCCTAGCTCTGCACTAGCGACTCTCATGACCGTCACCATGGTTTCCACATCACCATGGTCAATGGTCCATTTGCTGCTCTCATCCTCCTTGACTCTGCAGCACCATGTGACAGCGCTGGCTGCTCCTGCCTCCTTGAAATCCCATTGGCATCCAGTCTTCTGATGTTCCTCCTACCCCACGGGTTCCTCCCACCTCTCAATCCCCTTGGCGCCCTTTCTTTCTCTACCTGCACTCTAAATTTAGCCTGCCCCAAGCCTTGTCCATGGTCCCACCATCCTTTTCCACTTGTACTTTCTTCCAGGGTGCCCTCACCTGGTTCCACACTTGAAAAAACATTCATGGATGAGGGCAAAGTAAAGATATTTCTAGACATACAAAGACTGAAAGAGTTTGTATCTCCCTGGCCCTGGATGAAAGGACTGTAGGATAAAAAAAAAAAAATGATTTGGGGGCATGGACCCTTTTGGCCATCTGGTAAAGACTATGATTCCTTCTCTGAATAATGCTTTTAAATGTATAGAACAAAATACATAGTATTACAAGAGAAAATAATTATATTGAAATATAGTTATCAAAATAGTAAAACAATGTGATTTAGTAATATATTTACTTCTTTCTTAACTTATTCAATTAAAAAATTTAATGAGGCAGCTTTAATGACTATCACACATTTCATGTGGTGATGGGAATAAGCTAGATTTTTGAGAGTCTGCAATATAGTAATGTGATACCAAAATATCTGCGATTTCTATTGGTGACAAAGTCATAGGTACTGCTAATACTGCTGTGGCTTGTTACCTAGGCTCCTAATCAAAGGAAATCCTAAACTGCAGTTAGAGGTTAGTAAAAATAAAGATATATTTTTCCCATTCAAGTTTGTGGACCCACCGCCAAATTTTATTCATGTGACGTCCATGAACTTAAGATAATGTAGTTAAGAAAGAAAAATGGACACTCAAGAACTGATCACTTAAAATCTGTTTTTTAACTATTAGTTTTTTAAATTATTAGTTAAAAATGACTAATTTGGAGGTGAGATTATAATAGAAAATATGAAAATACTAAGTAGCTGTGACAAGGAACATCGTAGGTATTCAACGAATACATTTTTAATGACTGAATCAAGGGGAGGTTTTGTTTTACGGCTCATCCCGTTTTCAGGCGCTAGGATGTCTATACCGTCAGGAGAATCCAGCGCTTTCAAGGGCACAGTCACGGCGTGGTTATGGCTGCTAACACACCATGCCCACCAAGGCCCCCCAGTAGGGTTGCAGGAGTCCCCCTACATAGATGGGGAGGTATTCCACCATCTTAGCCAAAGAGTGAAAATAACTTCTAAGGTAGAGCTAGAAATCCCCAACACATAAGAGGTGCTCAATAAATTTCCCAAGACCTACAATACAAAGGTAACACTACTAGGTCAGTATCACCTTCTGGTCAACCAGCGAAGGCCATCCCTGTGCTAAAGATGGCCACTCCCCGTCCCCCAGGGGCACATCCCACCTCCCTCCTGAGTCCCTGCTCCGTGGCTCCTGCTTCACGTCTTAAGAGTGGGGTCCCTCCACCACCACTTCCCTCAGTTCTTCAGAGCCATGATGTATTCTTTTTAAAATGCTCTTTCAAGAATACATACTATGTCAGGCACAATGACAACATTTGTTTGAGAAAGAACTCGGAAAAGGTTGGGCTGATGCCTGTGTCCGTGAGCAACAATGGTTCTGAACTCCAGCCCCAAGAAGGGCCTAAAATAAGCTCGCTGAGGAGAAGCATAAAGTTGGGAGAACAGTGGTGAGAATGGAAAATGAAGCACAAATGGAAATTAATCAACATTTCTGAAGTTCAGCTACTTGGGGAGCAGGAAAAATGTGCTTTTAAAAGCCTAGAGATGTGGGATGCTGGAAAACCAGATGGCTTGTGATTGAGCCCTGGAGAAACAAGCTATTCCATCATTAGCAAGACCTTGTTAGACCACTTTTTATTTTACCTGAAGTGAATCTTTTAAAGAAAATGGAAAGGCACACACTTTCCAGATATTACACATATTACTCAGTAAACTAGCTCCTGTTCAAAACAACTTGCTTGTTTTAATATTAGGAAAAGCATTAGTTGTTCACTTCGAGTGCCCTACCCATAGGTTTATGAAATTCTATCTCCCCAAATCTAAGTTGTGCATAAGCCATCTCTTTGGAAACTCCTTTATTCACTGGTCTGTTCCATTTCATACCATGATGGCAAACTCTTGAGACCCTGTCTGACCTTCCAGTGTGCTTGGTGATCAAGTTGGTAAACCCAAAGTTTAGTTGCCCTGCGTTCTAGCCTGTACTTTTTGAGTGTTTCAGGGACAGACGGAGTTAAGAGATGAAGGGAAAGGTGTTCACAGTGGCTGCTACAGCCCTTGGCAATGGCCCAGCGCTGTGCAAACTGTCACTGCGCTGCATGGAAGTTGCCCAGCTCCCCACAGCTCCACGACCTGTCCCAGAACAATGAGTCCAGGTTTCCAAGTTCAAGACTGTTCCTAACTACATCACCACCTATAATTCAAAGCTGGCCTCTTGGGACCACTGAACTATTTTTAGACCTGGTGCATAGTACACAAAACATAGCTACCTATTAACAATTACATGGTGATTCCAGGACCACACCCCTTCGGTTTACCTTGTCTGACCTGGAACATTAAGATAGGGAAAACAACATATATTGATATTTTTAGTCTTTTCCTGAATTCCTCAAATGTTCCATTTTCCATTTTACTTAGAGTCAGTGAGATCTGGACTTTGTGCTTTACCCAGTGGGATATTCACACACATCCCTCTTCCTAGGACTCTTTATTTGAACCGGCTGGACCCTCACTAAACAAGGGCACTCTTATGAATGAGTTCCAGCCCTTGGATCACCTACTGGTCTACATCAGAAATGGTCCCATATCTTCCCTTCTTAAGTGCCAGAATCACCTTATACAACAAATGCCTGATCAGGGATATTTATATATACTAACAGGAGCGATATTTAAGTAAACTTCTATGGTTGACATCATAAAATTTCCCAGGAATCACATAACGACAAAGAGTGGAAACTGGTTCCCTACACCCATGAATACACACATGCACACGGGCATACGCATGCACGTGTTCACCTCCCTCTCTCTGTCTCTCTCTGTCTGTCTTTCTCTCTCTCTCTCTCTCTCACACTCACTTCTCTGCATTGTAAAATCCAATTGAAGAAGGCAACAGCCTGCACTCATAATTCTGGACCATGGAAGCATCTAGTATATTTGACATCTGGACCAGATTTTTTAATTAACTCTACCCTCTTTTATATGAGAACATTATTTTCAGTAATAGTCCTTATTTTCTTGATTAATTCTTTAGATTTAAAACAGTTAAAAAAGAGAAAAAATTTTCACTTAAATATTAATTTTCGGTAAAACATTGAGGTGTGAGCTAAAACGTGTAGTTGTCAAATAAAGAGTACACCATGCGGGTAGTACTCTCCTTCACTGTTTTCAATTTTAAACACAAATCAAAACTCTATGAAGTCCCATAGAATGACAGAATTGAAGCAACTCTTGTTCCGTTTATTTGTCTCTACAATTACTGTGCTAATGTTACTTATTTTTAGCCTGCTGTTCAAATGCAGGGATATGTCATGCCCCAGGAGATAGAGTCACTTCAAGCAACCTCAGACAGTTCCAAACCATTAGGAACTTATTCTTGGAACACGAACATGTAGTGGAGTCCCTCTGTGCCAGGAGCCAGTATATGACTGAGTTTTCTGAATCAACCTCTAGGTAGAACACAATCTTTATTAAATATATGTGGAATCTAGGAAAATGATACAGATGAACTTATTTGCAAAGCAGAAATAGAGACACAAATGTAGAGAACAGACATATGGATACGGGGGGCGCGGGGAACGGGGGTGGGATGAGTTGGGAGACTGGGATTGACATATATAACGCTACTACGTATAGATAACTAGTGAGAACTTACTGTATAGCACAGGGAACTTTACTCATTGCTCTGTGGTGACCTGAATGGGAAGGAAATCCAAAGAAGAGGGGATATAGGTATACGTATAGCTGATTCACTTTGCTGTACAGCAGAAATTAACACAACATTGTAAAGCAACTATACTCTGATAAAAATGAATAAAAAATAAGTAATACAAATATGGTAACTAGCAGCTTAGATTCTATTACTGAAACTCACCCGTGATGACAGCAATTGTTTAGAACTTAGACCAACAAAAATTTTTTTCTGGAAGAGTATTTTGCCACTGACATTGTTTGGAATTGCCACTGCATGGTGATCATTAAAAAAAAAAAAAAAGACTTTTAGTTGGTTTTATTATTGATTTTAAGTTCTCTCCAGACATGTACCACCTTATTGCCTGCAGCCGGGGTGACATTTCCCCACCACCAACCCTCGTGCCCCGGATTCCAGAGTGTTCCTTGTAAGCTTGTCATGCAACCACAGGAGACCTTGGTGTCAAAGGGTAGCTTGTTTTCTCTTTATCAGCCTCCTCTGTTTTAACTTGGAGCAGTCATTTTTTTTTCAATGGGAAACTAGCTAAATTAATTATATTGCATATACACAATAAAATACCATGAAGAGAGCAAACACATATATAGTCTTTGGTTGAACCACATACCATTCTAAGTGCTCTACATTACATATACTATCTCACATAATTTCCCAACACTACTCCTACTATCCCATTTTACATATAAAACAAGAAGTTAAGTAACATGCCCAAGATGACACACATATATATATATTTTTTTCTATGTCATAATATTGACATTCAGTCCAGTAATCCTCCACTGTAACAGCGTGGAGCAGTCATTTTAGCGATACAGACCCGAAGAGCGTGGAGGAAGGACTTGCCACCAGCAAATGTAAGTGGTGGAGAGCCCTTGGCAAAGGAAGACCACGTGAACCCCCAGACCCTAAAGGCATTGCCCATCTTCTCCAAGGGAAGCTCATCTTCCCAGAGTCCCCCACCTGCTCCTCATTTCAGTTCCCTCTGGGAACATCTCCCTGACCCTGAGGAAGGAAGAACTGCACAGTCTCTTTCTCAGTGCACTTCTAAGCCACCCTAGGCCACCTGGAAAAAAAAAAAAAGTGTGTGTGTGGTACTGACTGGGGGTCAGAAGGGAAACCAGCTTCTGCTCCACTTAATCCTGAAGGAAGGAAGCAGGAAGCCCTGCTTCGGGGATTGGGCAAAGCTTCCTCCAGGACGGGCTATCTTGTTCCCTCCTGACCCTCTCCCTGATCAAGGATCCAGTGCAGAAAACAGAGCCTCTGCAGCATGTCCCACGCCTCTCCCAGGAGCAGAGACAAGAAACAATCCTTAAGGCTACTACTAAGTGTTTACATACTGCCAGGCAGTGGTCAGTATCCAGCTGGGCCTCACATCTCTGAAAGGGGGGCACGATTGCCATCCCCATTTCACAGAAAGTCTGTAAAGCTCAGCCTCAGAGCCTCTGAGTTGGCAAAGACACAACCAGAGCAGCTCATGTCCTAGGCCTATCTGTCCTGCCTGGGGTAGGGTTGGCTGGGGGTGAACCCTCCCATGCCTCTAGCATCTGTAGAAACCAGAGCATGAACCTTCACAACCTGCCGTTGTGCTGTGGGATGTACAGCATTGGGGCCCATCTATTACCGTGACTCAAGTCTGGCTGCCCACAGAACAAGACTGAGAAGTGGGCATGAAACTAACACAACATTGTAAACCAACTATACTCTAATATAAAATTTTTTTTAAACATAAAAAAAAAGAAATGGGCAAAGTGAATTTCTTGATAACTTATTAGTATAATATGTGTATAATCAGATGCTGGGCATCTTCTCACTCTTACATCCAGGTCTTCCTGCTGTACCTGCCCCTCAAAATATCCCTTCGCATGAAAACATTGTGAGCAAGGATGAATTGAGTTAAGTTTCATAATAGGGACGGTGTGGGGGGTTTGCATCACACATTCTGTGGAATTCTTTCAATATGCCTCTTCTTCCAAGTCATGCATCATTCATTCCTTCACCAAATGTTGTTGAAAACCTGTGCACCAGACATTAATGGAGACCTTGGAGATAAGCAGTAACTAACACAACTGTCCCCGAGGAGTTTCATTCCAGCTGGAGGAACATGCTGGCTGGCCTCTCGGTTCATTTCCACCCTTCTCTGCCGTGCTCTGTGCCCCGGGGGACCCACCCCACACCCTGCAGTGCCTTGTTTCTGGGAGAGCAGGAGATGCCAGCAGGAGATCGTAGGATGGGAGGAAAGGGGAGCCCGGGATGTACTCCCCCCGCTCCTTTTGGGGCTACAGTTTGGCAATGGCCTTATTGTGTTGCTCCACCCTCAGCCATGGATTCTGGGGGACCCCCTCTCCCACATCCACAGGTCTTGCCAGGCTCCTCTGACACCCCACCCAAAACATCTGGCCCCTTCCTGCCCTACGGGAGGTGATCAAGGGCTTCCTGGTACTGCTAGTGGCTTGTTGACAAAATGCCTTCACCTTTTCAGTTAACCTTTGAGAGTGATTTCCTTCCTGGTGTGGCCTTGACTGATACAGTAATATTGACAATAAACAAACAAATAAGTTATGTACCAGATGAGCGAAAATGCTATATAGAAACATAAAGGCAGTAAGGAGTATGTGTGTGTATTCACGTGTGTTGGTGGAGGTGGCATCACGCCCCTCTTTCTAACAAGTTACTGGAAATCCCCTTTCCAACCCTCGCCACATCCGTCCCCAGCCTCACTAGCTCAAATCCCACGTTATTGGGTTTTCCACTGGGTCCTCAATTTTTCTTATCTGTATTAACCAGAGCAGGTCAGCCTATGACAGCGCCAGCCTTCAAATGTGTATCCCAATTTCCCAAGCAAAGTGCCCTCCACCGGTCACCATCCTAGTTCCGAGGTGATAGTACGAATTATCGACAACCAGAAATGTTTTTTATGACATGTAGTTTGTGAGTCGACTTATAGTTTAATTTTCTGTGTTTGGGGAGCCTGTACACTCTTCAACCATGGAAAGCCCGCAGAACAAATTCCAGTACTTGTTCTGGAAACTATTTGCTAGAAAAGGACAATGCTCAGGGTGCTTTCAAAGTATCTTCCTCTCCTGCCCTGCCTTTCTGCTGGACTCAGACTCCACCACCTGTTGACTGCCAAGTCACGCTCAACTATTTCTCTATTTTTTTGTTGTTCTCCTCCCCTGCACCTCAGATCCATGGGTGAGAGCTTGGGGCCCACTGCTCTTCCCACCATACGAGGGAACCTCTTGGTGGGTACCGTTCAGCACTTAATAAGCCTACGTGGTCCACTGACCGGGACTTCCTGGTCCTGCCTGCAACCTTCTCAACAGAATCTCAGGGTGGGGTCCAGAATCATTATGAACAAGCTCTCTGGGTGACTCCTGTGCAAACTAAACTCTGAGAAGTACTGTCCTAGAGACCACCCACCCTGTTCCACCACAAAGGGCTTTGCAGGGGCCTTTACCTCTCCCCCCAATTCACCTTATTTTTCCTTTTCTTCCCCCATTTTTCAGATGACTGCAAAGCAAAAGAGACTCACTCTTCCCTCCTTTAACTAGGGATTTTTTCTATGTGTAGGAATCGTGCCATAACATGGTCGGCCGAGTGGCCAAGCTCCAGGCATTTAGATTGAACACAAGCGGACAGGGCTAAGCTGGGGCTGGAACCCAGGTGAGTTCAAAGGTGTGGGGGAGACGTCAGGAAACGTGAGAGCACTGGGCACCCGTGGGCTTGGGGAGGCACAGGGTAACTAGACAACCAGACTGGTGTATTTGGGGGACTTCCACTAAAATCCCTAGGTGAAAATTAAACAAATGAGGGGAAAGAGCAAGTTAATAAAAGTTTGTTTCTTGGACTCAATGACAGTAGTTTTCTGCTTATTTCCTTTTCATACAATCACAGTTCATTCCGATTATTTTTAGTAACTTCCCTTTGACCTCATTGTTTCAAAACTCCTAAGTGACTTTCAGTAAAGGTTGAATTTTATTGTAAGGATATAGAATGTGGAACTCCACTAATTAATTTTCCTGGTAAATGAAGGCGAAACACTGTGCAGTACTGAGAAGTCTTAAAGCATATATTTAGCCCTTTTCTTCTTTTTGAAACAGAGATAGTTAATAGAATTGATCCTACTTTGGATGAAAGAGATGTTTCCAGATATTCAGCATGGCATTTGCATTTCAGTACTCCACATAGAGGAGTTTAAGATACCAGACTGGTAATAAAACCCTCAGAGGAACTTGGATTTTTATGATTTGTAGTTATTTCTGTTCCAGGGAGCCTTGCTTTGATTCACCACTCACTTGTACTAAAGACTGTTAATTTGGTCACATGAATATTTTCTTCTAAATCTTTGGTGTGAGAAATTTAGTTTGTGACCATGACATTTAAAAAAATGGTAGTTTTGTGGGGTTCTGTTTTTTATAGGCAAAAGGGAAACATTAAACATCCAGGATTCTTTTCCCCCATCTATCCTTTCCCTCCTTTCTTTCTTTTTTTTTTTTTGTGGTATGCGGACTTCTCACTGTTGCAGCCTCTCCCGTTGCGGAGCACAGGCTCCGGACGCACAGGCTCAGCAGCCATGGCTCATGGGCCCAGCCGCTCCGCGGCATGTGGGATCTTCCGGACCGGGGCACGAACCCGTGTCCCCTGCATCGACAGGCGGACTCTCAACCACTGCGCCACCAGGGAAGCCCCCTCCTTTCTTGTTCAAGGTGACTTTGGGTTTCCCAGCCTCTTCCTGCCTTATCTATGAAGGAAGAAATAACAACCCTTGGGACACATGTTGGCCTTAGCCATGGCTACCCTCAAAGACACTCACATTTCTACATTCCACATCTCACGTTTCTACATTTACAGCCCATTTCATCAAAACCCAGATTCAAGTTGTTCTAAAAACATAGAGAGACCAGTCCCTCCCATCAGGAAACTTGCACAAGCCTCTTAGATAGACTCATCCACCAGAGGACAGACAGCAGAAGCAAGAAGAACTACAATCCTGCAGCCTGTGGCACAAAAACCACATTCACAGAAAGATAGACAAGATGTAAAGGCAGAGGGCTATGTACCAGATGAAGGAACAAGAATAAAACCCCAGAAAAACAACTAAATGAAGTGGAGATAGGCAACCTTCCAGAAAAAGAATTCAGAATAATGATAGTGAAGATGATCCAGGACCTTGGAAAAAGAATGGAGGCGAAGATCGAGAAGATGCAAGAAATGTTTAACAAAGACCTAGAAGAATTAAAGAACAAACAAACAGAGATGAACAATACAATAACTGAAATGAAAAAAACCCTGGAAGGAATCACTAGCAGAATAACTGAGGCAGAAGAACAGATAAGTGACCTGGAAGACAGAATGGTGGAATTCACTGCTGTGGAGCAGAATAAAGAAAAAGAATGAAAACAAATGAAGACAGCCTAAGAGACCTCTGGGACAACATTAAACTCAACAACGTTCGCTATAGGGGTCCCAGAAGTAGAAGAGAGAGAGAAAGGACCCGAGAAAATATTTGAAGAGATTATAGTCGAAAACTTCCCTAACATGGGAAAGGAAATAGCCACCCAAGCCCAGGAAGCACAGGGAGTCCCATACAGGATAAACCCAAGGAGAAACATGCTGAGACACATAGTACTCAAATTGGCAAAAATTAAAGACAAAGAAAAATTATTGAAAGCAGCAAGGGAAAAATGACAAATAACATACAAGGAAACTCCCATAACGTTAACAGCTGATTTCTCTACAAGCCAGAAGGGAGTGGCATGTTATACTTAAAATGATGAAAGGGAAGAACCTACAACCAAAATTAGTCTGGCCGTCAAGGATCTCATTCAGATTCGATGGAGAAATCAAAAGTTTTACAGACAAACAAAAGCTAAGAGAATTCAGCACCACCAAACCAGTTCTACAAAAAATGCTAAAGGAACTTCTCAAAGTGGGAAACAAAAGAGAAGAAAAGGACCTACAAAAACAAACCCAAAACATATTAAGAAAACGGTAATAGGAACATACATATCGATAAATACCTTAAACGTGAATGGATTAAATTCTCCAACCAAAAGACGCAGGCTTGCTGAATGGATACAAAAACAAGACCCATATATATGCTGTCTACAAGAGACCCACTTCAGACCTAGGGACACATACAGACAGAGTGAGGGGATGGAAAAAGATATTCCATGCAAATGGAAATCAAAAGAAAGCTGGAGTAGCAATACTCATATCAGATAAAATAGACTTTAAAATACAGAATGTTACAAGAGACAAGGAAGGACACTACATAATGATCAAGGGCTCAATCCAAGAAGAAGATATAACAATTATAAATATATATGCACCCAACATAGGAGCATCTCAATACATAAGGCAACTGCTAACACCTATAAAAGAGGAAATCTACAGTAACACAATAATAGTGGGGGACTTTAACACCTAACTTACACCAATGGACAGATCATCTAAAATGAAAACAAATAAGGAAACAGAAGCTTTAAATGACACAATAGACCAGATAGATTTAATTGATATTTATAGGACATTCCATCCAAAAACAGCAGATTACACTTTCTTCTCAAGTGCGCATGGATCATTCTCCAGGATAGATCACATCCTGGTTCACAAATCAAGCCTCAGTAAATTTAAGAAAATTGAAATCATATCAAGCATCTTTTCTGACCACACTGCTATGAGATTAGAAATGAATTACAGGGGAAAAAACGTAAAAAAGACAAACACATGGAGGGTAAAAAATACGTTGCTGAATAACCAAGAGATCATGGAAGACATCAAAGAGGAAATCAAAAAATACCTAAAGACAAATGACAATAAAAACACGACAATCCAAAACCTATGGGATGCAGCAAAAGCAGTTCTAAGAGGGAAGTTTATAGCAATACAAGCCTACCTCAAGAAACAAGAAAAACCTCAAATAAACAATCTAACCATACACCTAAAGGAACTAGAGAAAAAGGAACAAACAAAACCCAAAGTTAGCAGAAGGAAAGAAATCATAAAGATCAGAGCAGAAACAAATGAAATAGAAACAAAGAAAACAATAGCAAAGATCAATAAAACTAAAAGCTGGTTCTTTGAGAAGATAAACAAAATTGATAAACCATTAGTCAGATTCATCAAGAAAAAGAGAGAGAGAACTCAAATCAATAAAATTAGAAATGAAAAAGGGGAAGTTACAAGGGACACTGCAGAAATACAAAGCATCCTAAGAGACTACTACAAGCAACTCTATGCCAATAAAATGGACAACCTGGAAGAAATGGACAAATTCTTAGAAAGGTATAACCTTCCAAGACGGGACCAGGAAGAAATAGAAAATATAAACAGACCAATCACGAGTAATGAAATTGAAACTGTGATTAAAAATCTTCAAACAAACAAAAGTCCAGGACTAGAGGGCTTCACAAGTGAATTTTATCAAACATTTAGAGAAGAGCTAACACCCATCCTTCTCAAACCCTTCCAAAAACTTGTGGAGGAAAGAACACTCCAAAACTAATTCTATGAGGCCACCATCACCCTGATACCAAAACCAGACAAAGATACTACAAAAAAAGAAAATTACAGACCAATATCACTGATGAATATAGATGCAAAAATCCTCAACAGAATACTAGCAAACAGAATCCAACAACACATTAAAAGGATCATACACCATGATCAAGAGGGATTTATCCCAGGGATGCAAGGATTCTTCAATATATGCAAAACAATCAATGTGACACAGCATAGTAACAAATTAAAGAAGAAACCATATTATCATCTCAATAGATGCAGAAAAAGCTTTTGACAAAATTCAACACCCATTTATGATAAAAACTCTCCAGAAAGTGGGCATAGAGGGAACCTACCTCAACATAATAAAGGTCACATAGGACAAACCCACAGCAAACATCATTCTCAATGGTGAAAAACTGAAAGCATTTCCTCTAACATCAGATACAGGACAAGGATGTCCACTCTCACCACTATTATTCCACATAGTTTTGTAAGTCCTAGCCACAGCAATCAGAGGAGAAAAAGAAATAAAAGGAATACAAATTGGAAAAGAAGAAGTAAATCTGTCACTGTTTGCAGATGACATGATAGTACACGTAGAGAATCCTAAAGATGCCACCAGAAAACTACTAGTGCTAACCAATGAATTTGATAAAGTTGCAGGATACAAAATCAATGCACAGAAATCTCTTGCATTCCTATACACTGATGATGAAAAATCTGAAAGAGGAATTAAGGAAACACTCCCATTTACCATTGCAACAAAAAGAATAAAATATCTAGGAATAAATCTACCTAGGGAGACAAAAGACCTGTATGCAGACAACTATACGACACTGATGAAAGAAATTAAAGATGATACAAATAGATGGAGAGATATACCATGTTCTTCAATTGGAAGAATCAATATTGTGAAAATGACTATACTACTCAAAGCAATCTACAGATTCAATGCAATCCCTATCAAATTACCACTGGCATTTTTTATGGAACTAAAACAAAAAATCTTAAAATTTGTATGGAGACACAAAAGACCCCGAATAGCTAAAGCAGTCTTGAGGGGAAAAAAAGGAGCTGGAGGAATCAGACTCCCTGACTTCAGACTATACTACAAAGCTACAGTAATCAAGACAATGGCACAAAAACAGAAACATAGATCAATGGAACAAGATGGAAAGCCCAGAGATAAACCCACACACCTATGGTCAACTAATCTATGACAAAGGAGGCAAGGATATACAATGGAGGAAAGACAGACTCTTCAATAAGTGGTGCTGGGAAAACCGCACAGGTACATGTAAAAGAATGAAATTAGAACAATCCCTAACACCATACACAAAAATAAACTCAAAATGGATTAGAGACCTAAATGTAAGACCGGACACTATAAAACTCTTAGAGGAAAACATAGGAAGAACACTCTTTGACATAAATCACAGCAAGATCCTTTTTGATCCACCTCCTAGAGTAATGGAAATAAAAACAAAAATAAACAAATGGGAGCTAAATAAACTTAAACGCTTCTGCACAGCAAAGGAAACCATAAACAAGACAAAAAACCACCCTCAGAATGGGAGAAAATATTTGCAAACGAATCAACGGACAAAGGATTAATCTCCAAAATATATAAACAGCTCGTGCAGCTCAATATTAAAAAACAAACAACCCAATCCAAAAATGGGTAGAAGACCTAAATAGACATTTCTCCAAAGAAGACATACAGATGGCCAAGAGGCACATGAAAAGCTGCTCAACATCACTAATTATTAGAGAAATGCAAATCAAAAGTACAATGAGGTATCATCTCACACCAGTTAGAATGGGCACCATCAGAAAATCTACAAACAACAAATGCTGGACAGGGTGTGGAGAAAAGGGAACCCTCTTGTATGTTGGTGGGAATGTAAATTGGTATAGTCACTATAGAGAACAGTATGGAGGTTCCTTAGAAAACTAAAAATAGAATTACCATATGATTCAGCAATCCCACTACTGGGCATACACCCAGAGAAAAACATAATTCAAAAAGACACATGCGGGCTTCCCTGGTGGCACAGGGGTTAAGAGTCTGCCTGCCGATGCAGGGGACACGGGTTCGTGCCCCAGTCCAGGAAGATCTCACATGCCACAGAGCGGCTGGGCCCGTGAGCCATGGCCGCTGAGCCTGCGCGTCTGGAGCCTGTGCTCCGCAACGGGAGAGGCCACAACAGTGAGAGGCCCATGTACTGAAAAAAAAAAAAGACAGATTCACCCCAATGTTAAGTGCAGCACTATTTACAATAGCCAGGTCATGGAAGCAACCTAAATGCCCATCGACAGACAAATGGAGGTGGTACATATATACAATGGAATATTACTCAGTCATAAAAAAGAACGAAATTGGGTCATTTGTTGAGACATAAAAGGATCTAGAGACTGTCATACAGAGTGAAGTAAGTCAGAAAGAGAAAAACAAATATCGTATATTAACGCATATATATGGAACCTAGAAAAATGGTACAGATGAACCGGTTTGCAGGGCAGAAGTTGAGACACAGATATAGAGAACAAACGTAGACACCAAGGGGGAAGGCAATGGGCCAGTGGTGATGGTGGTGTGATGAATTGGGAGATTGGGATTGACATGTACACACTGATGTGCATAAAATTGATGACTAATAAGAACCTGCTGTATAAAAAAATAAATAAAATTCAAAAATTAAAAAAAGTTAAACATCACAAGAACTTTAAGGATTACTTTTCCTCACTTATTTATAAATAAAATCTAATAAATTAATTAAGATTATTGCTAACTTAAGGAAGTAACTATCCAGGGAATCAATAAAAATTTTGGAGTGTAGTGATTTTATTGTTTGTTTATTTGTTTTGTTTACTGTAATGCAAGTGCTGTCTCTGCCTCAAGAACGTACCTAATGGCTGGGTCACTGGTGGCCAGGTGCAGCACACGCACGGTGGCTTGCTGTTCCAAGATATCAAGTTCAGATCACTAAATATTTCATATTTTAAGAGCAGCAGGCATTACTAGTATTCATTTATACAGTACACTTTTGGTCTCTCGCTATAGACAGATAGATGATAGGTAATAGATGCATGTATATATATATATATGTATACACACACACACACACACACACACACACACACACGCACACGGAAAAAACAAAAAACAACATAAAGAAACTTGATCAAAAGCTGCAGAGCTAAAGCCTGCAAAGGGACAAACCCTCCACCTGAGTGTCTGCCCTGGGTAGCAAGTGACTTCCTGCTTTGCAAACAAACGTTTCAAAGGGCTGATGTTTAAAATTCCAAAGAACCCTACATGTCACCATTTTTTGACCATTTACAGAGCAAAATGAACCAGAATATCAGGAATATTGGGGTTCGATTTTCTTAAGCTACAGAAATATTTAAAAGTTAAAGGAGGGGCTTCCCTGGTGGCGCAGGGGTTGAGAGTCTGCCTGCCGATGCAGGGGACACGGGTTCGTGCCCCGGTCCGAGAAGATCCCACATGCCGCGGAGCAGCTGGGCCCGTGAGCCGTGGCCGCTGAGCCTGCGCGTCCGGAGCCTGTGCTCCTCAATGGAAGAGGCCACAACGGTGAGAGGCCCGCAAAAAAAGTTAAAGGAGCATTACAGCAAAGAAGGTAAGAGATTTCAATCACTCTTCCTCCCAGGAATTTTCAGATTTTAGTGCAGCTTAAGAATCACCCAAATACTATGGCCTAAGTTCCTGGCTTCCTGGCTTCACACTCTGAGATTCTGCTCTGTAAAGTGCCAAAGACCAGCAGCCTTAGCACCACCTGGGAACTTGCTAGAAATACAAACTCTTTATTTTTCTTAGGCTGCACCGCTCGGCTTGTGAGATTTTAATTGCTTGACCAGGAATTGAACCCGGGCCCTTGGCAGTGAAATCATGGAGTCCTAACCACTGGACCACCAGGGAATTCCCTAGAAATGCAAATTCTTGAGCCCACTCCAGACCTCCAGAATCTAAAACTCTGAGGGTAGGATCCAGTCAGCCGTGTTTAAACAAATTCTCAGGGGTGATTCTGATGCACACAAAACCTTACTAATCAGTGAGATATAGCACGATTATTTTTACCATGGTGGTTCTCACTTTGCAAAAGTACTGATGCCTCGTCTCCAGGTCCAGGCCAGTAGAATCAGAAGCTCTGCCTACATTTAGAGAAACACTGGCAGATAGACAGCTGCTGGATTCGTTTGTGGAAATTCTCTCCTCTCTCTAAAATGACATACAACTATCTTCAGCTAAAACCCTGAATAATTATAGCTTCTGCCTACACACCCATCTTCACTTCTCTCCATCACTTTCTTCTCTTCCTACTCTCCCCTCTCTGTAGCCCCTCAGTGCCCTGCAAGCACTGTGTCCTCCAGCCTCTGCCTAGAACTGCCACCTTGCCCCACATTCATTGGTCTAATACCCATTGTCTTTCAAGGCCCCAGTCAAGGTCATTCCAGGCAAGAATCTGCTTTGACTCCGTCTAGTTGTGTGTACATCTCTGCCCATCACTTCCCTCCATCAAGGCGTTTCCTGAACTACATTAGAAAGGCTTATCTGTGAGCTCCTCCTCTATCCTATGATTCTCCTAGAGCCCGCCTTCACGGCCAAGGCGAGGCCTTGTTTGTCTACTGCTGTGTGCTTAGCATCTAACAGTGTAGGCCGGTGCTCCATCACTGTTTGTTAGGAATGACTCCCCAGGTGGCACATTATTAGAGGTGCTATAAAATGTTAAGAGCATGGGCTTTAGCACCAGACTACTTGGGTTCACGTCCTAGCTCTACCATTTACTAACTATGTAAGTTTGGACAAATTACTTCATCTCTGTTCCTCCGTGGTTGTTGTTGATGAAACTTTTGTTGTTATTTTTTTATTGAAGTATAGTTGATTTATAATGTGTTCATTTCTGCTGTACAGCAAAGTGATTCAGTTATACATTTATATATACATTCTTTTTTTCTATTCTTTTCCATTATGGTTTATTATAGGTTATTGAATATAGTCCTCTGTGCTATACAGTGGGAGCTTGTTGTTTATCTGTTGTTATTTTTAATTGCTCTCTCTTGCTGAGAAACTACTCTGGCCCAGGGTCTGTGCTGAGTGCCTTTCAAAAAAATTGTGTGTGCATGATGTCATTTAATTTTCACAACAATCTGGGAACTGGTTAGCTCTTCCCACTCAAGGGAGGGAGGCTTGGAGAGGTTACTCAACTTGCCAAGTCCCATTTAAAAAACAGCGTAGATTGGAGGTCACATGGAAGAATTTGAGGCAGAATCCAAACTCCAAACCCAGCTCTTGCCTCTCTACTATCTCGTGCTCTGAGACGAGCTGCCAAGATTTAAATACACAGAGTTAAACACGTGATGGTGCGAAGGATGGTACAAAGCGGTATAGGATTCTCTTCCAAACTTGTGGCCCAGAGAAGGGCTACAAATTCAGCAGGAAGGGTGTCGCGGCAAAGATGAGCCCAGAGGGCAAACTCATTAACCTACCCAGTGGGATGCACCGAGGGTCAGGAGGCCGACTGTAGACACTTTTCTAAACAGAAGCTGGCAGGCATTTCCTAAATATCGTTACTGATGGTAATACAACGTCCTTCCCACCCCCAGCCTCACTTCCCCTTACAGGCTTGATTTAATAGATCCAGGTAGAGCGTGGCAATTTGCATCATGACCAGTGCCCCAGTCCATTCACCTCTTGGTGATCTCTAGACCACACTTGAACAAACGATGCTTTGTATCTCTCATATAGCCATTTTCTGTTGTTTTGTGCTAATATTTTATAAGCATTATTACGAAAACCTAACATAGAGATTTTAAAGGGATGACCTTTTTCAACATAAATAGCGATTCTCCTATTTTCTCCTCATAGCCCCAGGGAGGATGCAGAATACTGTCACCGCCCAGGGTTGGGTGAGCCTCTCTGCCCTGCCTTCTGAGACCCATCCCTGCCCTACGTGCTCCCGGGAGACAGGACCTTGGGTGGATTCAGCCCTGACTCAGTGATCAGGCTGATTCTCCTGGGGTCCCCCTGGTTCTCCTTCAAACAACTCGGCAAATCAATCTCTGTGGCTTCAACGGACCTGCAGGTGCAGCTGTGGAAAGTTTACATAATGCCAGCTGCACGGTGAAGTGGCAAAACCTTGACAAAATATTAGCTCTGTTCCACCTGGCAACCCCACTTCAGGTGCACGAAAATACGGTGTCATTCATGACGCATTCAGACATTTTCCCTGAGGGGAAATTTAAATTTAACATGAAATCAGGTTGTCGTTCCTTTCGGCTTCTAAACAGAGATTGAACACTCAGATAGGAAGTGCTCGGAACTGTGATTTTGATTTTAAGGAAAAGTGAAATATTGTTAGTAGTCTAAATGTGAGTAATTTAACTTTAAAGATTATATTTAAATATAATTTTTATATTTTTAATTTAATTATGTATTTGAATAAAAACTTACTAGTACTTTTACCCTCAAACAGTAAAGATGTTATTTAAGCTCAGGGATAAGTTCACCAAAATGTCTGTTTGTTAAATTACACTTTGATGTTCCCAACTCTTTATCAAACATTTATCGAAAACCCAATGTGCCAGGTGTTGTGCTGGGGGCTAGGAATAAAAAGATCAATAAGATGGCGTCTCTATGTCCTAGGAAAGAAGTGCATGGGAACAATTACTGAGAATACAAATACAAAAAGCACTACAACGAAGGAATGTGAGGGCTCCGAGAAGAGAGGTCAGATCTGCACGTGGATGGAGAGACTTGTAAAAAGGAAGTAATCTGGTGGCATTTAAAATAAAAAGAAAGTAATCTGGTGGCATTTAAAATAAGCTTGAATAAGAACCTGCTGTATAAAAAAATAAAATAAAATAGGCTTTGGATGATCAATAGATTACTTAACAGACAAGGGAGAAGAGAGGACTCTGGACAGAGACGTGAATTGCAGCTGGGTGGTGATGTACATGGAGAAGGGAAGGTGGTCCAGATCACGGCCATCAGGAAGTGGAGGGAACAGCAGAGGGAAAGGAACCTGCAAAGAAAACTGAGTAGTAGTTGGGAAGCCAGGAAGCAGGACAAGAGCAGAGAAGGTGGTGGTCCATGAGGTCACATGCTGTAGACAATGAAGTGAGAGTCCTGACAAGACTAAAGTGCCGAGGTGCAGCTAAGGTGCCCCCGTGGGTCGGGCAGATGGAGATAGAACAGAATGGTTTCCTGGGTGAATGGCTGACGATGACACGAGGATGTCATCAACAGTTCTTTCATGCACTTCCTGATGGGGAGGAAAGGAAGATGGAAGAGTTGCTGCATGGTCGGCAAAGGTTGTTTTGCCATGAGGAGGTCTGAAGCAGATTTAAATGACACTGGAAAGAGCCAATCAGAGGGAAGTGTAGTGATGGGGAGGGTGGGAGGGGGTGAGAGCCAGCTTTGAATGCAGGGAAGGGCCGTCTCTTCCCTTGAGGCAGGAAAGGAGGAGGAAGAGATGGGTGTGGGAGGAGATACTTTCGTGGAGTTGGTGGTGAGAAGCGATTTCCTCTGAGATGGCAAAGCTGTCTCCCGAGAGTGAGGTGTGTGCGCACGTGCGTACGTGTGTGTGTGTCCCCCATGCGTGGGTGGGGAAATGTATCTGGGAATCATTAGCGTCTCCAGCAGCACGAGGGCTCAGATGCCTCTTCTGATATTTCTGGACTTAGATCACACTGTTCCCTGGCTGCTTTGTGCTCTCCCGTACAACGCATGAGTGTGTCTGGATTTAGGTATAAAAATTCAGATGTGCTTACACTTTCTTGCCGGCAGAACTTCTACTTTCCCTGGGTTCCTGGTGGAGCTCAGGTACGTAGCATGTGCTCCATAAAGAACTTGGTTCATGAAAGATCTTTCCACTCATCGTGCCCCTACTTTAGCTTGACTCCAAAGGGCAAGAGCTATCATTCTAGAGGGATCCCGCCCTGGGGACAGGGAACTGAAATTGCGTCAGCATTTTTAGTACAAAAGTCTTATTATGGTAAATAAAGCAGAAATTTTACCTGGTCTGAACAATGACTGGGTGTATGCTGTGATACTGAATGAGAGCTTTAAAAAAAAAAAAAAAAGTAAGTTTTATGCTTTATTGCCTATCTCCTCCACCAACACACACACACACACACACACACAGCCTGTTCTGCATATGCACTTGTGGGTGCCCACACACAACCCAAGTCTGAAATCTTTCTGCACCTTCAAAGGCTGGCAGCAGGATTTGTCTGCAATGTGGCAGGCAGGGAGAAAGGGTTAATAAGGATCTGGAGCAATGCTTCCACTTGTCCTTTGAGGAGTAACAAAGAGAGGAAGCACAGCCTTTGTGGAAGGAAATTCCCAGGCCCCACGTGACCTGCCCTGTGAACCCCTGAGGGGTGTCTGATAATAAACACTTGCAAACAAAACAATCCATAAAGGTGTTTTTTTACTAACATTTGCACATTTTTCACCAAAGGGCTAGAACAGCTTTTCCTGCATCTGCAGACCCCAGAGGGGGCCTGGTCATCCACCTGCTGGCAAAGCCCAACCATCTTGTCCAGGCTCAGGGCTGGCGTTTCTATGTGCAGGTCCCCTGGCCCCTGGGGCCTCTGATTGTGCAGGGGCCCCATCTTCACAGCAGGCTGCTGGGATGCAGATGGTAGACCCCGCACAGGGTGGGTATGGACCACTGTGTGCAGACCTGAGACCCACCTTTCCTCCTCCGTCGTAACCCCCAGACGGCAAGCCTGAGCATTGCAACCTTGACTCTGTGCAGTGACCTTCCCAGGAGTGGGGAGCTTGACAAAGGCATGAAACCTCTCCTAATAAAGTGTGTCCATTAAGTAACAAATTAGGCTTCCTCCTCTGCAAGGAGGAAGAAAAAACAAACCTAACCGAAACCAAAACAAAATAGCAAACCCCCCAAACAACAACAAAACCCCCTGGAGACTTGATGGTAAATATTCCTACAAAAATTTCTTGGAAGGAGCTCAAAGCATATTAAGACCAAAATGCAAAACTTTGAGCAAAAGTCTAGTTTGGGTCAGTTTATTTGTAATTTTGCACCTTATTTCTCCCAAAACTAATAGGATGTGAGGTTTATTGCATCCATTTTGTAGACAAATAAACCAAGGATCAGAAACTGGTCTAGGATAATAGGAAAGATCTAGGTGACTCAGGAGTCTTTTCTCCTCTGTGTGTGTGTGTTGGCGCTGTGTGTACATGCATCTATGCTTTTTAAAAACTATAATATGCTTTAAAACCCCTTTATTAATTGCAATCTAACCCAGGATCTTAGCATGACAACCCCGTTTCTGGGCTAGACCTGAATCCACCTCACGACAAGGGTGAGGGTTGAGTAGATCCTCAACTACAAACAGAAAGCTGAAACTTTATTTCCGAAATGCCATTGCTGATCTCTGGGATATTTTTAGATGAGATAATCATACACGTCTACTCATTTGCATGTGCCCAGAGCTGCCGGACGACCTGCATGGTGACCCCAGCACTGAGGACCATGTAGACCGAAGGAACGATAAGTTCCAGATATCATGGGGGCAGGGTTACCCGGAGCCTCGCACTCAAGCCTCCCGCTGCCCTTTGTACTGTGACAATGAGCGGAAGCACAGGCTTGTTAGAGGAAATTCCCAGGGCCTTAGTTTGGACATTAGACCGCTGCTTTGCCATGCTGGGCCGGCATCTAAAAATAAACACGCGGGTCTGCACGGGTTTCTGTGATTTTGTCCTGCATAGCTGATTATATTTCAAGGGATTTTTAAAAATTTCGTTTTCAATAAAGTGAGCCTGGGTAAACCTGGAGAATAAAATATATTGTAGTTTTGTTTCAATTTGACAAAATGCAGCGTTTGCTGACATCCACTTCTACTGAAAGAACCACAGCTTCTTTTCCCTGAGATTTCAGAACAAAGATGGAAGAAATGGAAAGCACGTGGAGATGCTGCCCAAGCAACTGCAGAAAAGATGTGAGGGTCCAAAACTGCAAGACCAGAAAGTTCTTATGAGTCCTGGAAGGATGAAGTATTAGCAAAGCCTCCGAGGGGACCTGGAGCAGTGAGTGATGTGTGCAGGCCCCTCTCCCCATAAGCTAAATTATCCCTTTTGTAAAAGCCTCCAGGTCCTTAGCTGGCAGAGAGGCTGTTATCATGTGGCTCATTTAGCAGAAAAGGAAAGGTGGGTGGAAAACAATGGCTGATGAACTAGACTCAGAGCAGGCAGCCAGCGGCAGCCAGCTCTCCTCTCCCCGCAAAAGTCAAATTCCACATTCACAGTCCCCGTAATTTAGAGGATGGTAGAACCATTTATTTTGCACTTTTTTTTTTTTTTTGCGGTACGCGGGCCTCTCACTGTTGTGGCCTCTCCCGTTGTGGAGCACAGGCTCCGGAGCGCAGGCTCAGCGGCCATGGCTCACGGGCCCAGCCGCTCCGCGGCATGTGGGATCTTCCCGGACCAGGGCACGAACCCGTGTCCCCTGCATCGGCAGGCGGACTCTCAACCACTGCGCCACCAGGGAAGCCCTATTTTGCACTTTTTAAAATTAGATTTCGAGATGGCAAAGAATACATAGACATATCGTCGTGTTTTCATTTTATACATAGAGCAAAAATCAGGGACAAAACTTGGAGTCTTGCTGTTAACTTGCTTGATCCAGTTTGGGTGAAAATGTACCAAAATGTGGCAGTTTTCCATCAAATAGGAATGTGATTGCAGCACAAGAAGTAACCCACGATCTAGTTAAAGCGTAACCCAAGAAGAGCGGTTTGGAGTGAACTTTTCCCATCTCATTGTTCTCGTTTCTTCTTTGCTTTTTCCTGGAAATCCAACCTTTTGACTGTTGCTGCAAAGACCCTATTTAAAAAGCATCTCAGCTGATGTGTAGGGCTAGCTAGTCAAAAGGCAGCCCCAATCACTCTGTAGTCTGATGGGGTTTTTTTGCAGACTTTTATTTTGTGGCTTGGGCTGGAACCCTGACATCACGAGACTCTTGGTAGCTTTGAGTGGGAAGGACCTCGAGGTCATCACCCAGGCTCCACCCAGTGCGGGCTTCCCTTTGGGAACACCCTGGCCATGGTCTTCCAAGGTGCTGGAACACTGCCCAGGACAGGGTGTTCACCCTGCCACAAGGCAGCTCACCCAGTTTTAGACAATTCAAATGGTGGGTAAATCCTTCTGTACGTTGAGCTAGGACCTGTTACCCTATAATTGCCACTGATCCACCCTCTGTTGACCCCTTTTCCCACCTTGAGCAATCTTTAAATATTTGAAGGCAACCTTCATGGGCTGCAAGACTTACTTCTTACTTCAAATGTCCTCTGGTTCTTTTAACTATTCTGCACATGACAATTTTCTCATTTTCACCATCTTGGTCAACCTCCTTTTTTCAGATCTGATGTATTTTTTGAGGCAACATACTAGGTACTTAAGCTAATTAATCTTCTCTACAACCTTGCTTGGTAAATATTATCTGCATTTTCAGAAACAAATCTAAGACTTGATGAGGTACAACCACTTATTGAAGGAGATGGCAGATAGAGGATTCAGAAGTGGGTCTACCTCTTTCTAGCCCACTCCATGCCTCTGATGAAAAAACAAATGTTGGTCAGGTACAGGCAAGGTTGATCTCAGATACATCCTGAGATCTGCAGTAGGTCCTTAGAAACCTCCCATGCAGGTGAGCCTCTTTTTTTTGTTGCTACAAGGTGTGCTTACTGATAGAGATTGATGTTAACTTGAGGAGTTAGGAAATGACCATCAGAAAACACTGCCTGCTGGGAGGCAACTATACACAAGGTGGGTGTGCAGGAAATTTGGAGGCAAAGAGATACACGAGGAACAGGAAGCAAGAAGGAACTCAGAAGGTTTGGAAGGCGTTTCGTTTGGAAGCTGCACACATGATGAAGCAGGAAGAGAAGGCTCAGACAGGCAAAGGGTGAACCCTGGCGAGTGCCTGAAGAGTTTGCTGCAGCCTCGGCCTGGTGGTTGTATCTGGAGAACAAATAGAAAGTATTTGTTTCCTCCCAGCTGTGCATGCACCCCACGGGGGTGCAAAGCTCGGGGACAAAGGATACTACGCCCGGCCCCCAACCTCTGATTCTAGGTGAAATGAACACAAATTAGAAAGAACCCAAGTGGAATCAGAAAGGGAGTCCTTACAGCCATGCCGCAGTGGGGGTCAGGGATCCCTTCTTCGCTCTGTGTCTACAAGTTTCCAGATTTTTCCTGCATGACTTGGTGGAGCCACTTCCTTCCCTTCTCCTGACTGCTTTCCAAAAGCAGAGACTGCCTGAGGATGACACTGCCTTTCTCCTCAGCTGCCCTACTTCAAACCAGCTCTCCACCCAACAATGAATACCAAGTGGATTCCTCTAAGCTGCAGGGCGCTGCTCCCTGGAAGCCACTGCCACATCGTGTTTGATGGAAGGTGCCAAAGGACAGCATTAATGTCACACCTGTGCTCGGAGCACAGGTTCCGGATGCGCAGGCTCAGCGGCCATGTCACAGCCGAGCATAGTCATGAAATGTCTCCCTTAAGATCTCCTCTTTGCCAGTTTGACCCAGAGAACGACAGAGCCCTGCCCTTCACATCATCACGTAACATGACAGAAGTGAGTGCAGAGGTTCCCTGGATATTATCTTCTCTGTACACTCGTGAAGGCAGGAGCCTCTTTTCCTTCTAATTCTCCATCTTGTTCACCACTTGAGAAAATCCAGGTCCAGCAAATGCAATGGACCCACCCAGGGTCACCTGGCTAGGGAATTGCAGGTGCTGGGCTAAACCAAGGTGCAGAAACGCAGCCCAGCTTCCTTTCCACTAAATCACTCTGCCTTCAAGCTCCTGCTGTCTTCACTAGGATGCGCCAGCTTTGGTTAAAGATGAGGCTTTCAGTTTTCCTTCAGACTTTCTAAGGAAAAGCAAGACAGAGGATGACAAAAGGCGCATCTTGTCTATGGGGAGCTGCATGGAGGCAGGGCTCGCATTTGTGTCGTCGGTCATCGTATTTGTAGCAGGGAGCACAGCAACTGGTATGGGGAAGGTACTCAGTACCTATTTGCTGAAAGAGGAGTAAGTCTCTGACTTGGAGTGGTGGCGAATGAGGGGCACTGATAGAGAAACACCTTCTGGGAGAGACTATTCACAGCGACGTAAAGAAATAGGTTCGAAAAGGTATGGCATAGGGTAGGTACTCAAAATATTTGGTGAAAACAATGAATCCAGCCAAGTCTCATAAAGGAGAGTGTGGAAAAATATTATAGAGAGTGGCAATCTCCTTGGAAGACTTCAAACTACAGACCTCAATCGGGGGATGATTTGGGCCTCTTCAAACAATGTATCCATTCATTTGTCCATCCATTCATTCATTCATGAATTCAAAAACACTGAGCACAGGCTATGTACCTGGCATTGGTTCAACTGCTACGGATTCAGAAGTTAATCTCCAGTAACTCCTCAAGGATGAAAATAGTAAAGCTAGCAACGAGCATTTAATGTACTAAGGGCTATGGCAGAAGCACTTCACTAAGCTGCCATAAAATACCAGACTTGATGGGCATTTAGTTTAAGGTGGACTGGATGGGGGGAGGGGGCAGGAACAATCAGGCTGCAGTGGGTAGTTGGGTGGAGAAGATGAATGAAGTTATGGGGACAGAGAGAACAGCACACACAGACATAGGTAGGCATTAGAGCTCTTTCATATTGGGGAAATGGAAGGTATTGGGTACAGCTGGAAAGTCAGAGGGTGAGAGGTAAGGCTGGCTGTATGATAAGGACCATACGTTGAAGGTCTTGTCTACCTTCCTTAAGTTGGGGCTTCACAAACTTTAATGCATGTGAATCACCCAGGGACCTGGTTAAAATGCAGATTCAGTAAATCTGGGGAGCAGATAGAGAACCTGCATCTCTAACAAGCTGCCCAATGATGCCTGATGCAGCTGGTCCCTGGACTACCCTTTAGGAAGCAAGGCTGTAAGCAATGGGATGCAATGGAAATATTTCACTGAAGAGAGTGACATTAAGAGAATTGCATTTTCCCAAGAACCCTGTGGCAGGGTATGGAGGACGGAATGGAGGGAGACTCTGCTGGGGTAAAATACAGAAGTGGCAAGAAATTTTGAGCATCTGAACTAAATAAAGTTAGGAAAGAACAGTCAATGTTCAAATAAACAGGTGCAGACTGGTATTCTATGAAGTCGCTGTAAAATATTTCTCCCAGAGGAAAGGTTGCTTGTGAGGATGAAGATGAAACAATGAAAGCATAAGAGGCAAAAAAAAAAGTCAAAGAGGCACATAGTGTTATTTGAATAAGTCTAGACCCCCCTCTGGGTCTCAGTGGACACGTCATCTCCAGCCCCAGTAATGACTGAAAAAGCAAGCAGCTAAGGGGCGCAGCATCCCTGCAGACAGTTATCACAACAGAGCAAATAAAATCAGCCTTCTCAGCCATCACTTGAGAGACACTTGCATCTAGTTTCAGGAAGCTGCAGGAAGAACAATTGTTTCATAGCAAATTCTTGAAAATAACATGGCAGTCCACCTGATCTTGAACACAGTGCTTGTTCATTTCTTATAACTCACAGGTACCCGAAATTAGAAACACCTATTTATATTGCTGTCAGAAAATACCCTATCCGCTCTAAGCCATCTTTAACTGAAAGGAAAAACTCAGAAAGGAGTAAAAAAAAAAAAAAAAAAATCAAGGGAAGGGTCTACATTGTTGAAAAGGAAAGGCAGGGGGTAAACATTTTTCTCATATACTGAAGCCCCCAAATGCAGCTTCTAATGGGATTTCCCTCCAAAGAAAAGAAGAATCAGCTTCGCGTTCTAGGTACTATTCTGGGTGGCATTCTGTACCCAAAGATGTCCAAAAGCAAAACCCCCAAGAGTCATCTCCCCTCTCACTTTTTCCCCACATCCTGTAAATGAGTAAACCTCAACCAGACACAGAGGTTGAAAACACGCAGCCAACTGGAAGAGCCATATGGACACACACTTCAGAACAGCTTGGTTCACAGTACAAGGCAAAAGAAAAGAGTGCAGGAACCTACCTTTCTCGTCTGTGCTTTGCAGCCTCCTGAAGTTTAACCCTGTGCTGGAGAGCTTCCCAAGAACCTCTTTGGGGAGGTGAAACTGAAGGGCCTCCCCTTCAATCACAGCTGCGGAGAGGGTGGGGTTGCCGAAGACCAGACTTCAGCTCGTTGGCTCACGGGGACCTCAGGGAGCAGAGGTGAACTGCCTTCTAGTCTCTGCTGCAGGAAGAAACTGGGTGACTCGGTGTGGCTGGAGGTGGGGGTTGGAGGCTGGGGGAAGGGAAGTAATCTGGGAACCGTATTAAATAAGAGATCCTCTCCACATGATTTCCTGTGGTAGGTGCCTGTTGCCTCTCTCCAGGCTCCCCAGAGGAAGTAAGACATTTAAATGTGTCCTTTGGCCACTGGCAAGAAGAGAATAAACATGCTAAGAATCGTGGAAATGAGAATTAGCAGGGCAGCAGGCAGGGGGCTGATGGGCCAGCTAGCTTTACCTTGTACTAAGTGCTTTCTTCCTGAAGTTTCTCCAAGTGTTCAACTCTGCAAAAGTCAAGCATGTCCTCATCCTCTTCCACCGAGCTGAAGAATTTTCTGGCCACACTCCAGATGCAGTGCTGCAGAGCTGTTGGTCAGAGGCAGGCCAGAACCGGCCTGAGAAGGGTCTGCTTGCCAGCGGAGGCAAAGACTCTCTCAGCTCTGTCTCTGGAAACGCTGATGACAGTCTGTGTCTAATTCTGGAACACTTCCTCAAGTCCTCAGGCCATTTTACCCTAGGGTTTAAAGAATTCTCTGCAGGCAAACGTCTGTAGATTGCTAGAAGCAGGACTCCCCGCTACATAATTGATGGGGCTCAGTGCAGAATGAAAATGTGAGGTCACTCCTCCAGAAATTAAGGATTTCTAGATGACAGCAGATCCTTAAACCCAGTGCGGGCCCTTCTGAGCACAGGGCTGTTTGCAGCTTATGTAGGTGGTACATCTGTGAAGCCCATCCTGCCAACGTGTCACCGAACGCAAGTTGTGTGCCCGATGCACAGTGAGGCCAAACAAACCGAAACATCGGAGTTTGGAGAAGAGAAAGGTTTTTTTGCAGGGCCATGCGAGAAGAACGAGGGGCTTATGTTCCCAAAACCCCACATTGCCGAAGGGTTTCAGCAAAGCATTTTTAAAGGCCAGATGAGGCCGGGTGGTGGGGGGGTCCCAGGGTATACGATTAGCTTGTGCACTATTCTCTGATGGGCTGGTGGCACGGAGTGAACATTATCAATCCTTAGGTGCCAGAAGGTCCTGGGGGCTACATGCTCATGACCATCAAGTAGTTAATTTCTTCCATCTGGTGGTTATTTTTAGCATCTGAAAAACTCAGGAAATATGCATGAAATACCATTATCTGGGTACTTCGGAGAGGAGCTAAAGCAGAGGACATGGGGGAGGGGTCCGCCCTGGGATGGCCCCATAGGGCTCTGCTGGGTTCCAGTAGGAAGAAGGCTGGAACTGTGGCCGTGTTGGTTTTAACAAGCTGTGTTATCAAGAGGCCTGGACTATTGCCACCTTGTTCTGAGGGGTGACAGTCAGCCTTTGAAGAGCAATGTACTCAGAAGCTGGTACAAAGCGGGGGGAAAGCTGGGTTGTGGTTGTAAGCGGGCACAGGCCACAAACACATCCCTGGGTTAAAATCCCACCAGTGGTCTCCTCAGTGCTTTTGGGTCCAACCCTCACACCCATCCATTCTCTTCCCCGAAGTCAGAGCAACCTCTCAATTGCTGTCTTCATGAAATTATCACATGCTTAAACTCTTCCAGTAGCCTAAGGGTAAAGGCCAAATGCTTGCGCATGGCTCACAGCCCCTTCAGGACCAGAACTGGCTGTCCTCTTGCACCTGACCTCAAAGCCCACCTCCCCCTCTCTCTCTTCACCCCCCTTTTCCTTCTCTCCATCTCCACCTCTATCCTCTCCTGGAAATTGCTCTCTGAAGGATGCCCTCTACGAACCCCTAATCCTTTGAATCTCACGTCTTCTAGAAAGTCCTTTTCTGATTCCTGGGCCCCTTCTGTGTTCTTCCGTAGCCAACCATGCTTATCTCTCCCGGAACACGCATAACTGGAAGTGGTGAAGGTCTGTTACTTGTCCATGCCTCCTGCTGGGCTATAAATTCCATAAAGTCATGGACGGCGTCTAGTTCAGCATTACACCCCTAGACCTAGGACCCACGAGGGCGTTATTTGTGTAAGGTGAGCATTAGCAGGAAAGGCACTGTTAATTACAGCTCTCCACTTTTTGAAAAAGGGAAAACATATGACTCAGAGGAAAACATAAGATTGTTGTTATGGTTTTACAGTTTAAACTCTGGCAGAAAAAGTGGAGCGATTTCACAGGCAATACGGCAGGGCTATTATTAAAGCACCACAGTTTGTCATGTGCTGTCCGTCCCTGTTCTTACAGGGACTGTATTATGAGTAGAAAATGACCTCTATTCAGAAACTGAAGCTCTGGACATGCCAAGAGGATGGAGGACTGAAGTTAAAAGGAAGGGTGAAGGAAAATGGGAAATGGTTGGAGGTGAGAAGGGGGTGGGGGGATGTCAAATGGGAGAGAGGAAAGGAAAGAGGAGGGGGGAATGTAGGAGGAGGGAAGGGAAGACAGGTAAATATGGAGAGGTGAGAAGAAACACAGGGTCCAGCAAAGGCTGGGAAACTGTGGGGTAGAGGGATGGAGGGGGGTGACTCTCCAGGTCACCGTTTCATCTAGAAGCATCTAGAAACTCCTTGTTCCCTCCATGACTCCCCAGTGCCTTTCCTGTGCTCCCTGATAAATCAAGCTGGTGTGTTCTAAAACCCAAAATGCAGAAGCGGGTCGAGGGTTGTGCCACAGAGCTGCTGTGAGGACACAGAAATTAGCTTCTGTGTTTTGCTTGGATTTGGAAACATTTTGTAAGTCACCAAATTAGTTTTCTTTTCACGGTTGTAAATACTTTGTGACAATGTTCCTGCTAGAATTTCCGAGCCTGTATTCGTGTATTCTGGTCATTTGTCATAGTTCCTATGAACCAAAGGGTCACTTCATGTAGGTATAAGAGCTGTGTTTAGCTGAGAGGCCTCAGCTGAGGCTGTCGGATTGGAGCACAAGCTGTAGTAGTGGAGATGCATAATCTAACATCTATAAAGATAAGGTAAAAGTCCGTTATTCTGAATATCTAGTTTTGTGCAGTTAATTGTAATTTAGTATATGCAGAGATCTATAGTAAAGCAAAGATATTCCTTAAACCAACGGTTTAAATGTTCTTCACAGAGTCTCAATTTTGTTCCTACTTAATAGGCATTACTTCCACTGAAGATGGAATAGTCGAGAAACATAGTGAAAGACGTTAAAGTGCAAAAAGATGACTGGGGGCCCTGTCAACAGGACGTCGAGTATCGTCTGCAGACCCTCTGTGAGGCACTGAGTCTATAGAGGTCGATACCTTTGATTCTTTTGGCTATTTTATAATTCTGAAAGATGTAGAAACTGATAGAAATGCAGATGATTCTTGTCCATAGAAACACAAATTACCTTTCTCCAGTAGAGATACCGTTGATTTTTACACTGTAGAAATGACTACCCCAAACATGGCATCTTAATGCTCTAGAGGCTATGAGTCAGTTTTGCATCTATGAGCCAATTCGGTTTAGCATTCCTGGTTTGCCTGCACCAATGTCTGCTCTTAAGATTTGTCTTTGAATGAGCTTTAACGTCTTACCATCCCTTCATTAATAGATGAGTTAAATAAAAACTTTGTCACATGCTCATTTTATATTTGTATGAGAGTGACATTTCACCTTTGGATAACAATCTTTTAACAGAAGTCAGGTGATACTCAGTGAATACAGTAAGTCATGTTAGGAGTTTGCTGTAGCGGAACTCTTTTCCCTCAGGGAAAGAATGAAGCATGTTGATTACCAAAGTAAATAGAGAAACTGCCTCAACTGAACAATGAAGAGTGCACAGAGTTTCAGGAAGGGCAGAAGTATAGGCAAAGCCCCAAGTGGGATGTTACAAAATGTAACTGGATGTGGATTTACCAGGTAAGGAAGAAGTGCTAAAGCTGGACTCATTGAAACTAGTAGCTTGGAGGAAAGAGGACCTTGATAAACAAAGGGCACACATTTCGGGTGTTTGATAATTCTTTTTTTTTTTTTTTTTTTTTTGCGGTACGCGGGCTTCTCACTGTTGTGGCCTCTCCCGTTGCAGAGCACAGGCTCCGGATGCACAGGCTCAGCGGCCATGGCTCACGGGTCCAGCCGCTCTGCAGCATGTGGGATCTTCCCGGACCGGGGCACGAACCCGTGTCCCCTGCATCGGCAGGCGGACTCCCAACCACTGCGCCACCAGGGAAGCCCTGATAATTCTTTAAAATGTTATTTTCAGAATCTGTAACCACATAAGACAGCCATCCAGAAATATCTTACTATCAATATATTTGTGTGGTTTGGTTTTTTTTAATGTTGGTATTTGTTGTGTTTTTAATTGATGTGACTTGCAAAATACTTTTTTTTAATATCAAAGATGTAAACGATTTATCTCTAAGGAATGTTCTGGTCAATCCGTCCAATCTGCTCCTTAATGCTCTTGGATCCAGATAAGCAGGTCAACATAAAGGCTTTTATGTTTTGTTTTGTTTTTTACTTTTGAAATTAATTTGTCATTGGTTCCATTATTTTGAGGGAAAAAAAAAAAAAAAAAAAAACATACCTAAGAGCTCAGTGTGGTAGTTTGGATGTTTTCCTGAGAAGAGTGGTTCCTCATTTGGGAGGCATGGTGAGAAGTATGAACAGTCATGGTAACAGAACAAGTGTGTCTGCTGGATGCTCAAAGATCACTTCCTGCAAACATGGGGCTCTTTCTGCACGAGCTCCAAGTGTCTCCTGAAAAGAGAGTCAGTACCGCCAGCTTTGGCTGCACCTACATTGGAGGTGAAATTAGTCATGTTCCATTAGCCTTTTTTTCTCTTTGCCAAATATTAATATCACATTTGTCATTGAAGACGGAGCACTGAGAGGCGACTCCTAAGGAGTTCTATGACTTTCATTGTGTCACTGAGAGATGAAGAGGAAACGTGTGTTCCATAGTATCAACCCTGTCAAGGAGACAACATAACGCGAGAAACATCAGTAGGACTGTTCTTGGAAAATAAATGTTCGCCTTAGGTAAAACCACTGTCATATGCTTCCCTGGAAAATTAAGGTGTTAGGAAAAATTAAGGCAGAAAGAAAGAAGGAGAGAGAGAGAGAAAAGGAGGGAGGGAGGGAGGAAGGGAGGGAGAGCTAAGTCCAAATATTTTGGGGAACTAGGAATTCTCATACACTGCTGTTTAGGGGGGGCAATTAGGAACTCACACCGCTGAATGCGTGTTACTTAAATCACTTGCGAGAGCAATTTGACGTATCCAGGAGAGTTCAAAATTCTGGATATATACTACTATATATCTGAGAGAAATGCTTGCCTATATATACAAGGAGAAAATACAAGAGTGTTCAATTCCATTATTATTATTAATAGTTAGAATCTGAAGAAACCTATATGTGCATCAGTAGGGAAATGGATAAAATATTTTAGTATTATTACAGTAATAGTGAACTAGATCTATATGTGTCAACATGGATAGATAATTTTTTTTTTTTTTTTTTTTTTTTTGCAGTACGCGGGCCTCTCATTGTTGCGGCCTCTCCCGTTGCGGAGCACAGGCTCCGCACGCACAGGCTCAGCGGCCATGGCTCACGGGCCCAGCCGCTCCGCGGCATGTGGGATCTTCCCGGACCAGGGCACGAACCCATGTCCCCTGCATCAGCAGGCGGACTCTCAACCACTGCGCCACCAGGGAAGCCCAGATAGATAATTTTTTTAAGTGAAAAAAAAAAAAAGGCCAGAATGAAAAAAGACAGCTTCAAAACTATATATACACGATGATATATAATGGAAAAAATGAACTATACAATCCAGGAAAAAGAAGGTATGGGATATAGGACTAAGCAGACGATATAAGATTTTGCATTTTATTCTATGCCTTTGGTATTAAAAAAAAGAAAAATCACAAAATATTAATAGTTTAATTCTGTTTGGCATGTAATACAGATGCTGGTTTTTCTCTATAGTTTTTCTTTATAAAAAGAAAAGTCACTAAAATATTATTTTAAAAAATAGAGACATGTTGAGTCATAGACTAGACACATTCTTTTCACATCCTCCACCTGCAACTGTGGTAGAAAAAAATTAAGGGAAGAGAACTCTGGGAAAATGCGAATTATCTCCAGTCCTTGATGGAATTGCAGTACTATCCTTGGCTAGATCTCAGATTCTCTCATTTCTTCCACGTGAAACAAAATCTTGAGGGTCTTCAGGGCCCCTTCAGGTACACAGTCACCTGCATGTTTACTGACAGCTCAGTATTGTCTACCACCTGCTCTTTGATGTAGTTCACAAGAGAACCTGTAAAACCTCGATGAATATGTGTAAAAATTTCCCGAAGACAACGTACTTTAAAAATATATGGGGCTTCCCTGGTGGCGCAATGGTTGAGAGTCCGCCTGCCGATGCAGGGGACACGGGTTCGTGCCCCGGTCAGGGAAGATCCCACATGCCGCGGAGCGGCTGCGCCCGTGAGCCATGGCCGCTGAGCCTGCGCATCCGGAGCCTGTGCTCCGCAACGGGAGAGGCCACAACAGTGAGAGGCCCATGTACTGCAAA